>NC_056623.2:108216962-108528212 GCF_002870075.4 Lactuca sativa
GATGCAGCAAAGCCCAATCTACCACCAAAGCTGAAGGCGAGAGCCTTTCAGGTGACACTTGAAGCTACAAAAGAAGAAGTCGATGTCGTGTCAGGTACCTTTCTTGTAAACGAATTGTCTACCCAAATTTTGTTTGATTCTGGAGCCAATTACTCCTTTATATCACATGAATTTGGTAAAAAGCTAGCTTTGCCTGTAGATAAGCTAGTTAACGCTTTATTAGTCGAGATTGCCAGTAACAAGTTTGTTCCACTTGGAATTATTGCCTACCGATTTTAATGGATTCGACATAGTTTTAGGAATGGATTAGCTTAACACTAACGATGCATAAATATTATGTAGAAAGAAGATAGTGAAAGTAAACCCGCCAGGGAAAGAGTCGTTTATGGTGTATGGAGACAAACACATAGTATATTCTGGAATCATTTCCCTAATGAAAGTCAGGATATGTTTGGCCAAGGGATATACATCATATCTAGCATTCGTGGTCGATGCTAAGATGGAAAAGAAGGAGGTGCAGAATATTCTGGTGGTGTGTGATTATCTGGAAGTCTTTCCTGAAGATGTTCCCAAATTGCCCCCTAATCGACAAGTAGAATTTCGTATTGAATTTTACCAGGAACAACGCCGATAGCAAAAGCACCATATCGATTAGCACCAACAGAGATGAAAGAACATATGACACAACTTCAGGAGTTATTAGACAAAGGTTTCATTCGACCTAGTTCATCTCCCTGGGGAGCCCTTGTGTTATTTGTAAAGAAGAAAGAGGGGATCATGAGAATGTGCATCGATTATAGAGAGCTGAACAAAGTGACGATAAAGAACAAGTACCCGTTGCCAAGGATCGATGACCTGTTCGACCAATTGCAAGGTTCGAGCTATTTCTCGAAGATCGATCTTAGGTCGGGATACCATTAACTAAAGGTGAGATAGCAGGATATCGAAAAGACTGTGTTTAGGACAAGATATGGACACTATGAATTTTTGATTATGTCGTTCGGATTAACCAATGCCCCATAAACTTTCATGGATTTGATGAATAGGGTTTGTAAACCATTCCTAGATATATTCGTGATTGTATTCATAGACGACATCTTGATTTATTCGAAAAGCAAGCAGGAGCATGAAAAGCATCTACATGAAGTGCTAGAAGTCTTGAAATAGGAGAAGCTGTATGCAAAGTTCTCCAAATGTGAATTGTGGATTCAAGAAGTCCAATTTTTAGGTCATGTGGTTAACCAAGAAGGAATAATGTTTGACCCATCAAATATTGAAGTTGTGATGAAGTGGGAACAACCAAAAAGCCCTACGGAGATTTGAAGCTTTTTAGGATTAGCTAGATATTACCGAAGGTTTATCCTAGGCTTTTCTTCGATTGCTACTCCATTAACAACTTTGACCCATAAAGGAGCTACTTATGCTTGGAATGAGAAACATAAGGAAGCCTTTGAGAAGTTGAAGAAGAGATTGTGTGAAGCACTGATTCTTTCGTTGCCTGAAGGAGTTGATGACTTCGCAGTTTATAGAGATGCATCTGGAGTTGGGTTGGGTTGTGTTCTGACCCAAAGGGATAAAGTGATAATGTATGCATCGAGGCAATTAAAGGAGCATGAAAAGAACTACCACACTCATAATCTAGAGTTGGCAGCAGTAGTATTTGCCTTAAAGATATGGAGGCATTATCTTTATGGTACTAAATGCAAACTTTTCACTGATCATAAGAGTCTCCAATATCTCTTTAATCAGACGGAATTGAACATGATGCAACGACACTGGCTAGAGTTACTCAAGGACTTCGACTGTGAGATACTTTACCACCCTGGTAAAGCAAATGTTGTTGCTGATGCTCTCAGTCGGAAGGTAAACCTTGAAAAGAAAAGGCCAAGAGCATTGAGAGTTGAAGTTGTCTCGACAATTATGGAAAGTATAAAGAAAGCTCAAGAGGAAGCTTTAGAGAAAAATGACCGAAAGGAAGAACTTTTGGGCAAAACGTTAGTATTTGGTACAAACAACCAAGGGTTGAAGGTATTCCAAGATAGGATTTGGGTACCTAAGACGGGCGGAGTAAGAGATCTTCTGATGGAAGAAGCTCACAAGACCATGTACTCGATTCATCCCGGGAGTACAAAAATTTATAGGGATCTAAAGCCCTATTATTGGTGGCCAATGATGAAGCTCAATGTTGCTAAGTATGTGCCCGAGTGTGTAATTTGTGCTAGAGTTAAGGCACAACATCAGAAACCATATGGGAGTTTAGAACCTTTACCCGTACCCATGGGTAAATGGGTAGACATCACCATGGATTTTGTGACTAAACTGCCCAGAACAAGGAACGGTCACGACATGATTTGGGTGGTCGTTGATCGCTTCACTAAGAGTGCGGATTTCATAGCAGCCAACGAGAAATGGTCTATGGATAAACTTGCGAATTCTTACGTGAAGGAAATTGTGAGGCTTCACGGTGTTCCGCTAACGATTGTATCCGATCGTGACAGCCGTTTTACCTCAAGGTTATGAAGGAGTCTACAAGAGGAATTGGGTGCCAAGTCGTGTTTAAGTACAGCTTACCATCCGCAAACCAATGGTCAGAGCGAATGAACGATTCAAACATTGGAGGATATGCTGAGAGCATGTACCCTAGAATTCCAAGGTAACTGGAATGAACACGTACCTCTAGTAGAATTGTCCTATAATAACAGTTTCCACTCAAGCATTAAGATGGCACCTTATCACGCTTTGTATGGGGAAAAGTGTCGAACGCCATCATGTTGGCTGGAAGTTGGGGAAAAGCAGGTTATGGGACCTGAAATAGTCCACCAGACTGCTGAAAAGTTGAAAGTGATAAGGGAAAGGATGTTAGCTGCTCAAGATCAACAAAAGAGTTATGCTAACAAGAAAAGACAACCGATAACCTTTGAAGTTGGAGATTCGGTTTTACTTAAAGTCTCGTCGTGGAAGGGACTTGTAAGATTTAGGAAACGAGGAAAGTTGAGTCTAAGGTTTATTGGACCGTTCAAAGTTCTTTAGAAGATCGGGAATCAAGCTTACAAGCTAGAGTTACCGGAAGAACTGGAGGGTATTCATAACACCTTTCATGTGTGTTATTTGAGAAAGTTTACGGGAGATGTGCCCAACATAATTCCGATTTCTGAGTTAAGGTTTGATGAAAACAAGAGGTTGATCGAAGAACATGAGGCAATCGTTGACCATACGACTAAGAAGTTGCGACGCATGATGGTCGATTTAGTGCTTGTGTGTTGGAAACATACGAATGGGCCAAATCTCACTTGGGAAACGGAGAGTGACATGATGAGTCGCTACCCACATTTGTTTGGTGATATATGATTTCGAGGACGGAATCATCCTAAGGGGGAGAGAATAGTAACACTCGTGTTTCTAGCCTAGGCATTTATATTGACGTGATAGTCTAGGTTAACCTTTGTAACTCATTTTGAAGAAATGAAAAGGAATTATGTGAATATTATGTGAATTATGTGTTTATGCTTAATTATTAGCGTTTAATTAATTAAGAATAAAAATAAGCGTCAAAATTAAAGTGTGAGATAAGCCTGATATCTTTACATAAATTTGTAGTGGTCGAAACAAGGATTTCAGGGATATAAAGAATACCAAAATCTGAGTTATAACGAAGAAGTTATGACCTGTCGAAGTTTCGCGACAAAACCAGCACAATGCTGAATGTCGTAAAAAGTGAGTTTTTGATAAACTACTTTTTAGCCTTAGTGATCTAAACGCAAGTCATAGTATTCGTTAAAACGAGAAGTTCGATAAAAAGAACGCCCAAATCTGACTTCGTATGACGAAGTTATGATTTTTCGAAGTTTCAGCTAAGTAGTAGACAGCTAAAAATTCGAATTTTAGATCGAGCGATTTTTAGCCGACACAACCTAAATGAGAATCGAAGATCTCGTTATTAGTAGCACAACGGTAAAAAGTCTGACAAAAACGGACCTCGGATGAAGAAGTTATGAATTTTTAACGGATTTCCTGTCCCTGTCTGTTAAAAATAATAATAAAAAATTAAAAACAAAATTAGCCCACGAAGTCTAAATGGAAGTTGTAGAGCGTAATTTTAGCTACGCGTGCATATAAAGAATGTCAAAAACGAAGCTTGTATGTGAAAGTTATGAATTTTAGAAGATTTTGGCACAAAATTCGAGAAATTTCGCATACATAAGCTTCACCCGGAAGTGCCACGTCACCCTCGCCTCGCTTGTGCCACGTATCCGAAATCTGCTGATTCACCGAAGCCACCTGGCGAGACGTGTCTCCTGCCCTCGCATCCGAAGTCCGGTCCAGAAGTGGTCTGACGCGTGTTCCACTCATCGTGTCCAAGCCTCGCAGAAGGAACCACGTCCGAAGCCTCAGACTAGACCGCGGTCCAATTAGGAGGCGACAACGAGCCCCTCACAGGTGCGAGCCATGTGCGAGCCATGCACAGCCCACGTGCGAGCCCTCCCCTGCGAGCTTCGGATCTGCGATGCGTGGCCTCTTCTCATCCCTTGGATTAGAAACCTCGCCCCTATATATAGAAGGGTGCGAGACCTCCCGGGTAACTTTGAAAATTTGCCACTTTTAACCTCTTTTCCCATATTTTCTTCATATTAACATCCCACAAAGACCCGATGTCGATTATAAGCCCTGGAATACGCCACGAAGCGCCCGAGAAGCCCGAAAATTTATCTTTTCGGTTTTGAAGCCCGACCTTTGCAAAGCCCGGTTTCTCAATAAAACTCACGGTTTAATTAGAAACGATTGTTTTAGGAAACGAATTGTTCGCCGATAATCATCAAATCTTGTGAGTGTATAGTCACTTTCATTTTACACATAGATATGGCGTGTTTACCTTATAATACACGCTATGTGTAAATATATTAATTGTTTATTTGAGGTGATTGTTGAGTTGATGTTTTATACAAGTTTTAGACTGTATAAGTATTTTTATCTACAAATATGTTGGGTAGAACATGGGTAGATAGTGATGTGTGATAAAATAAAATTGATGACAGGCGTCGATGTGTTTTGAGATCCAGTCATCTAGCGGAGTTTGGAACGACCACAGACAAAGTCCAGTGGGAAACATTAGCAGGTCCGCAACTTGTAGGTGTTAATGAACTAAGAGTGTTCATTCGCTGTACTCCATCCCCCTCATGGTTGCCTTTAGGACATGTATGACTGAGAAAACCCCTTAGCAGTAGTGTCCATCCCGATGATATTCTTTAAGCTAGGTCCCTTGTGATAAGTGTTTAGAGACGTAAAGTAAGGATAACGGGAACAGGTAATTAGGGTTATTGTTGATTGATGAACTTAGTAAGTTTATTATTATTGTGGGTTGAAAACCCTATATGCTCACCAGCCTCCTAAGCCTGACCCACTCAGCTTTTTATGTTACAGGTAGTGGACCCCGAGCATAGTCGGAGAATGACGAGATATTTTTGGATTATAGGCCAGTAGTTGTAAATAATTGTTGAAAGGCTTATAATGTCTTGTTTATGCTTTTGATTTGTATCGGAACATGACATCCCGAGGTTTTGATATATATGGAAAATATATACCTTCTTAATGAAGGGTTTTGATAAACTTTTATCATATCTTGTTTGGGGACCAATTCCGCAACATCTTTTAAAAAGATTTCTCTGATTTTAATTTAAAAAGCATAAATTAAATCGGTCTTTTCTGGCCGAGAAATTAGCGGATGTCACATAACCGAAGAAGATTGAAAACCCCATTCTGAAAAGCCTGTTGTAGATACTCAATTTGTTCGAATTAACTCTCTTCGGACCATGTCATCTGTTTTTATAGCTAAATCTAATGGCATTATTTTCAAACCTCAACTTTCTAAACCAAGTATGCCGTCAAACAAAGAACAAAATATTTTAGAAAACTGTTTCTCGAAAATCTTCAAAACAAAATTTTGTTTGGAAAGTAAAAAATCTCAAATATGAAAGTGCAACTCCGAGAGACACAATGGTTCTTACCACTCCGAAAGTAAACAATCCGAGAAAAGTTGTTTCGAAACCACATGTCATTGAGTATGATTTTTGGATAGATGAGAAAACCATGGCTTTCTGCCTGTTGCCAAAAGGATCTCGAAACAAATATTACAAAACATCTGTTTCCCAAAAGTCACAACTGAAGTACAAAGTCTGTGCCCTTCTCCTTAAACCTAACTCAGAGCCTAAAAAGTCCACAACTCACTAATTTTATAGGCACTCTATGCTTCAAACTAAGAAACAATATGGTATATTGATAGTGCATGATCCATGCACATGACAGGATAGAAGGATTTTCTGCGAGATCTAAAACTTTCTGCAAATGATGGCTATGCGTCGTATGGAAACAACTCCAACTCTCAGATTCGTGGTTATGGAATCCTTACAAACGAAAATTTCTCCATTTCGAACGTGGCGTATGTAGCTGATTTGAATCAGAAATTGATTAGTGTTTCTCAACTCACTGATATAAATTGTCGAGTTGAATTCTGCAAGAAACAAAACTATGTCATATCAAAAGACCGGAAGGAATGTTTAATCAAGTCAAATCGCAAAAAGAACATGCATCATCTTGATATCAACATGATCATTGGCAAGCTTCAGCTCTGTTTACTCTCCAAATCCGTTCCTGATGCCAGTTGGTTATGGCATAGAAGGCTTCCTCGTTTAAATTTCATATATTTATGAATGATCTTGTTTCCGGTGAAAGCCACTCCTCAAGTTTGAAAATGATCATTTTTGTGTTGCGTGTGAGTGTGGAAAGCAATCGAAGAAGGGTCATCCAGTCATCATTGAAAAATCTATCTTGGAGCCATTAGAACTTGTACACATTGAACTATGTGGACCCTCAACAGTAGAGAGTCTACATCACAAAAAATACATTCTTGTTATTGTAGATGATTTTACGAGGTTCACCTGGGTCTTCTTCCTTTGGCTAAAGTTAGAAACAGTTTCATAACTTATCAATTTTATAAAAGGAATTGAAGTTCTCGTCAAACTACATATAATACGAACCCAAAGTGATAATGGTTCGGAGTTTACAAATGCAACTATTCAGAAATTCCTCACCGAAAAAGGTATTGATCACAACTTCTCAGCTCCCTACACTCTAGAACAAAACAGTGTAGTCGAAAGACGCGATAGAGCACTAGTTGAAGCTGCTCAATCCATGCTTAACTTTGCAAATCTTCAACTCTATCTTTGAGCCGAAGCCGTATCAACAACTTGTTTCACTAAGAATTAGAGTAGTATTAATCGATGTCTCAGCATGACACCGTACGAACTCATGAACGTTCGTAAGCCAAGTATTTCTTTTCTTCATATTTTAGGATGCTGGTGCTTCATCAAAATAAAGCGAGATTGGTGGCCAAAGGATTCACACAAATCGAAGGACTTGATTACAATGAGACCTTTGCTCCTGTTGCCTGTCTTGAAGTTATCATAATATTTCTTGGTTATGCTACTTACAAAGGCTTTAAGGTTTACCTGATGGACGTCAAAAGTGCTTTTCTAAATGGTGAACTAGATACTAATGTGTATCTCCAACAACCTCCCAGTTTTGTCAATCCATCATTTCCGAACTACTACTACAAACTCTGAAAAGCTGCGTACGATCTCAAGAAAGCTCCTCATGCCTGGTATAAGACTCTTACCGACTTTCTCAAGCGGTCTTGTTTTCAAAGAGGTATTCTCGATCCTACCCTATTTCGAAGATGAAATGGAAAACATCTTATGCATGTCCAAATATACGTTGATGATATCATTTTGGATCCACATATTCATTAATGGTTGATGACTTTGCTGAGTTAATGATCAATATATTCCAAATGAGTATGAATCGTGGATTGAGCTTTTTCCTCGGTCCTCAAATTAAGCAAACAAATTGAGGAATTTTCATTCACCAAGAAAAGTACATCTCAGAACTTCTTAAGAAATACTCAATGGACACATGTGCCTCTGCTACGGTACTTATGGGTTTTGTACACAAAAGCTTTTCAGACCCATCAGGTGTTGCTGTTGATGAAAAGAAGTACAGTGCAATGATTGGATCAATATTCTATCTTACGCCAAGTCGTCCAGACATTATGCTTGCTACATGTCTATGTGCCAGATTTCATGTCAATCCAAAGATGTCTCATCTTTTGTCTATTAAGCAAATATCCCGATACCTCAAAGGTACAGAGAGTCTCGGAATCTGGAACCCAACAAACAAGAGTTTTCTCCTTCAAGCATATTTAGAATCAAAATATTGTGGTCTACAATTGGACAAAAAACACACATTAGGTGGCTGCCAATTTTTGGGTGGTCGTTTGGTTAGTTGGTCATCTAGGAAACACAATTGCATTGCACTCTTAACAACCGAAGCAGGATACACTATTGCTGCTAGTTGCACATCTCAAGCTCTTTGGATGAAATCACAACTTTTGGACTATGGTTACTGGTTCAACGAATTCCAATCTGGTGTGATTCACAAAGTGCCATTACAATCTTGCACAATCCAATTCAACACTCAATGGCGAAGCACATCGATATACGGAAACAATTCATTGAAGATCATGTTTTAAATGGTAATATTAAAGTTATTTTTACTCCATCTGATGATAAGATTTCTGATGTCTTTACTAAGTCATTAGAAAAAACAAAGTTCAATAGTTTTCTAAAGAAAATGGGTATAATGATGCCTGATCTATAGTTCTTTCAAGAGGCTTGTACTCTCTGATGGTAACATCAGGAAGTGAACTAGTTCCGAAGTCAAATATTCTCTCATCTTAGAATTGTTGCCTTTCGGAGTAATTAGTATCATTTTAGTTCTCTTTTTCTAACCACTTTTTCCAATCTTAAGATGTACAGTTCACTTAGTCCTTTGAAGTTCATGACCAATATAGTCACATTTGCATTTTGTTATAATCATGCCTCGGAACATACTTCATAAGTATGGTAAGAAGATCATCTCGGAATTCAATTTCGAAACATTATTGAATTTTCATCTTATCTGTGTTTCCGAGATCAGACCCTTCTTCTCTTGGAGTCTCTCAATTTGTTTAACAAGTGTCCACTAGGATCTTCCTATCTTTGAATCTCTTATATTCAATCCGAGTCTGTGCAATCTTGTACTCTATATTAAGTACAAAGTGTTTTCATTCCTATCTTGGAAGTATCTTATGATAGTTCATCTCGGAACCCTTGGGCTCCGAGATCACTTCAGAAATCCATCTCGGAGTATTCTATAATCCGAGTCCATTTTAAAACTTCATCTTGGAGCTTCTCTGCTTCGTGATCAATTCTTTCAGAAACTCAAAAGGTTTTTCACTATTTTTTTTGAAACGTTTTTATCTTAAGAACCCAAACGGTTACTTTTTTAAAAATGATTACCCTTTTAATCCTAGAAAACACACCACTCTTTTCACACGTCTTCGTAAATTGAACATCCCATCACCTATGTGACGGTTTCTATTTTGCACATCACGCCATAGTATCCTTTAGCCATTGCATATCAACTCAATCCCTTTTTGGCAACAAATTATATGCGGTCCGTATCCTTATCCGGTTTTCATCATTACACCTCTGACCTGACCCATTTCGTTAACCTATTAAAACCCCCTTTGAAACCCCTTTTTACCGTTTACGCTCACAAAAAGCTTAACCCTTTTCTCTCTACATCTGTGTTCTTCAAGCTCTCAACCTACAACAATGGCTTCCTACCAATTAGCTCCCAAAATCACAAAATCAATTCCAAAGAAGAAGTCATCGAAAGGATCTGCATCGTTTTCTTCAACAGAAGCCTTCCTCAAGGAAATAACACAACTCTTCTCGCTGGACCCCATGGACTACGATGAGTCCATCCGGGTCATGATCGATTTCATCTATCGACACCCCATCTATGTTCCACTTACTAAGATCCTTAATCCACCCCTTCTTTTTCACCTTCTTCAAACTGCGTTTGAGAGGGCCAGAATTGATGTTGATGTTGTTGAGACTATGATTCCTAGAGATCACATTGTTGCACTTCATAAGAAGACTTTCCTAGATGTGATTAGAATTTCGGAAGACCCTGAAGGTTTCAATGTTCAAGAACCAACACCGCAAGAATTTTAGTCATTCCTTAACGACATTGGTTATGCATGGGAGTTCAAAATGAAGCAATTCAAGAAATCACCCGTTCATGGGCTGTGAACTATTCTGATGCACCTCATGCTGCAAGGTCTCTCCGGAAAGCACGGTGGAACTGATACACTTAGCAAGGACTGGCTGTACGTCATCTATAGCATCTTCACCGGAAAATCCAATGCCATCGACATTACGGAAGTCCTATGGTAGGACTTTCGGAAGTTCTTGGTCAACATGAAACCTCAAAATATTTCTAGTATGTGATTCTAGGCTCTGACTGTTCAAGAACGTTTCAAGGAATGGAAGTAGCCTATCCCAGTTGATACAATTACTAAAGAGGTACTTCTATCTTTCAAAGCAATCAAAACTTATCGAGTTTCGAACCAAGACACTTTCGTACCTATTAGGCGATTGCTTGAACATATGTTAGCCACTCTCCCATCTATTGCACTTCGGCAGGTTTCCGGAGTACGACTTTGTTAGTGCTGGGGTGGTAGGGACAGTGACAGTTTGAGCTGCCACTATTTGTTGTCTTTTTGGATTTTCCTGTGTTGTTTGCCGCTTTCCTTTTTTTCAGGGTTTCCTTGTGTTCTGAATCTCTTTTGGTGGATCGGAAGTAATTGTGATTGTGCCCTGGCGAACCCCATGGTCAATCGGTCGTTGAGCCAAGAACTTTGCGTTGTCAAACGTAATTGGGTTAGATGCTAGGACATGCCCTTGGATTTGGGGAGACAGTCCCCATATACACTTCTCTACCTTCTTCTATTCGGGACTCACCATCCCTGGACACAAGGCAACTAAATCAGTAAACCTGGCCATGTATGCAACAATATCAGATCCAGCCATCTTTAGATTCCATAACTCTTGCTCTAACTTCTGAATTTCGCCCCTTGGGAAATACTCCGCCAGCATTAAGTTTTTTAGATCCTCTCAGCTCATGGCATTAACAACCGGGAGAGATAAGGCTTTAACATGGCCCTTCCACCAAGTGAGGGCTCGATCAGAGAAAGTACAAGCAACGAACTTCACTTTACTTGCTTCCGGACATATATAGATTTCGAAGACCGTTTCGGTCATCTCGAACCACTGCATAAGTGCAATGACTCCTCCGATTCCATTAAAAGTTTTTGGTTTCGCATTAGTAAAATGCTTGTGTGTGCATTCTCTGGAATGACCATGACCAGTGCCACGGTTTAAGTGGTTAGTACTACTTCCTGCTCCACCTGTGCCATTAGAGTTTATATGTGTCAAAGCAGCTGCAACTGTTGTAGTTATAGCAGCTTGTACCACAGTTTAAGTGGTTAGTACTACGTCGAAATGTTATGACGTTTGTCACCCATAACTGCTGGTCGGGCTGTAGTTAAAAGCCAGGATGCGGGATCATAAGTCATGTATAGATCTATACACTCTTATCACGTTCTTCAGACGGAGACTTTGGTTATAAAATTGGGCTTTCTTGTATACCTTGATAGGTACTATGAAGACGAGTGACTCACAAATTCCCAACGAGACTACATATTTTCAAAATGAATATCGTTATATCTGAAATGGTTACCCTTTTTACAATGTTTATAAAGACATGAAAATAAGTCATATTTTTATATATAAACATTGTTTTATCTCGAGAGGGTAAAATGGTATCATGAGATGTTTTGCATGCTAATATTTTCATATAATAGTTATAATAACAACAAGAAAATTATAGCAGAAGCTTGATATTTTAACATGATTTATTTGTGTGTTTACTTGTATCCCCCCTAAAAGCATTTAAAAGGTATTTTAAAAAAAAAGCATTTAAAGTGTGCTTGTTGGGGTATGAACTCACCTGGTAAGAGTCATGATCTGAAGAAAAGCTTGGCTTTACGCGGGCAACACTTCGACTGGAAAGAGGTTATCTTTTCGAGAATTTCGGGGCTTCAGGATTTCGTCGGAACTTGGATACGTCACAGGGAGTTGGGGTAATCTTGAGGGGCTCAAACAGAGTAAATATAGGAGAGAGGATATAATTGAGCAACTAGAACTGGAGCCCTCGGTTTCTATTTATAGTGTGCATATTTGACTTTCACGTCGTGAACATGGAATTGTTCACGTCGTGAATTTGGTCATGATCAGTTCGTACACTAGACGTCTGACAGCCCGACTTTGGAAGGTGTCAATCACTAGTTCATGTCGTGAAAATCTTCTCACGACGTGAATTCTGACAGATGTTGAACTTTGTGCCCCGAACTTCATAAATTCATATCTTTCACATACGAGTTCCATTTTTGACGCACTTTATATCCACGCATAGGTGAGATTATGCTCTACAACTTTCGTTTAGACTCCGTCGGCTGGTTTTGATTTTATTTTTAATATTATATTTTTAGTAGGTCGGGACAGGAAAGGTCCGTTAAAATTTCATAACTTCTTCATCTGACTTCCGTTTTCGTCTGTCTTTTTATCGTTGTATTACTATTGACGAGACCTTCGATTCTCGTTTAGGTTGTGTCGCCTAAAAATCACTCGATCTTGATTTCGTGTTTTTAGCTGTCTACTTCTATTCCAAAATTTAGAAAAATCATAACTTCCTCAACGAAGTCAAATTTGGTCGTTCTTTTTATGTACGTTTACGGTTTAATGTATTCTACAACTTTCATTTAGATACCCAAGGCTAAAAAGTATTTTATTGAAATTTCGCTTTTTACGCTTAACAGTGTTTTACAGGTTTTGTCGCGGATCTTTTATTGGTCATTACTTCTTTGTTATAACTCGAATTTTAATGTTCTTTGTATTTCTGAAGACCTTGTCACGATATCTATCATTTTATACATCTCAATTTGAGATTTTTGAACATTTCTGTCGCGGATCTTTTATTGGTCGTTACTTCTACGTTATAACTTGAATTTTAGTGTTCTTTCTATTTATGAAGACCTTGTCACGATATCTATCATTTTATACATCTCAATTTGAGATTTTTGAACATTTCATTTTTGACACTATTTTTATTATTTCAAAAATAGGTTACAATACTTGACTTTAGATCATTACATTGACTTGAAATATCGGGTTGTTACACTTAGTCTCTATGGGTAATAGGGTCATCCGGAGCAATCTACCATTCGTTTCTCCAACTGATGAAGTCGCCGGTCTGGAGTTTGCCTCCGATGAAATTCAAGACAACATCATCTCTGACAAGTCTTCTAAGTCTCTAAAATATGATGATATTCATTAAGTCCCCGACGAAGAACATTAAGACGAGTTCAGGTTCAACGATGATAGTACATCCGTTGTTGTTCCTCCATTATTTTCCTGACATCACTTTCAGTCGAAAACGATCATCTTAAAAGCATGTTTTTGACTTTGGGCTTTCATCCTCCTCTTCTGAGCCTGTTGATGAATAGATCAAAATTGATGATCAAGTTCAAGATAATCTCGGAGGTGAAACATATTCTACTCCTCCTAAGCAAGATAACACAGTGACTCTAACTCATCCAGGCCCCTCCGAACCGCCAATAAACCAAGATGGTGATAAACCAACCCACATACTTTTCACCTCGGACACTAGATCAAGCGCTGGCAATTACGTTGATCTTGGAACTCTGAGACAGTATCTATGATGCAATGAAAAAGGTTGATGCAATTGAAACCTCCATTGTTGGACTCAATAATATACTTGATGCCAAGGTTGCTAGTTTAGACTCCAATTTGGATGAAGTCTTGCTCTCCCTTTCCGAAGCTACAAAGTCCGGACTAACTGTTGCTGAACGGGAAGCCCATTTGACTAACTTATCTCACTCCGGCTCAAGCATATCATTGAGGAAGTTGAAAAGAAGTACAATGAGAGCATGGATCATTAACTTGACACCATCACAACAATGTTGAAGGTTCATGACGACATGATTGGTGCAACAAATGAGCTCATCAAACAAACCAATGTTTGTCAGAAAAAACCAATCCAGAGAATGGAGAAGGAGATCAAGAAGAAAGATGAGATGAATATGATCATGCAACAAGTCCTAATCAAGCTTCTCAGGGCCTACTGGAATATTATGGATGTTCCGTACCAAAAATTTGATGAAATGCTCTCCATTCTTGCAGCCCTTTTCGATCATCTCAAGGCTCAAGCTCCCACAATTGATGCTTATGACGTGTTAACACTCTAAATGAATGCCAACATTCAAAAGGTGTTTGACAGATTCCCGGAGCTTCCTTCCAAAGTGGGACTTCAACATCCAAGGAAGTTTCCTTCCAAAGTGCTATCCGAGGAAGAGCCACAAATATGGTCTGCAGTCTCATAGCCATCATCCCTTGCTGATGTTCTGAAAAGAAGTCTGGAAGTGGCTAAGGGAAAAACGAAGCCTGCAATTGAAGCCTTCCTAGCCACTCAGTCAATTCTCCTTTTGATTCCCTCGCCAAGGATAGTTTCTATCGATGAAGGCTCTCCTCTTTGGAAGCCTGATGGTATTCCAGAATAGCCTCTGACTTACTCTCCTCCAAAGTATGTTATTGATGAAAACATGTAGCACATCATCTCAACACTCAAGAAGTCCCAAGACAAACGTAAAAAGCCTATCTTGGAAGTCCACTACTCTGAACCTCCTCCAACACAAAATTCTTGTTGGTCTCAAGAAGAAATACATCAAGCCATTGAGGAAAACCTCAGAATCCAAGCCTTAAAAGACAATCCAAAACCGATGTTAGGGATTTCTCTTCTTTGCCGAGAAGGAATAATACATGACATGGACATACTGCCATTTATATATTCTGACTTACCAGATCAAGATTCGAACCAGATCGACCTATGCAACTCTCCATATGCCAAGTTCTGCACCAAGTTTTCTCCTTTCCATGCAGAAGATGATCCTCAATTGATCATCAGAACTGAACGAGAACGCCTGAAGACCTTCTACTCCAAGAACGCACTTCCCCAAAAAGAAGTATGGTCTCAAAAGAGAATTACCAAGATCTCTGGGTGTGGAAGGAAAGTTTTAGCCATGTTTGATCTAAATTGTATGTTGTACCAATACCACATCATCCGAAACAAACCTACTCAATCCAACGACATCCTGACTATTGTTGCACATTTCTGAAGCCATCAAAAAGATGATCTCACTATTGGATCTTACCATGCTTCCTTGAGCTTCCTTAAAGACTATGTCGCGAGTTTTACAAATGTGAATTTAACTTAGCTCACCTATTTGTAACAGAGAAGCTCTTAGCCAAAACTAAATTTCAAACTGCCAAAACCCGAGCTATTGGCAGAAGGGCCAATTGATGAGTCGGTGCTAGGATTTATTTGCATGCAAAAGAAGACGAACAAGAAGGACTTCTTCCAAGTCCTTGACAAGCATCTAGTTCCTACCAAATCTCTTTAGAAATTCATCAATTATGCATCCAATTCAGAAGCTTTAGAGCACGTGAATGCAAATTTTATAAGTCAGCTTTAATGGTATATAACAGTCAGAGATTGGTTTTACCGGGCATATGTGTTCATCAAGGAAGATTCAAACTAAGTTCACTAGATTGTTATGTTCACTTAGGAGGAGATTATTGGAACCTGAAATTGAACCTCTCACAATCATACTATGAAGATCCAAAGTCAGTCTTGAGTTCGAGATGTGGAATGGTACGAGATGTGCTTATGGTTAGAGATGGAGTTTGAATCCAAAGTGGAGTTGTTTCGAGATGAAGAAATAATATGAGACAATATTTTTGATAGGATATTTATCATTCTTGTATGATTCTTTGATGTAACTTTACATAAGACTAAGTTATTTTGTCTATTTCGATAATCAAAGTGTTAGGAGTAATTTGATTATCCAGTCCTTTCTATGCATTTTAGTTTGTACGATGTGCCTCTTTTTCCTATATAATGAGTGTTTAATGCCAAGAATAAAAATGCTTTGTTGCTCTTAGGATAGCCTTATTTAAATTTACTTCACTCTCACTTTTCTCTTAAATCAAATTCTTTCAATCATTCTTCTTGCTCTTTTATTGTCTTTACCTTGATTATTCGCTTTGCTCTTCATTGTGACTTGAATACTTTGTTGAATCTCTTTCTTCAATTCTCGACTGGTATTACCAGACTTGTCTGGAACACTTAATCAGATGTAGACATTGCTCTTAAGCATTAACTCAAAGTTTGAGTTATCAAACCTTGTCCCCGCACAATCACATCCTTATTCTCACATTTTGGTGAAGCCCTGCAACGTGACATCCTTGAGCACTCATCTGAGTAGTAGCCTTGGTGTAGTAGATCCTAAGTCATTATTTTGCCCGCTTAGATCCTGATTCTCATCAATAGTTCTTTGTAAGTGAGCTACACCTAATCCACCTTTAAGTAAATTATGATTATAGTTATAGGTCGTTACTAAGAACTTATAATTAACATTTATCAATGATTCCAAGTTGTTATACTGATTGATCTACTTATGGGAGAGGTGCTAGAATGTTTATGCTAACTTGTTTACTGGATTTCAGAAAGGCTATATGCCAAAATGGTCCTACCTCCCGACTGTCTTACCTGACTGGTCCTTACATGATAGATCTTGGTGTAGACATTGGGTTTGTTGAGAAATTTAAGTTCTTATGATAATAAGTTCCATGAAATATGAAATTATACTAAGACTTATCATTATGTACATCTAGGTCTTGTGGAAAAGGGTGTAAGGCAAATCTCTACCTAATTCATCAATCACCTGACATTTTGTCAACTGAGTGAATAGTTACTTTCATCTTACACGTAGATATGCAATATCCAAATAATTAAATGCTATATGTGCTTGAGTGCAAAAATATTTTGTGTTAGATGACATATTATAAAATGATTTTTACAGGATTTATTGTATTTTCTTACTTATAATATGTTGGGTAGTAATGGGTAATGAGGGAGGAATAGAATAAAGAGGGATATAGATGATGAGAGATGAAAATAATAATAAAAGGCCTTAACTTACTACTACTATACTAGGCGATCTCGCAACCTGTAGGTGTTTTTGAACTATGTATTCACTAGGTGTACTCTAACACCTATTGACATATATAAATCGGAGGATTCCCTGAAATCATACTGGCAATATAGAAGATGATCCCTGGAATAAATCCTTAGGAATATATATAGAAGATAACCTACTAACAAGTATCCTAGAGGAATACCTGAACTAGAACTGTTAGCAAAGATGATCATTAGGGTAGATTCCTAAGAATAAAGAAGAAAATGGGGATGAGAATTGGGTTAACTTTTTTTTGATAATTAAACATTTTAACTATATTATTGTGGGTTGAAAATCCTATGTACTCACCAAGTTTCTCAACCTGACCCACTCAACTTCTTTTATCACATGTAGCTATACAAAGTTACACACATGATGGGAGATTCAAGGAGATATAGACTATTTGTCTAAGATATTGTAAGACTTGTTTATGTTTATGTGTTATATAAATTATGACATCCCGAGTTTTGAAAAATATAAAAAAAACACATTTCTTCAAAAATGCTTTGATAATAACATTATCATGTTTTTGGAAAAATTCTGCATAATTCATCTTTCTAAAACAATACGCAGATTTAATAAGAATAAACAGATCGGAATTTTTTAGCCGTAAAAATGGGGATGTCACTTAACGTGCATTACATCCCCATGGAGCCTCGTGTCCAAACTTCGTTGTGCCACGTCCCCGTGTCTCTTGGAGGAGCCAGCCACCTAACCATGCTACATGGCGCCACCAGGTGGTGTTACATCATTAGTGCATGTATTTTCTCGAAGATCTTCAGAAGACCATAATTTTTGCATACAAGCTCCGTTTTCTACATTTTTTTATATCCCAGAATCCACTTGATGAGGTCTACAACTTTAATTAAGGTGTCAACCGCTACGTCTCACTCTAACTAAATTTCATATTTAGACTACTTTAGACTATTAAAGTTTTTGCTAAACTCATAACTTCTTCATACAAATTTTGTTATCGACTGTCTTTATGTTCAAATGCTCCTAATCCTAAGATCTTCAACTCTCGTTTAAAATGTTTAGCCTAACAATAAACCGATTTGAATTTCGATTTCTATGCATGCATTGTTGCACTAGAAGTTCGAAAAATCATAACTTCCTCATACGAAGTTAGATCTGGACGTTCTCTATATGCACACTATTGGTTTTTCGGTTACTACAAATTTCGTCTAGATTGGATAGGCTAATCGTGAAGCTCTCAACTTCACTTTTTACGACATGCGTAGCCATTCCTGTTTAATCGCAAAGCTTCTAAGAAATATAACTTCTTCATACGAAATCGGATTTCAAAGTTATTTATATGTACAAAATCCTTGTCACATATACTATAACGTTCGTAAAGATTATTTTTCCTAAATAATGTTTTATCAAAATGTCATTTTTATCGCTTATTATTTCTTAACTGTCTAGCCCGAATCTTTAGGTGCTACAATGATTTTGCATGTGACCTTTACAGTTAACTCCAATGTCTTTCCAAATGTATCAAACTCTTGGACTTGCTTAACCTTGCATTCTCTCCTCATTCTATTTCGGACCTTCAGTCCTAACCTTCGAGTTACGGACTTGATGTTCATTGGAGACTCCTGCTTCTTCTCTAACAAACTTAATCTAGACTCAGGTATCCTAGAGTCAAATTCTAGCATGAAAGATACCTTCCTTTTTGTTATAATGTGGTACCACCACATTATTATAGGTAGCATTTATAGCTACATGTTTTTAGCCTTAAGAACGACTGTGATACTCCTGTTGATCGTTTCGATTGTGTTTTACTTCAATCTCTTGACTAAAGACTAAAAGTACGACGAACGTGTTTCTTTGAACCAAGTAACTCATTTCACAATATCATCATATTCAGACTTTATTATGACCACTAGGGTCGGAATAACATTCATCTTCATAGTCATTACCGAGATGATACATGAAAAAAAAACGAATTCAATTAATAGTGCCTTAGTAACCTTGTGACTCCTCCTGTTCCCACTACAAGTCTTGTGCTTCCGGTGGTAGGAGCCCATACTACCTTCCGCACCTACTCATGGTTGTCCTAAAAGTTTTATTGGAGTTTCCAAGTCAGCATATATGAAAAGGAATCACACAACAACTTAGCATAATTTACAAATTTTTTTATTTTTGAAGGCGGTTACAATCATCTTCAAATTTTATTAAACCCTATACCTTTTATATCAAACAATTTACTACAACACTATATATATATGTGGAATGACCACTTCTTGTTTTAAACTCTGATAAGCATATTCATTTCATTGATTTTCTCAAGAGACATCTGTTCCATCTTCTGTTGCATCCAGGATCTTCTAGAATGTCCTCGCCCGTGGCTTTGGCGGCACATTCGGCGTTGTCTCTTCCTTTTTTCTTGTACATTCCTTCGAAATATGTCCATTACCTCCACATTCATAACATTTATTGTCATTGAATTTAGAATATCTAGAATAGTGACCCATTCATCCACATTTGCAGTAGGTCACCTCCTTATCGCACCATTTTGCTTCATTTCTACTGTCGGATCTCTTATTGTTGGGGCCAGACTTTTAGATTTTACTCTTATTATCAGATTTTGGGAGTCTTTCACACTTCATCCTCTTGCAAACTTCAGTCTTATCGTTGGTTCTTCTCTTGGTCATGTCTTCCATAGACCTTAGAGCCCAGATGGCTACCTCAAAGTAGGTGCCTTCTAAACCGACACAAAATATTCCCACGGTAGTCCCTTGGAGTGCCTATCAACTTTTGATAGCTCGTCTGGAACAACATATAGGGGAACTCTATTTTTCCAATGAAAGTATTTGTGTACCCATCAACATACATGATTCCCTTTTTCAATGTTAGGAGTTGATTCTCTAATTTCAACATATTTTATGTTGACTAGAACTTGCGCTTGAAGTGAGCCAAAAAAATTTCTCATATCAATTGCAAAGGCTTATTAGGACTTAAAGTTTTTTCCTAATGTATTCCACCAACGGATTGCTACACCCTTGAATTTCCTTACAACATAGGTGGTCTGCAACTTGTTTGTGCAATGACAGGTTATAAAGTCTAGCTTCATGTCTAAAATCCAGTCCATGAATCCTACTAGATCTTATTTCCCACTAAGAGATGACGGCTTGCAAGTTGTAAAATCCTTATAATGACAGTAGCCTTTAGGTTCAACATTCCTTTGGAGTTTTGAGTCTTCCAGAGGAGGGAGTGGTCCCTGATGAGTTTTGCGAGGCATCATTCCCTTCCTGAACTGTTATTACACGAGAGGGAAATAGTTTATTATCGTTCAACGACTACCAGATCATTGATCTAGCATATTCTTGAGTTAGGAGATCCATAAACTCCTGCCTTTGCTAATCTAGCATATTTTTCATCATCAATCGAACAACATCCATCAGAAACTGATCAACTCCTACTTTGACGTTTTGAGGTGTTGAACCTCCTTCATTATTGACGACTCTATCGCTCATTGTGATCGTCATGTTCTTCTAAACCGATAGGTTTGAGTATTTTAGTATTGTAATACCTTACTTATGATATATATATATATATATATATATATATATATATATATATATATATATATATATATATACTTATATTTCTTTAGCACCTAATAGCATTTATGGAATCTCTCTAATGAATGCAATCATATAAATCATTTAGAAAATAATAACAACTAAGGCACATTCCCTAGAGTAATACAATTCTTGTCTCAATTTCGGTGTACTACATAAAATAAAATAGGCACTCACCTCACAATCATCGATTAGCATTCTAAGTTTAAGTCTAGAAATCCTCAAAATTCCTAGTTCACCTAAATTAATACTCTGATACCAGCTATGACATCCGCATTTTAGATCGTCTAAAAAGACCTTTTGTTTATGCTTATTTTAAAAGAAAGTATTCTTCATATTGTGCAATTGGACACATGAAAAATATCTGCGAAGAATTTTTTTTTCATAGATTTATTAAAAACTTGAGATGTCATAATGGATACAAGAAACATAAGCATAAGCATAGTCATTATTGGCCTTTCAATATCTATTATACTATGGCTTGTATTTAAACGAATCTGCATTGGATCTAAACATCATTATCTTTGTACTACGTCCTGTGATACAAAGAAACTGAGTGGGTTAGGTTGGTAAACCTAGTGAGTACCTAGGTTTTTCAACCAGCAATAATATAATTAACTTTTGTTCAATTATCAATTTCAGATCTAACAAATTAACCTAATTACCCATCCCCATTTTCTCTTATATTCATCTCTAAGGATCTATTCAAAATATCATAGTCAACCTTGCATTCTGTAGTATTGATAAGGACATCTCCTAAGGATCATCCCTAATATCACATAGACAACACCTCTTTGGAGATTTCTCCGCAATTCATTTCAGTAGGGTACATCGCATGAACAAGTATTCAATCGCCTACATTTTGTGAATATGCAAGTGTTCTACTGGACCGTTTAGAATGGTCCATGGTTATCATTTATACTATGCTAGATGACCACAACGTAATCATCGCAAAAGAAATTCATTTCATCTCTTAATCATCTTTCATATCTCATTGTCCTTCACTACCATATATATATATATATATATATATATATATATATATATATATATATATATATATAGAGAGAGAGAGAGAGAGAGAGAATATGTCCGAAAATACTTATATAATTAAATCGAGTAAAATAATGTCATATAGGTTCATCTAACACATAATGCAAATAATAGGAACACATAACATTTAAATATTTAAATACTTTATATTTGTCTGTAAGATGAAAGTAATTATGCACTCACTTGTTAAAAGTGGATGAATTAGAATTTGGGTTGCGTTTCGTTTGGCAACTTGATGTTTCCCTTGATGTGACCTACGTACGATTATTATTAAGTCTTAGTTACATATTACTTATGATTAATGATAGTCTAGATTCCTCAACAATCTTCATTTCTATTTCAATATCTATCAAGTAAGGAATAACAGGGTAGGATCATATTGGACGTAGGGTCTGTTGGTATACAAAGTATATTATATATAAATACCACTTTAAACACCTCACTAAATCCATCCTATACATCATTCCCTAAAGTAGATCAACAAGTATAATGACTTGAAATCATTGATAAATATTATTTATAGGTTCATAATAACAATTATGTACATAAATATAAGTTACACTAGAAATAAAATAAGTTTAGCTTAACTTACATGGGTATTACGGGGCCAGAACTCCAACCGAAAAGTTTCTATTTCGCCAACCCTCTGATGTACTAGAGCCCAATTACTGATCAATAAAACCCCCTAAATTTGGATCTATAGAACTTAGGAGGTTCTGAGAGTGCTTAGGAAGTTTTGAAGTAAAAAAACAAGCTTAATTTGTGAGTTATATATAAGATGAAGGGGGCGCGAGCCATGCATATTAATGGGCGCACCACACCCTATATCGATGAAATTCCCTTCGTTGCCCGCCACGTGTCACCACACCAATGGTCCATATTGTATCATTCTAGAAGGTGACATGTGTCATATGACCATGGAGCAATGTGTTCAAGCTTCGTCGTAACACATGGCCGTGTCATTTGGACGACCCAACCACCCGACCATGCCACATGGCGCCACTAGGTGGTGTCACGTCATTAGCGCATGTATTTTCTTGCAGATCTTCGAACGACTATAAATTTTGTGTACGAGCTCCGTTTTAGATTTTCTTTATATCTTCAAAATCCGCTCGACAAGTTGTACAACTTTCATTAAGATATCAATTGCTAATTCTCAATCGAACCAAAATTCATATTTTGACTGATTTACACTATCAGTGTCCTTGCGAAATTCATAGCTTTTTCATAGGGATTCTTTTCTCGACTGTATTTATATCGACAGACTCCTAATCATGAAATCTTCAACTCCTGTTTAGATTATTTTGCCCAACAAACAACCGTTTTTAATTTCAATTTATGTGCCTGCACTGTTGCGCTGAAACATTGAAATATTATAACATCCTCATACAAAGTTAGATTTGGAGTTCTCTATATGCACGCTATCGATTTTATGATTAGTACGCCTTTTGTTTAGATTGCTTAAGCTAATAAGCAATCTATCTAATATTCACTTTTTACGACACACATAGGCATGTCTGTTTAATCACTAAGCTTCAAAGAAACATAACTCCTTCATACGGAATCGGATCTAAGAGTTCTTTATATGTACGGAATCTTTGTCACATATATCATTACTTTGGTTAATATTATTTATCCTAAATAATATTCTATCAAAATATTGTTTTATTGCTTATTATTTCTTAATTGTCTAGCCAGAATCTATGACCTTAAAAAGATAAAGAGGAGTCATGAAACCTAGCAGCTGGAAGGCTTATTAAACTTGATTCCCAATTCTAAATTATCAGGCGTGTTGATGATAAATGGAGGTGACTGGGAGATTACTTTGTAATTTTTAATATCAAGCTCTAAATGGATTATTATTGTATTGAAATTTCTTGAATAGAAACTAAGTTGATCTTTTTACTTCATGTCATAAAAACAGATAAATGGAAAGTATTGTTTTCTTTAGAGTGAATAAAAAGAAACCAACTTTTACTATTATCCATCAGTGTCTAAAATTTGAAAAAGGAAGAAATGTTTATTGATACTAAATGAAACTAAACTATCCAACCTCAAAGGGTATAAAACTAGTTTTTACATGTTCCAGTAAAGAAGAAAGATTTGAATTCTTCGTGGATTATGTTTTGTAAACTAAAGTGCTTACTAGTTTTTGTAAAACACCCACCAATTTAATAGGAAGTATACCTAGAAATTTACACTAATAAATAACAGAGCACTAGGTATATGTTCATATTAAACCACACTATACAAGTAGTTATCAATATATATAACAAAACGCATCCAAGAACTTAGTTGGGTAGTTATAATTTTATCACAAAAAAAAAAAGGAAAAACTATACATGAACTTATAGATATTCTAACACTCGGTTGCAACCTTACCCTCATCAATGCTACTTAGTCTTTAAAAGCATTTTTAAAAGATAAAAAATAAGCATTACAAGCATAGTAGGTAATGATATCATCATAATGAAACAATACAACGAATAATAGTAAATATCAACAATACAGTAATACACAACAAGAATTAGATTAAACTTAGCTATTCTATTCAACATTTAGTTTTTAGCTTTCCCAATCATATTCAACTATAACTGTTCAACTATATACAATCTCAACTTTCAACTTGTACAATACATTAGCTATACTCAACTATAACCATCTTTGTATAGTAATAATAGTTATATATAACTATAATTATTTACAAACAACATGAATACTTATATTTAGCTATAACTATATACAATCAACGTCAATAGCTATATTCAACTATAAGTATTTAGAATGTGGTAATCACTTTTTTTCAGCTACAAGCAGCTATGCTAGTTATATTCAACTATAACTATTAGTCGCAGTCTTTTAGTGCTCATCCAGTATTAACAACTCACATACTTCAGAAAGATTACATAACATACTAGTATACCACTTATCCTTTATAGAGGATACACAAAATTACTCATCACAAAGTGGCTTGATTGCTTGAGACTCGAGTGCTTGTATTCCTATCATATTTCTTGTCTCTAAAGTTGCTATAAAAACATACAAATCTTGAGAGATATAACTCAATACATTACTCATTTGAAAGTTATAAGTCAAGATATTACTCATTTACTAATCATTTTCACTTGATATTTTCATTAAGTCTTATTGTTCATTTAAATCCAACCCAACTATATTTCATCAGCTAGAGGTTTACATGTCTCAATCCATTAATACATAAACCAAACACTATATGATTATCATTTATCAATGTAAATTATATGCCTTCTAATACCACCATTTAGACACGAGTTAATCACATTTCCTAATGCCTTCAATTAAACTAATTATTCTTCATGTATAAATCGTTGAAAAACACTAATACATCAAGTTACAAATTTAATTTCACTAATATCACATCTTTCCAAATCTAGGTTTTATATTCTTCGTCATCAATACAACACCTAACCGTTGTTATAGCCTATAACTCTTTGAATCATGTTTACTAAACACACTTATACCATCTGTATCAGATTCTCCTTCCATGTTAAGTGTATAAGCTTTAGGGTTCAATAGTTCATAATTTTTCACCTTAAGAATTCAATTATGTCTCCAAGACAAGACTCTAACCTTGTTATTTAGTATTAGAAGCTTGTTTCTTGGTTTTCATGAGACAATCTTGTTGAAGCTTCAATCCTTGATGAAAATTTCCTAAAATCATCATAGATACCCTCCATATGATGTGTGGGTGTGTTATGGAGAAAATGACATACATTTATACTCCTTATCCCTTGTTTTGTGAATTTGGTCCTATTACATGATCACTTACACGATTATCTAACTTCTAAAACATCCCAATGAATAAACATACATCATTTATTCATCATTTAGAACTTCGAACAACTTATATGATCTTTTGTACCATGACATAATCCGGTAATCCTTTAAAATGACTTACTTTTACCAATGTACTTTTTATTTACATACTTGGGCACCTGATCACACTTACATGATCGTGTAATTCCCGATGGTACAAATTAGAAAACTTACTTTACAGTGTTTACTTTTATCACCAATAACTTCCTCATATGAATTTAGATTTTATTGAATTTTATATCTACATAATCGTCTTGAAGTCAACTACAACATTTCTATTGAAAGCATCTAACAAAATGTTCTATATTTTCATTTACTCTACAAAAAATTAATCCTATAAGCTTTTTTTACAATAAAAATCAGTGGGTACATAGTTTCTATGAATATTTTACATAATCTAACATAATAAACTTTCTAACTACTGAGTCTTGGTACATGGAATTTCAAATTCTCTCCCATTAATATGATTCCATCCTAGGAATAACTTCGAAATAAGTAGGTGCATTTCGTTTAAATTCATCTTCGGGTACCCACGTCACATTTAAATCAAAGTCATGCCACCATCGAACCTTTACGAGTCCAATCTTCTTCTTTTTTAAGTTTCTTTTCCTTAGAATACAAGAATTTCTCTAGGTATTCTCGACATCGTAGTTTCTCATTCAATTCTATCTTATATAATGATACATTTTGTGTCTCCTTGTGGAGTGTTATTCACAGACACGACACATGAAATATATTATGAATACTGTGAAGCTCATATGAGATATCAAGGAGATAAGAAACGAATCCTACTTTTTGCAATACGAATGGGTCCGATAAATCAGAGACTTAACTTATCCTCTTTCTAAATCAAATGATACTCTTCCACATGAACACTTTTAATATTACCATATCTTTGACTTTAAATTCTAGCAGTGTCTAATTTAGCAACATATTTTTTTCCCATGATTGAGCCACTGTGATATGTTCAAATATTTCATTAATATTTTCTTATGTACCTTCAACATTGTCGAGTTATTTCGTTGGATTTTTCCAGCCTTAGTCCAACATGTACGAGTTATACACGATGCTCCATTAAATATTTCATATGGTGACATATGAATATTGTAATGATAGTTGATATTGTAAGAAAACTCTATCAATGGTAGATGATCATTGAAGCTACCTCTGAAATCTATAATACAAGCACACATTATATCTTCCAACATTTAAATTGTTCTCTAACTCCATAGACGCGTCTATTTGTGGGTGATAACATTACCCATCGGCATGTCAGAGACCATCTTCTCCTTTTTTTCGCAGTTGAGCCACCCTTATATGTTCACATAGTTCTTTAATCTCTTCTTATGTTCCTTCACCTATGTCGAGTTCCTTAAAAGGCTTTTTCTCCAACCTTGGTCCAACAGGAGATCTACACAATGCTCTGTATAATGCTTTATAAGGTGCAATATGTATATTATAATTATATTCGGTATTATAAGCATACATCATATCTTCTAACATTTGAATTGTGCATTCATTCTGCCCGTCTCTGTGGGGGTGATAAAAGCTACCCATCACCATCTTGCAACCCATCTTCTCTTGGCAACCTTTCCAAAACTGCAATGTAAATCGAATATCTCTATCAAAAATAATAGAGACTAGGATTTAAGGTCCTTTACAACGGGTTTCAAGCCTATCAAAGATCAACCATTGGACATGGAAACAACAAAAAAAAATACTGATCTAGAAGACTCAAAACAATATGGATCTAATTTAACAAATCTAAGCAACTTATTAGAAAACAATACTTAATGATATATCATTCATCTCTTGGGAGCTTTCTTCTTTTGACGAGCTAGTCGAATGGAATAGAGAACCCAATGTAGAATGCCACTTCTAAAATCACAACCCAAGAAACAAGATACAATCAAATCTAAGCATCACTTGAACTGTAAGCTTCAACTAGAACTGAAAATTGATTCAATTGTTAACCATGACGTGGTGATCTAGCTGCCACGACGTAGGAACTACACTCTCGGAATTTTTAGGGTTTTTGAGGATTTCGAACTTTTAAGACTAAAAAGTAATTTTAACAAGTATCAAATTCGGATTTGGAGTCGTCTATTTATAGGGAGGTGATTATCAAACTCTAGAGATAACTACCAAATATAATAGTAATTATGTATGCTAGTGAAATCATTCTAGAATATTCCATATTCCTTTACTTACTGTTAGTTAATTAAAATATTAATTAATTAAAAAAATAAGTGCCTCAGATAAATATTTTTTTAGTTCTGTTTTATTGTTTTCTTGCGTCTAACCAAAAATGAAATTGCTATTTATAGTAATATTACCTGTTTATTATGACTATTGGTACTAATATCCATCACTTTAACCACCTTTTGATGTATATATATGCTAATCTTTCGTTCGAATAATTTATGCAAATATGGATAAATTGTGCCAATTTTCTCAGTTAGTTGAACATTTCGACAAGGTTTTTGATGGTTCGATTTTACATGTAAGAAAGTCTTACATCTTTCCAGGTACCGTACCACTTTTATTTTCATTATAAGCCATCACTGTAAGGATTTTAGCATACGACACATTGTTGTGTTATTTGGATGCATCGAGTAGCAGGTGCAATGAACGTCACTAAGAAGCAACTTTTGAGCTTTCTTAAATTTAGGAACCCATAAACGTCCTTTAAACATTTTAAAGCCATGTGAATCATCCTTCACTTGTTTGAAATGCCTTACCATTTGTTCACCTTTCACGGTTTCTAGCTTTTCCGCTTCGATTTAAGCTTGTAAGATTAGATCTAGTTAATGACTGTCAATTCCCATTGGAGCCGACACTACTAGAATCCATTATTCCTTTCGACTCAAAGTATCAGCCACTATATGAGGCTTATCGGGGTGGTAAAAAATTTCACAATCATAATCCTTTAGCAGTTTCATCCACATCTTTTTTCCACCATATTAAGCTCCTACCAATCAAATAGATATTTTAAACTCTTATGCTCTATGAGTACTTTGATCTTCATCCCGTAAAGGTAGTGTCTCCAAATATTAAGTGAAAATGTCACTACAACTAACTACAAATTCTGAAACGGATATGTCTGTCCCACCGGTTTCAATTGTCATGATGCATAAGCAATTACTCGACCTTGTTTCATTAAGATACATTTGAGACCAATTCGTGAAGCATCGTTAGGAATAAAAAACATTACCTCAACCTTGTGGAAAGGCTAGTATCAGGGTGTCAGAAGGGCAGCTTGAGGCATCAGAACACTATTTGTTGTGCCTCTAACTAGTTAAACTTTCCAGTCCATCATTTAAACTTTATCACTGGTGCTGCTATGCTCAAAAATAATTCCACAAACCGTCAATAATCACCGGCCAACCCCAGAAAATTATTTATCTTTAAGAATTTTCGGCTGTTCGCACTTCATTATTGCTTCGATTTTTGCAGGATTCACTTTGACACCTTTTCCGCTAATAACATGTATGGGAAATTGGACTTCTCCCATTTACAAGAAGTTCCAAAAGATGTCATAAGTGACTTCAATGTTCATCTCGACTTCTTGAATAGATAAGTGTATCGTCAATGAATATGATGATGAATTTATCTAAAATGGAAAACACACCCGATTCATAAGGTCCATCAAAGCGGCTCGGGCATTTGTCAACCAAACAACATCACTAAGAATTGGTAATGGTCGTAGCGAGTACGAAACATAATCTTTAGAATTTAAGACTATCATAACTTCTATTGATGATACTACACCTCAAATCTGTTGTAGAGAAGGAATTTGCTCCTTAAAGTTCATCGAAGAGGTCATGAATCCTCAGAAAAAATGATATTGGTTCTTTATCATAATTTTATTCAATTCATAACAATCGATACATATATGCATCAAACCGTCCTTTTTGAAAAAGAATATGGGGGCA
Organism: Lactuca sativa; assembly: GCF_002870075.4. Classification (NCBI taxonomy): domain Eukaryota; kingdom Viridiplantae; phylum Streptophyta; class Magnoliopsida; order Asterales; family Asteraceae; genus Lactuca; species Lactuca sativa. Next base: position 108,246,488 of record NC_056623.2, read on the forward strand.
CCACACGAAAACGAACCGGTTCGGTAAGAAAACGATCCAATAATTCTTGTAACTACATCTTCAATTCCTTCATCTCAGTCAACACTAGATCAATGAAAAACTCTACTTGTCGGTCAGACAAGAATCTTGTTAACTAATCCAGAAATACCTCAAGATATTTAATTACTACCTCGACATCAACAACACCTCATCTATTTGTTTAGTTTATGTCATGTATGCTACATATAATACACCCCTTTATTGAGTTCATTCCATGCTTTGTCTGTAGAAACTATGAGCATTTCCTTGTAATGTCATTCAACCTATACAACAATCTCGAATGCATCTGTTGCTTCAATAAAATAAAATTATTACACATTATTGAGTGTTGTTTGTTGCTAGCCAATTAGTACCAATGATAACATGAAATTCCCTAGCGGTGATCGGTTTGAGATCGATAATGAAAAAAATATCTTTAGTACCCAGCCGACACCCCCCCCCCCCCCCAAAAAAAAAACTGTTCTCCGTTCGACACATCTTCTAGTTAGCTAATTATACCACAATACTCTCACTTAGTAGAGTTAAAGTTATAGATAACTGAGTAGCTAATATAACTGGTACAAACTAAAAAGATTATGCCTAAACTTTGTGTAAATATACCTGAAACCACATTCAATTTTTCTTTTTCCTCACATGTTCTTATTTAGAATGCCCAACCTTTCACTTCACTCCCATGACACTTTTTATCATCTACGGAAGATCCTTGATCAAATCCTGCTAAAAAATATTGAGTCTATGCTTTTACCTTTGGAAAATTCAAATGGATGTAACCACTCTCCCCATAATTAAAATAGATATATCCTTGATCCATACAAGCTTTCACCTTATGACCTGGCTTCCTACATGTGAAACACGAGAGACGCGATGCTACAATTTCACAAGCTCCCATGTGTTTCTTTTGAATTTTTTCACACCATTCCCTTCACTTATATTTAGGTCATATCTGGATTAAGACCCTAAAAATTGTGATATCTTCACATCTCCTCCTGGCTTCCCTTCCAATTTTGTTTTGGCACATCACTACACTTTTGTATACCTTTTTTCGAATCTTGGTGTTTCAACTCATTTTCTCCACTTTTGGCCACCTCCACCACTTGATGAAAGGTGGTGATTTGAGATGCTGAAGAAATTCTTGTTTTTAAGGTTTCAAACTTACACATAATGGTTATGATTTCTCATATCAGTATCCACTTGATACTTTGAAAATCTCTCCCTTTCGTTAAACTCGATAGTATATTTCTGCATAAATTTCAACCCTTGTTCCAAATGCATAAATCCATCTTCTAGTTATTTCATCGCTATAATAGAGTAATGTTCCTATGTGAATTTGACTATAAATTGTTCCCAAGTTAATATCCGGATCAAGTTCACTCTAAGAGTGTTGTTAACTATTTTCCACCAAAAGCGGGCTTCATGTTAGGTCTCGTAGATTTTATAGTTGTGTTAATTTTTTATGTTAAAGGTTTTACAAGTATGTTTGGTATAAATCATTACTGATTCAGATGTGATGTGATTTTTTTCATTTCATATATTTTTCTATTACTTAGCTTCACAATTTTGGCTATTGACATAGGTATCCTGACCTCATTGGTCAGAGCCTAACTAAATCTTCTCTCATGTAGTATACGTAGGAGGGTTAGTTAGCTAGATAGATAGAGAGAGAGAGAGAGTGTGTGTGTGTGTGTGTGTGTGTGTGTGTTTTGGAGTTTAGTTCTTTTGTTAGTTTTTAGAATTATTGTTTACTCTCTAATTAAATCATTGATCTTATTTACTCTAGTGTGTTCATCTGATTTGATCATATCTTCCATGGCATTCTTTTATTAGAATCTATTTGTTCATATTATTCTTACAAGTGGTATGAAAGTAGGATTTATGAGATCTATTTTCAAATCCCCAATTTGTTCGAAGTTCTTCTAGTTTTCTAAATTTTTACTTTGATTCTTTGATCGATTCCACATTTTGCAAAAACTATTTACAACTTGGTATTATTTTCTTTTCAACTATTTTGATTCTAATCCGATTTTTGTGCATGTTCTTCTGTTAAACATGTCAGAATATGATTCTTAGTCAATTTCTTTCAATCTCCCTCATGTCATTGGATCTAATACTAGACTTCTAATTCTATTTCACAAAGATTCTGAATTTGGGTTCTTCACTTTGAAGATTACATTCTTTGTATTGAAACTCATGGATCGAGCATCTGGCATGCAATCATGAAAGAAACTTACAAATACTCAAAAACAATGAAAGTTGTCAAAACTCAATGAGAATTGAATAATATCGTTGTTGATAACGAAGACTTTCTGAATGATGACAAAGGATCAATTTCAAAAAATCTTAAGAAAAAAAAGTGAATTATGATTCCCTTTTCCACCAGACACATTTAGATTGTTGAGTTGTCCTGAAACTACTAAGGAAATTCTAGATAGAGTGAAAGAATTGTATTCTGGAGATGATGATCTCAAACATTGTATTCAAAGAACTCTTACTTCTGATGAAACTCTTGATCAATTTTTCAGTCGATTTAATCATTTTGTTAGTTAAATGTTGAATTATGGTTCGAAAAGAAAACAATTAAACAAAAAGTAACATTGATGAATGAATTGAAATTCTAATGGAAATCCATTATGTCAACTATCAAAGCTTGTGAACAATTTATGAATTACGATTTAGCTAAGATGATTGGATTTTTTAAATCTCATGTAATTGAAGTGCTAGAAGATGAAAAGTCAGGTCCACATTCCATTAGCATTTTTTGTGAAAGTTGATGGTTGAAAATGAAGGAAGTCCATAGATCTCATGGTGAGCAATCCGAGGAAATTCTTCAAGAAAAAATTCTTTCCATTAAAGAGTAACACCTCAATTATATCTGATAATGGAGGAAGTAACTTCAAAAATGGAAAGTCAAGTTCTAAGAAAGTGAAAGGAAAAGGATACAAGGTGTATCAAAAGGAAGAAGAGAAGAAGGAGAAGAAGTTACTCGGAGACTGGAGGTTTGATTGCAATTACTATATTGGAAAGAACTATTGTGTAAAAGAATGACTGTTGAGGAAACAACATGAGAAAAAGGAGAAAGAAAAGGATGACGCATATTATGTGTACATGATTGAGGATCTTCGCAAGATGAAGCTTATAGGGAATGTGATGGTTGTTGGAGAAGAACAAAGTGATGATGGAAACGTTGAAGTATGGTCAACATACTTGAAAGATCATGAGGTCCGAAAGCCAACGCGTAGAGCGTGTTAAGTTGCAAAAAAGAAGGTAGATGCAAGTGGTGATATTTTTTGTTGACCCGTGTGAGCTCAGGAAGCCAAGTTTACTTCACTGATGAGGGAGCAAGTGTTGGTGTTTGTTATTCCACAAAGATGGTTCGGGAGTAGATGGCAAAAAGAGAAAAGGTAATCAATATGGTACATTCTATCCTTGAATCTTTGAATATTGCTATTTCTTGTTATAATTTTGAATTCAATGAGCTAAGAGATATGATTTTGGAATTTTGATGAAAGCTTAAAACCGAATCGTATAAGAAATTGTACGGATACGACTTCGTAATTTAGTGAAAGCTTAAAATGAAATCGTATAAGAAATTCTAATCTTGATTATGATCTTAGCAGGATTTTGTATAAGAATGGGGAAAGAAGTTTAAGAGTAGAGGAGTTGGAGATAGAGATTTCTAGGGCTACGAATGATGTAATATTGTTGAAAATATATAATATCGTTTTCATGAAACAACGAAACATATTTTCTCAGATAGGAAATCATTTGTATAATAATACAACTCAAATCTATCTTTATTGTGACATTGCAAAAGACATGCATAAAAAGACGCTTCCATTCTTAGAATTTATGGAAGAAGGAATAGATGTTGAATGCTATAATTGCGAATCTATTGTTTCACCTGATGAGTCATTGAGTGATTCATATAAATTTGGACTTGAAAAGATTAATGAATTCATGAAATCAAAATAAAATAAATTGATGATGAATGATGTGTTAAAAGAAGAAGAAAAACAACAAATCAAAAAGAATTCAGTTGAGAAATATAACTAGTTGTGAATTCGGAAGAAATTCATTGTTCTGTAAATGATATTAAGTTTGATGAAAGCGAAATGCCCAAAATATCAATTGAAGAAGAAATTGAGTGTTCTTCTTCGCAAATTTTCCTCTTTACTTTTGGGGCAAAATAGTTGCAACAACTTGCTTTGTTCCGAATAAAAGTATCATCACCAAACGCCTCACCAAGACTCATTACGAAGTTTTGAATAATTCTAAACCCAATTTTCATTTCATTCATATCTTTGGTTGTAGGTATTTTGTGGTCAACAAAAAAGAATATTTGAGCAAGCTCACACCCAAGTCAGACGAATGAATCTTCTTAGGATATTCAACAAACAAGGTTGCATACAGAGACTATGAGACTATCAGAAATTATAGTCTCACCTACTCCTCAACCACAACACACTAAAGAATCTTGACCCTATATTTACGAAGACTCCTCGCATATGACTTCCAGCTCGTCGGTTATATGGGAAAGCATACATGCTAATCCAACGATCGTCACAACCATCGGGGTTCTATTCTTAGAATAAGTTGCTCAATTAGTTAAAAATCGTTGGCATGTCTCTAAAAAATCATAAGAATTTGAAGAGGAAGAAGTTAAGGAGATAGAAATAGGAGATGAAGTTCCTAGGATCACGCTCACATCAATACAAGGGGATGCACTAATTGAGGGGTAACCGTTAACTTTGCAGGGGGAACCTTCATCATTAGTTGTGTACTCGATTCCTACAGTCCACGATTTAACTATGAGATGTTCACAAACCGAGGGGGACAAGTTCAAGATGTTCAATGAGAAGAACCTCCTTAAGTTTAAGACATTCCATCTAATGCAGGTGCTAAATATCATCAATCATGTCTTCACATTTGGACTAGTGATCATCCACCTGCCCAAATAATAGGAAGTCCTTCTACTGTTATTATACTTTGATCCTTCGAGACATGACTAAACATTGTGACTACACAACATTCTTGTCATTGGCTGAGCCTGGAACTATTAAATATGACCTTCTGGATTATGATTGGATTGTTGCTATGTTAGAGGAGCTTAAGGAGTTCGAGATAAAAAAAAGTTTGGAAAGTAGTTCCCAAGCCAAAGGGACATACTATTGTTGGAAATTGTTGGGTTTTTTTTGGAACAAAGTGGATGATGCAGGTCCAGTAATCAGAAACAAACCCCGACTTGTAGTAAAAGGTTATAGCCAATTGGAAGGAATCGACTACGATGAAATATAGGCTCCAGTTGAGATGCTTGAGGCCATACAAATCTTTACGGCGTATGTGGCGCACAAAAATGTTAAAGTATATCAGATGGATGTAAAAAAAATACGTCACACCCCAAAACCGGAACGGCGGAAACGTTCTGGGGTGGATGACGTCATGTCAAGTATCACAACATATGCAGTATAGTAATCAAAGTGCAACAACCATTGCATTAATAGTAATAGTTTTACATAAGTTACAATTCATAGCAATATCAAAGTAATACAAGTAATAATATAGGTGCAGCTTGGTACTAGGCTGACTTCGCCAAAAGCTCCTGGGATGTACCTGTCTATCGCTGACCTGAGAATACAAGTTATTTTGAAAGCGAGTATCAGTATTTTTATAAATGTTGGTGAGTTCATAAGTATTTAGTGTCATTTTTGTAAGTAAGCATTTTATTCAAAATAACTTTATAAAATGTAGTAGTTAAGAATCTACGGTGTATTAGAGTCCTTTCCAGAAAATCCTATATTTCCTAAATAAAAGCAGTCTTCTACCAAGACTAAACAGAGTTATGTTTTAAAGAGTAATTTTCCCTGAAATACTATCATTACCAAAATACGGTATTTGATTTTAATGAAAGTAGGAGGATATCACTAGTAAAAATACTAGGGGAAAATAACATATGCCTCAGTAGAAAATACTACTGACTAAGGCAAAAGAAATCATAGACTCCAGGAGAGTATCGAATAAATGATACGCCTGGCTCAGTCTAACAAAAGGAAACACAGAACCCAGACGGTATCAAATGTACGATACGACTAGCAAGGTCTAAAACAAAGAAACACAGACCCCAGACAGTATCAAATGAAAGATACAACTAGCAAGGTCTAAAACAAAGAAACACATACCCCAGACAGTATCAAATGAAAGATACAGCTAGCTAGGTCTAAAACAAAGAAACACAGACCCCAGACAGTATCAAATGAAAGATACAGCTAGCCAGGTCTAAAACAAAGAAACATAGACCCCAGACAGTATCAAATGAAAGATACAGCTAGCAAGGTCTGAAACAAAGGGAAATCTTAAGTGGGTTGTTTCAAGAATATAGTGTTCAATTCTCGTTACCTTAAGGCCATGAATTATAAGATAAACATGGAGATACTCGTAACCATACATATTGACACTAGAGTACTTGACGCCCTGCAAGCGTCAGAATAAATATGACATTTGTCACCCCTTGGCTTGGTAGGCCGTGGACTATAGCTAGCAGTCAGGGTGCCGGAGTGTCAGTCCCGTATAGATCTATACACACAATGCCCTCTCTCCCTATAGCAAACTCTGGTTACCAACTCGACGATGGGGAGATCCGTGTCTTGAAGATGCATCTCGTATAATGAATTCTGATGTAGGTATTGGACTGATGATAGAGACTCACAATGAACTGACTCCTTTGGAATTCTCATACTAGAAAGAGTAAATAGAGCTTCCTAACTATTCCTATAATAGTTACTAGTGTCCCTGATCTACGAGTGACGGGTGGGAGGATGCCCTTGCTACCCAAGGAACATGAACTAGCCGATGGAAACCTTTATGTCTATACATGTATACATGATATATAATTAATGATTAAACGACCTTCGGATGGATATCCGATACCCACCAGACCACATCCAAACAAGGAAAAGGAAATAGGGCAAACTAGCCTTCCTAAGTCCTTTAAACATTATTTATATAAATATACAAGTACAGGCATGCATTTAACGAAGTAGAAGCCTTTAACGAAGTAGAAGCATTAGAAGCATGGAAGAAAACTTTGACGAAAACTTTGGAAAACCTTTACACTTAAGAAAATCGTGACTTGATATCCTTTTGTAAAATAAGTTTGAAGACCTTTGGAAATCCTTGAAAATCTTTCATAAACAAGTTTTGAATATAACTTTGATAAAACAATATAAGTAAAGAAAAACCTTTGTTTAAAATACTGATGTAACTGGTTTTGAAGTAAAACATACAGCGCGAGAGACAATCTGAGAAAAGATTTAAACAAGTAAAGACGTTTTGGAAAACCATTTATAGTATCATACTTGGTAAAACAGCTGAAAGTGTAATAAATCCTTATGCATGCGGGTTATCAATCACATATGATTGATATTATAACTAGCATGTTTTAACTTGTATTCCTCCCCCCATAAAATCATGTAAAAACATTTAAAAGGTTAATTCATGGGTATGAACTCACCTGTTGTAAGTGGATCGAACGAAAGTGCTGGTTGGGTGCTCGGTGTCAAGTAAAGACTTAACCACACTTAGTGACCTATTAACATTTGATGACATATGTTTACATACAATTAGTATATATAATACTAATTAAACACGTATATGCATCCTAAAGTGCGGAAAACACTTTGGTTAAGTGCTAGGGGTGTCCCGGGTAGTATCTATGGGTGTGTATGGCCTAGTTAGGGAGTTTACTCTTCAAGAGTAAACTCTTTATAGATTTTACACCCCTAAGAGCATATCCCCATGAGTTTACGGCCGTAAACTCATGGGTGGTGTGTTCTTTGATGCTTCAAGGTCTTATCTCACTCATAGAATCATGCTAGAGTCGAATCAAGGACTAAGGAAGTGATTGGGGCTCAAAATGGACACAATAGGGAGTTTACGGTTCATTGACGACTCCTTGAGGAGTTTATGGCCGTAAACACATGATTTTACGGTCGTAAACTCATGTTTGTCCATTTCTTTTGTTGTTTGGTGGTTCTAACTCATGCACGCAAGGTTCTAGTCACTTATATGAGCATAGGAAGGTGTTAAAGGCACTTAAACACCTTGGAAAGGTGTTTACGGTCTATGAAGATGTTCTTGGGGAGTTTACTACCTTAAACACATGAGTTTATGGAATTAAGCTCATGTTAGTCCATGAATCATGTGTTTTGGTGCATCAAATGAAGGATTACAAGGCTCTAGGCACTCATGGAAGCTTTTGGAGGTGTTTGAGGGGTAGTTTAACACCCAAAAAGGTGTTTATGGTCCTTGAAGATGGGTTAACGGTCTAAGAATGTTCTTAGACAGTAAACTCATGTTTACTTCCCATTTGTTACGATTTTGGTGTTCTAAGTCCTTTCATGCAAGCCTCTAAGTCATTGCTAAGCATTAGAAGTGGTTTGGAAGGGTTTTTGGGCACCAAAACCCTCTTTCAAGGTGTATACGGTTTTGGGATGCTCCCAAGACCGTAAATGCTTGTTCTTGGGGTTTTTGGATGTTTAAGCCACGAATTTGCAAGCTAGATGAGAGAAACAATAAGCTAGGAAGGTTAACTTACCGATTTGAAGCTCGAAGGGGCGATTTTTGACCAAAAACCCGATTTGTAGAGAGAGAAAGTAGAGAGAGAAAGTCTCTAAGGTGGGAAAAAAGTGGGGATTAAACCCACTCAACCCTTATATAGGGTGGAGTTTATGGCCTGGTTGGGGGTTCACCCAACACCAACCGCGAACGGGGTTTTTCAGGACTACCGTTAAACACGGAAATTTTAAAATTATACCTCCTTAATTTTGGTTCACTTGACGAATATTATTTAAAATATTCCAACGGGTTTAAATCCGATCAAAAATATTTTGGGATAAATTTGGCTAATTTTTGACGTACTTAATTTCGACGTTAAAACTAACGGAAATTTTTGGGTTGTCACAAAATATTTCCTTAATGGTAAACTAAAAGAAGAGGTATACTTACAGAAACCTCTATGTTTTGATAATCTTGATCTCCCTCTTTACTTTTACAAATTGGAGAAAGTTTTTTACAGTTTGAAGAAGGCACCAAGGGCATGCTATAAAACTATTTCTATGTTTCTTGTCGAGTATGGTTACAAGTGTAGGGTCATTAATCCTCCCTCTTTCGATGTTGAAGTGAAAAGACTATAATGCTTGTGCAAATATATGTGCATGGCACTATATTTTACTCAACTAATGAAGTGATGGTAGATGAATTTGTAAATTTCATGACGAGAAAATTTCAAATGAGAGTAAATAGAGGGATCAATTTCTTTCTATGATTATAAATCAAGCAACTCTCACAAGGAATATTCAATCATCAAGAAAAGTATACCACCAAACTTTTAAAGGAATATTCCATGGATAACTGTTCTTCGGCAAAGGTCCCTATAGGCTTTGGTTACAAAATCAAAGTTGATCCCATTGGAGAGTCATTTGATTGAAAGATATACAAGGAATGATTGTTTCACTATTATATTTGACCACAAGTAGACCATATATACTTATATAGTCTTGAAAACAGGTTTACGTGAAAGACACCAGGTTTATACCAAAGTATCTCATTTAAATGTAGTTAAACATATTTTTAGATACCTACAAGTGAGTAAAGCATTAGGTCTTTGGTACCCATAAAGAAACAAATTCAGTCTGTAGGCTTACACAGATGCATATCATATGGGATATAATTTAGAGTACAAAAGCACGTCTGGAGGATATCAATTCATCGGTAAAAGATTGTTGAGTTGGTCATCAAGATAGTAGTACTATGTATCACTTTCACCGCAGAGGAAGAATATATTATGGCTGCCAGTTGCTATTCATAAGTCCTACGGATGAAAACACATGTCATGGATTACAACTACAAAATGCTTGCATACCAATTTACTAAGATTCCTAGATTTACATTGCAATTTCACACAATCCAATATACCACTCTTAGACGATGCACGTTAAATTACATTATCACTTCATCAAGGATCACATTCTCAAATGTAATATAGAATGAAATATTGTTACATCACATGAAAAAAGAGCATATGTTTGCACCAAAGCACTTGATTGCACAAAATCTAATGGATTTTTAGAAATTTTGGGAATAATGAATCCTGGCCCGCAATTTTGCTTGAAGGGAAAAATTAATAGAATGCTTCACTTATCTTGTTACCACAAAAACGTTGAAGCACATTTATTTGTCTATGTTTTAAAGTTCATCCACTTAAGTCTAATTATTGATCACAAACCTCATAAATTATTCCTCAATAAACATTGTTCACCAAAGTTTATTTATGATGTTTAAAATTTTCGAGTCATTTTATTATTTTTATATTCAAACCTCACAATCAGGTTGAATTTCAGTACAAGATTGTACCGTAATTGCAGTCGACACATCATACTTTAGTTCTCCGTTCAAGAACAGAGAAATCTTTTTCCTATTAGCAATAAATAAAGTTTGAAAGGGTATGTGCTATATAATGAATGGGACCAGATTAATATGTTTTCTAAAGGATTTTTTTAGTCTGATTCATGTGATGACTTTGTCCTTTATCATCTTTTCAAAAATTAGCGTCGACACATGGTTATCCATTTTTAAATAAACTAAGGAGATTTGTCTTTTCAATTAAATGTCTGTCATGTTTATCATTTATTTTTGAATAAAATAATTTAAAATGATAGAAACCCCTTGGGTTTTCATCAGTTGTAAAAAATGTTTCCTGTTTGAATTTACTTTTGAAATATGGAGGTATAAAACCTTCTCTTTCTTCCCAAGAAAGCTTTACTCTTTTTGAACTTAGAGACAATCTTCATCTTTTTCTCTCTTCTTTCTCAAACCGTTTCTGCATGTTCTTCACACTCTTTTCAAGTAACAATGATGAAATCAAATGTCTCAAATAATCAATCAAAACTTGTTGGTTCAATCTCTACAATTAAGAAATCTAGTCTATCGATCACATCAAGCAACTACATAATGATCTTTAACACCCATGACCATTATGATGATGCAATCCAGTTGATGATAAGCTATATTCCAAAACATCCTACTTTTGGTCCATTTGACTATGTTATTGATGTTATTCCCTTTTCGATCCCCTTTAAATGTGTTTTCTCTACATACAAACCAAAAGAAGACCTTGGCTAAATTTGTTTCAAGCTAGAAAACGATTCAACGGTTGTTCATAAAAAATCCAAATTCTTTGAAGGGATCAATCAAAGGGTTCTATTTTCATCTATGTTCAAGAAACCTAGCAATGACGACGTGTTTCAGGCTCTATACAAGATGGGTTACCAATAAAGATTTAATGGTGTTGCAAACTTTATTAAAGGAAAACTTCCAGCAGTCTGGCAATTTGTTTGTCATTATTTGATTCATTATTTATCTGGAAGAACAGGTGGAACAGATGTGATGCGAAAACAAATCTTAAATCTCCTTCGGAGAATTTTTACCAATGAAGCTATAGACTGTGGAACCGTCCTTTGGGATAGTTTCATCCATTACATTGCGAAGAAGACGCTAAGAGAACATCTGATAGAAGTGACCTCAACGAGGTTCTAGTCACTATGCATCCGCAATTTGCAAAACGAAGCTCAAGTCAGCGTCGACAATGATATCAGTCTTTTCGCTTGCAGATATATCAAAAGTTACACTCTTCCAAAAGATTAAACTCTTTTTGGACCCATTTGAAAACTGCCACATTATATTTGGAATGAGATATGACTTTTTGACCATGTTTTAACCCTTCACGTTGAGGCTTTGATCAATATTCCACCGTATCGCTCTACCCCACCTAGCCCCACACTGCAGACTACAAGAGTTATCTCGAAACCTAAGTCCTCCAAAATAAAAATGAAAGTGAAAGCAATGTCCAAACCAAATAAAATTGTGAAAAAGGGTACCAGTGCCCAAAAGAATAAGAAGGTGCCACAAACCAGACCGATACCGAGGATCCAAGGCTGGCTGGAGAATTAATGCACACTAAAGAACCTAGACAAACCAATGAGCCATTAAATGTGACTTGAGCATTGGGATCATGCTCTTGGAGTATTTGGAGCACTTAGATCACAATGGAGCACTTGGGGAAAATTGGAGTTGCTTGGAGCAACATGGAGTGGCTTGGAGCAACTTAGAGTAACTTTGAGCATTTAGAGCAACTTGGAGAAACACGGAGCAAAATGTTGTTCCATAATGACTGATTTTGCGTCGTCCCTTGGTATGTTGCACCATATAGAGGCATCTTGCGTCATCCATGAAGATGTTTGGCCAAAGGGACAGGAGTTATGCCAACGGAATGGATGTTGAACCACACGCATGAGATGTTGTGCAACAAGGAAACCAAGAAGGAGATGTTACGCAAAGAGAAGGATGTTGCGCCATCCTGAGGAGACAATGCACTATGGAGAAGATGTTGCGACATCGACCATCTTGGTACATGATGCGTCATCTCGATTCCTTTGTTGTGTTATGTTGATCCACACTTTCCTAAACGATGAACGTGCTTAATACACCATTTTGTGCCACCATGATGAATGTTGGACCATTAGCGTTCATTATGCGCCACATGTGCATCATGATGCTCCACAACCGTAAAGGTGGTCCATCATGTGCATTGTTGATACTCATGGGATGTATGACATGGAAGAATGTTCTAGAAGATGTTGCATGGCGGTTTATGATTGGTTGACACCATTCATGGGCCTATGGGCCAATGGGTTTGGCCCATTAGGGTTTTAGTTCTGATCCCCTAAATATAAATAGGGATTCATGCTAGATCATTTTCTATCTTGAATTCTAGAGTGTTAGGTGAATGTTTGTGAAAATTGTATTTGTAACCTATGTTTGAGAGCTTTGAAATAAAGAATACTCCCATCCTGCCCATGGATGTAGGTCACCTTGACTGAACCACGTAAATATTGTGTGTTGTGTGCACATAGTTTTGCTAGTTATCCCTTTACTTCCTAGCAGGTGGTATCAAAGCTGCGGTTTGTATTCCTATGATTGAAGATGTGCACTCACAAGTTTGATGTGGAGAAATTCAATGGTTCAAATGACTTCAGATTCTGGTAGGTAAAGAATAAAGCATTTCCGGTTCAACAAGGATGTGCAGCGGCACTAGAAGAAGAGGCAACACTGCGTAAAGAGATGTCGACTGAAAAGAAGGTGGACATTCTGACGAAGGCTCATAATGCCATTCTATTGAGCTTGACAAAAGAAGTACTAAGGGAGGTCGTGAATCAAAGAATTGCTTTTGGGCTCTAGGATAAACTTTGTGAGAACTACCAGCACAACTCACTGACGAATAGGTTGTATCAGAAGCAAAGGTTGTACACTCTCAGAATGTCTAGAAGTACCCAAGTGAAAGATCATTTGGATAAGTTCATCACATCATCTTGCATCTGCAAGGGGTTGATGTAAAGATTGGAGATGTAGATCAGGCGCTCATTCTCATATGTTCTCTTCCAAATTCATATGAGAATTTCGTTGCTACCATGCTCTATATTAGGACAACGATCACTGTGAATGATGTTAAGGACTCTCTGATGTCTAAGGAACTGAAAAGGAATGTTTCAGTTGGAGAGGAGGTGTCGAGTTTCGGTTTGTTTTCAGGGAGCAGAAGGATAGAAGAGAGGCAAAGGGGAAACAAAGGCAGATCACATTCAAAATAAAAGTCTAAAGGTTCATCGAACACAAAATGTTATAAATATAAGGAGCATATTCTGGAACATTCTTCCATGTCATACAAGCCATGAGCATCAACAACACACATGTTGTATCACCTTGTGCCATAGTGGAGCATCATGATGTAAAAGTGGCGCATCATGAACCCTAATGGTCCAACATCGATCATGGTGGGACAACATGATGTAATCCTTGAGCAATACCAATTTACGAGCATCCTTAAACGATCTTGAGCATCATAAAGGACTTCATAGCATACTTGGCTCATCAGGGACCAAGATTGTCCATCTTGCGCCATAATGGGGAAACTAGTGTATGGATGGCACAAGTGGCTTCAAGTGTGGCACAAGAACATAAACACTAGAGCAAAAACACCATGATGGCGCAATAGGAACATGCACGTCGCAACAAGGCCATGCATGGCGCAAGAGTATACCTCATGGTGCAAGAGGAACCCATCATGGCACAAGAGGAATCATCATCGCACAAGAAGGAACACCTTGGCGGAACAACATCCTTCTTGGCCCATCCCTTTATCATATGGCGCAACAAGGTCCCCTTTTTGGTTCATATCACTCCCAAGTGCTCTGAACCTCTTTCGGGTGCTCCATACCCTCTTTTGAATGATCCCTTCATTTAGCAATTGATATGTTCCTTTGTCAGACGATCTATTCCTTTCTCAGATGATCCGTTCCTTTGTTCATGCTCCATGAAGCCCAAGTGATTCTTTGAGTTCCAATGCTCCAAATTCTCCATGAACATGATCCAAAATACGCGAGTCACATTTAACAATATCAACCTTGACTTGAGCATCCTATCAACTCCACCTATAACAAGAACTTCCTTTCCCTTCCTGCCATCAATCCCCCAAGCGGCTTACCTCTTTCGAACATCAAATAAGTCCAAGCAAAGCTTGAGCTTCTCCTTGGGCAACAAATTTGTCAACATATTTTCTTAGTTGGCCTTGGTATCAATCTTTTGTATTGAAAACTTGTCTCCTTCCAGAATATACCGAATTAAATTTAACCTGGCATCAATGTGCTTTGTCTTATCGTGAGATAAAGGGTTCTTAGCAAGAATCAAAGCACTTTGACTTTCACAATACAAGATATGTTTCTCCACCTTTAGAACAAGATTTTGAACATACCAATGCGACCAGACCTCTTCCTTTATTCCTTACGTCATGGACATGTACTCTGATTCAATTGTAGATAAACAAACAGTATCTTGTAAAGCTGACTACCAACTGATGGCACATCCGAACAAAGTGAATATGTAGCATGTCTGTGACCTACGCTTCAACAAGTCACTAACATAATCAGAGTTAGCATATCTCACCAAGTCACTCTTTGTATTAGCTCCAGACACCAAGAAAACATCCGTCATTCCCTTCAAGTATCGCAAGATCCACTTTACAACTTCCCATTGAGTCTTCCCTAGATTTCTTATAAATCTGCTAACCACACTAACTGTATGAGCCAAATCAGGTCTAGTACATACCATAACATACATGAGACTGCCAGTAGCACTTGAGTATGGAACCATGTTGATGTACTTATTTTCTTGATTAGTAGTAGGTATAATGTTTAGACCAAGTTTAAAGTGAGCCGCCATTGGCCGAAGATCCCATGGGTTTCTCTTTGGTTTCATCTAGTCTAGACTATTCACTTCCACCCTGCTCTTTGTCACTTATCATAACTCTATCTAGAGTTTGAGTTGCAAACTGCACCTTCTGGATAACACCTTGATCTTTGTTCCCTTCTTGATTTGTATCACCTCCTCTCTGGTTACCCATGGAAGATTCATCAAATGTTCGATCTATGCTCAAGATAAATTTAGGAGTTCTTCCTTCGTCTATACACCACAATCGATAACCTTTTACTCGTGTCGCATATCCTAGAAGTATGCGCTTCATTTCCCTTAGCTTAAGTTTACCAGCATTCACATGAGCATATGTGGGGTATCCAAATATACATAAACTAGAATAGTCAGAGGGTTTCCCGAACTATACCTCTTAAGAATTCTTCAAGTCTATTGTAGTTGATGGTGATCACTTCACCAGATAGCAAGGAGTGTTAACTGCTTTCACTTAGAATTGCTTCGGTAAGTTACAAAAATATTAGTATGCACCTTGCACGCTGAATGAGTTTTTGGTTCATCTATTTGGTCACTCCATTTTGATGTGGTTTGTGTAGTACAATGCGGTCCCTCATTATACCTTCTTCCTTGTAGAAGTTGTCAAATGGAGCATTGGAGAACTCCAACCCTTTTTCAGTCATCAGAGTCTTGACTTGTTTTCTAGTCATTTTCTCAACCATGGTCTTCCACTCCTTGAAATTCCCAAACACCTCATCTTTGGTCTTCAGAAAGTACAACCAAACCTTCCTTCAAAAATCATCAATTAACGTCACAAAGTATGAGCATCCTCCTTGAAAATTCACTTGTGTAGTACCCCACAGATCTGAGTGAACATACTCCGAGATTTCCTTGCTTGTGTTTTGACCAGTATCGAACTTCACTTTGCGATGCTTTTCCTTTATGCAAGCTTCACAAAACTACATACTTCCGGTAGCCTCTCAACCAAGCAGTCCTTATTTACTTAAAATCGGCATGCCCATCTCACTCATGTTCTCCAACCTACTATACCACAACTCTGCCTTATCATCACCTTCATTAAAGGATTAGGAGATAGCCATATTTACCATAATTGTACTACTTTCTAGGATATAGATCCCTCCATGATTCATTTTCCCTTTCGTTTTAACAAGAGAACCTTTGGTCACTTTGGACACAAAATTTATGTGGTTCGGTCAAGGTGACCTACGTCCACGAGCAGGAGGGGTGTATTCTTTATTTCAAAGCTATCAAACAGATGTTACAAGTACAATTACATAGATCTTTGTTTATTACTCTAGATTTCAATATATAAAATGACATAGCATGCATCCCTATTTATACTAGACATACAATACCTAAAACCCTAATGGGCCAAGCCTATTTGCCCATAGGCCCATGAATGGTGACAACCAATGATATTCCGCCATGCAGAATCTTCTGGAACATTCTTCCATGTCATACAAGCAATGAGCTTCTGCAACACACATGATGGTGCCCCTTGAGCCATAGTGGAGAATCATGATGTATAACTGACGCATCAGGAACACTAATCGCCCAACATCCATCTTGGTGGCATAGCATGGTGTAATCCTTGAGCAATACTAACTTTTGAGCATCCTTGAACGATCTTGATCATCATAAAGTAATTCATAGGATACTTAATTCATCAGGGGCCAAGATGTGACATCCCCAAAATCACGGCCAGAAAAGACCGGTTTCATTTATGCTTTTAAAATAATTTCAGAGTAAATCTATTGATTTAGAAGAGATGTGAAATTTGTCCCCAAAACAATACATGTTAAAATAAAGTTTATGAAAGCATTTCGTAAAGAAATGTATTTTCATATATAATCAAAACTTCGGGATGTCATGTTCCAATACAGACACAAAAGCATAAAAATTCAAACATAGACCTTACACAATTATAAACAGCAACAGGTCTATAAACAAAATAACTTCACATGTTCCCGAACTTATGCTCTCGCGCCACTACCTAATATACAAATAAACTGAGTGGGTCAGGCTTGGGAGACTGGTGAGCATATAGGGTTTTCAACCAATAATAAATAATTATATTTAATTTCACCAACCAACAGTATCCCGATTACCCATTCCTGTTATCCTCACTTTATGTCCCTAAAACAACAACTATCACAAGGCATCTAATCTAGGATTTTCATCAGGATGGACAATACTGAAAAGGGGTTTCCTCAACAATAATTCTCCTAAGGCAACCTTGAGGGAGATAGAATACAACAAATGAACACTCAAGTTCACCAACACCTACAGGTTAAGAGCCTGCCAGCATTCCAAAGGACATTCTAGAAAAAGTTCGTGGTCGTCATCCATATTCTGCTGAATGACTAGATCACAATAACATCGAGGCCTCTCATCGGTTTATCACACATCAACTATATACCCATGTTCTACCCAACATGTTTGTAGATAAAAACATACATATGCATTCATATGCAACTTAAAAACTGATAAGATACTCATTCAATACTCATCCCAAATAAACAGATAATATATATACACGTATATTTATACACACGTCACACGTATTCTAAAGTAAATACTTCATATCTATGTGTTAGAAGAAATGGAATATACACTCACTTGATCAAAAGATGATTGGACAGCACTACGGCTCTAAGAGTAGAAGCTCTTCGGTGAAACTAGAAGGTCTTCGCACACCAGGCCTCTCGCAAGCAGAGCTTCGGCTCGAAAACTCTTTTCTTCTCGGGATCTTCAGTGCTTCAGGACTCTCTTCGGGTCTCGGGATGATACCAGGGCTTCGGGGGGGTTAATATAGGGCTTAGAGAGGCTATAGTGGGTGAGAGAGTAAGGGAGGAGCAACCAAAATCAGCTGACCATTGATTTCTATTTATAGGGTGAATTTTCTGGGTTAATGTCATTATTTTCAAGTGCTCACGTCATTGGGCTTGATCGTCACTTGTCACACCCAAAACCACGAACGGCGGAAACGTTCAGGGGTGGAGGACGTCATGTACAGTATCACAACAGTGAAATCTAATAAACAAGCAACAACATCATCCATTGCATTACAAGTAGAATTTTAATACATGTGTGTTATTTCATTGTAGTAAGACACCAAAAATATACAATCAAAATAAAAGACAAGTCTTGTCTGCTCCGTTTTCTCAAAACCTGGCTATCGTACCTGTCTACTGTTGACCTGAGAATACAAGTTATTTTGAAAGAGAGTATCAGCTTTAAAGCTGGTGAATTCATAAGTATTTAAGTGTCATTGTCATGCTTATGAAAATCTATCATGAAGGCCATGTAAACCTTTAAGTGAAGATGTTGATGTAACTATGAAAAACCCTAGAAAATCCCTTATTTTCTATAAGTATGAAGTGTAGTCTTCTACCAAGACCCGAATGTTTTGTTATGACTATGTAGTCTTCTACCAAGACCCAAATGTTCTATAAGTATGAAGTGTAGTCTTCTACCAAGACTCGAATGTTTTGTTATGACTATGTAGTCTTCTACCAAGACCCGAATGTTCTATAAGTATGAAGTGTAGTCTTCTACCAAGACCCGAATGTTCTATAAGTATGAAGTGTAGTCTTGGGTTACCAGGACAAACACGACATCGCCGAAGCGAAAGATAGACCCTATGGACATCCAAAGAGTGCCCCCTCATCCTCTGTAGCGGCAGCAGGGTGGAGGGAGGGTTAGTCCCAACATTGATCTCCTAATATCGATTTTTAACCTAATGATCCTCCGAAGATTCACATCTCATCCACTGTTGCAACAGTTGGACAAAGGGATGGTTAGTCCCGTCACTGACTACTAAGTAAGTAACAACCTTAAACATCCGTAGACATTCATCGACCACTGGTGCTAATCAGTGGGGTTCGGAATGGTAAGTCCCGCCGAATTATCCCGTTGAACTGGGACAGGAAAGATAATTTACACAGTAAATACTAATAAATCATCCTTGTAGTTCTAAGTACAAGTATCCAGGTAAGTAAATACAGGATAATGCACCTAAGTAACAGTGTTCCTATATGGTATTCATGTAATGTGTTCATGTAATCATAATCATGTATCAAGTAAGTATATGTAACCGTACTCAGGTATCATGTAATCAACTGTAATTGTACTCATGTATCAGGTAATGTACTGGTATAGACTCATGAATGAACCGACTCTTGTGTGATTCCTTGTAATAGGAATAATGTTTTGTTTCTTCTAACTATCCCTATGATAATTAACTGGAAAGTAAGTGGTTGTTCAAGTAGATTTATGCACCCTCGATACACCAGGGTGTGGGAAACTGAACGAAGGATGGAAACTATAATCTCTAACATATAAGTGAACATATGTGCATAAGTATAGTTTGATTCAAGAAGGTAAAATAATGGTTTTGCAAGATATCTAGGAGTTTTGAACAATAATTAAGAGTGACTTGATGTCATTAAACATTTCAAAACTAATACTTTTGTTATCAAAGTATTTTAAGATAGAAAACCATTTCCTGTGACACCTTTTGAAATATGTGAAATCTACTGAGTGAAAACACAGTTATAAAATACATAAGATTGATTTAATAACATACTGTTTTCTACTTGTATTCCCCCCCCCCCCCATTAAAGCATTTTAAAATCATTTCAAACATTGATTAAGGTGTATGAACTCACCTGTAGATGGTGATTGGGATGAACTGAACGGTATAGGATTGCTAGGTGTCAAGCGAGGACTTGTACACACACTACGATCCTAATGAACATATAATCACACATATATGCACTCAATTAGTCTTAAGTTACTAATTGATAAAGCTCATACATCCTAGACATAATAAACACTTTATATAAGTGTTTTAAGCCCTAAGGATTGCATCTAAGCTATTGTGGGACAAGGCACTTGTGTTTAGGGTTCCAAAGGACCCCATATATGAGTTTACTCCTCATATACTAACACACATGGAGTTTACGGTTGTAAACTCTTCAGTTTACGGCCGTAAACTCCCAACCATGGGTGTTTTGTGTGTTTTGAAGTTCCAAATGATTCCTAGAATTATTCCAACTTGGTGGTTAAATCATTGGAAGGGTTTAAGGTCTAGAAACACTCCATTAAGGAGTTTACGGCCCTAAGGCCATTTCCTTTGGATTTTACGGCCGTAAACTCCATTGGAATGGTGTTCTTTTTGTTTTCAAGCCTCAAGCATGGGTGGTATAAGTTCTAGGCTTTTATTCTAAGCATATGAAGACATTAGGCACACTTTGGTGCCATTCTTTCATGTTTACGGCCCAAGAACAAAGTCTTGGCCGTAAACTCACTTTGATAAGTGATTTTGATGTGCTTTGGTCCTTCAATTAAGTGGGAAACAATTCCATGTAAAGGTCTAGGGCTTTAGGTGTCTTAAAAACACCCTTTGGTCCATTTCTATGGAGTTTACGGCCTAAGATACACTTGGGCCGTAAACTCTCATTTTTTTGTGTTCTTTGATTGTTTTCTTGTCCTTAATACACCTACAATTGAGTCTAGGGTAGTAGCATAACACAAGGAACAATCTAGGCTCGGTTTCGGGAGTTTACTTCCCAAGAACACCTTGGGGAGTAAACTCCTAGATCTAATGATTTAGCCATCTAAATCATGTTATAAGCACATAATAAGCTTTCTAACACTACTAGAAAGAGTTACTCACAATTTGGGATAAAAACCCAAAGATCCGTGACAGAGAAAATGGCTTTTCTCTAGTTGGAAATGTGAATAATGAATGAATTTGGTTCAGAATTGTATTTATAGTCCTGAGATATTTTTGGCAGAAAATATTTTTATTCCTGAAATGATCTCTAATATAACAGAGTGTTGGAATAACAGTGTTGCACAAAACCCTAGTGCACCCACTCTCTTGATATTTCCTAAAGTGTAAACCCTGAATTACTCAAACTTACGCGAAAAGTCTGAAAATTAACTATGACTGCTATAACTTCTATTGAAGTGATATAGTTTATACAGAATGGAAATTTCGGGTTGTCACATCATCCCCCCGTTAGAAGGAATTTTGTCTCAAAATTAGAATTTAAGCAATTAAGAAATTACAAATAACTAAGCGAAGAGGTAAGGGTATTTCAGTTTCATCTGATCCTCACATTGCCAAGTGAATTCCGGTCCATGCTTTGCGTTCCAGCACACCTTCACTATCGGGATACGGCTCTGCTTTGTTTGCTTGACCTCTCGGTCCATGATCTCTACTGGTTCCTCCACGAAGTTGAGGCTCTCGTTGATCTCGATCTCATCGAGTGGAATAACAAGAGTCTCGTCGGATAGACTCTTTTTCAAGTTTGACACGTGGAAGGTAGGATGTACGTTACTGAGTTCTTGCGGTAGATTGAGTTTGTAAGCCACAGGGCCGATTCTTGCGAGAATCTCGAAAGGCCCTATGTATCTTGGATTGAGCTTCCCATGCTTTCCAAAGCGTATCAAGCCCTTCCAGGGTGAGACCTTCAGTAGGACTCGGTCGCCCACCTGGAACTCCGATGGTTTCCTACGCTTGTCAGCGTAGCTTTTCTGTCGGTCTCTAGAGGCTTTCAATCACTCACGAATTTGAACGATCTTCTCTGTCATTTCCTGAATGATCTTCGGACCCATGAGAGTGCTTTCGGGAACTCGTCCCTTTGCTAACTGGGTATCACCCACTTCAGCCCAGTACAGAGGGGATCTGCACTTTTGGCCATAGAGGGCCTCGAATGGAGCTGCCTTTATGCTCGTATGATAACTGTTGTTGTAGGAAAATTCAACAAGGGGTAAATGAGTATCCCAAGCTTTTCCAAAGTCAATCACACAGGCACGCAACATATCTTCTAAGGTTTGGATAGTCCTCTCACTTTGCCCGTCGGTCTGTGGATGGTAGGCTGTACTCATGTCCAGCCTAGTTCCTAGGGAACTTTGTAATGACTGGCAGAACCTCGAAGTGAATCTACTATCTCAGTCCGAGATGATAGATAAAGGAACACCGTGCAGCCTTACAATCTCCCTAATGTAAGTTCTGGTAAGTTTCTCCAACTTGTCTGTTTCTTTGATCGGTACGAAGTGTGCAGACTTGGTCAGTCTATCGACGATGACCCATATGGAATCAAGTTCACCCTTCGTCTTGGGCAACTTGGTTATGAAGTCCATATTGATCCGCTCCCACTTCCATTCTGGTATGTTCGGTTGTTGTAGGAGACCGGAGGGTTTCTGGTATTCGACCTTCACCTTTGCGCAAGTAAGGCATTTACTCACGAAGGTAGCAATATCTGCTTTCATGTTAGGCCACCAGTATAACTTTTTAAGATCCAGATACATCTTATCTGAACCCGGGTGGACGGAATAACGAGTGTTGTGAGCTTCGGTCATGACCAAGTCTCTGAAGCCACCGTGTTTCGGTGTCCAGATTCGATCCATGAGGTACAAGGCTCCACCACCCTTGACTTCTATGTTCTTATCCATCCCTCTAAGGGACTCACCAGCCACGTTTTCAGGTTTCAAAGCGTCGAGCTGAGCCTCCTTTATTTGCGTGGACAAGTGTGAATGGATAGTTAGAGTCAAAGATTTGACTCTACGACCAGTATATTCTTTCTGACTTAGGGCGTCGGCTACTACATTGGCTTTACCCGGATGATAACGAATTTCGCACTCGTAATCACTAAGTAGCTCGACCCACCGTCGTTGTCTCATGTTGAGCTCTTTCTGGTCGAAAATGTGTTGTAGACTCTTATGGTCTATAAAGATCATGCTTTTTGTACCGTACAGGTAACGTCGCCAGATCTTCAGAGCAAACACAACTGCTCCTAGTTCAAGATCGTGGGTTGTGTAGTTAACCTCATGTGTCTTCAGCTGTCTCGAGGCATAGGCGATGACTTTACCTCGCTGCATCAGAACACATCCGAGTCCTTGATTGGATGCATCGTAATAGACAATGAAGTCTTCTATCCCTTCGGGAAGGGATAGTATCGGGGCGGTGCACAAGGCTCGTTTGAGCGTTTGGAACGCTCTTTCTTGTTACTCTTCCCAGTCAAAGGCTACGCCTTTCTGGGTCAGGGTTGTAAGAGGTTTCGCTATGCTAGAGAAGTTCTGAATGAACCTGCGATAGTAGCCAGCGAGACCTAGAAATTGACGAATTTCGGTAGGTGTCTTCGGTGCTGACCAGTTCTCAATGGCTTTGATTTTGGAGGGGTCCACGTGTATCCCCTCTTCGCTAACAACATGGCCCAAAAATTTGACTCGTCGAATCCAAAATTCACATTTGGAGAACTTTGCGTAGAGCTTCTCTGATCGCAATGTTTCTAAGATTTTACGGAGATGTTGACTATGCTCCTCCTTACTTCGAGAGTAGATGACTATGTCATCAATGAAGACGATGAAGAACTGATCCAAGTAAGGACGACACACCCTATTCATCAGATCCATGAATACTGCGAGTGCGTTAGTTAATCCGAACGGCATCACTACAAACTCGTAGTGCCCATATCGAGTTCGGAAGGCTGTTATGGGAACATCCTCCTCTAACACTCGTAGTTGGTGATATCCGGATCGTAGATCTATCTTCGAGAAGTAGTTGGCTCCTTGAAGTTGATCAAATAAATCGTCAATGTGGGGCAAGGGATAACGATTTTTAATGGTAAGTTTGTTGAGTTCTCTATAGTTGATGCACATGCGAAACGATCCATCTTTCTTCTTGACGAACAAGACCGGTGCTCCCCAGGGTGAGAAGCTTGGTCGAATGAATCCCTTCTTGAGAAGTTCGTTAAGTTCACTGGAAAGTTCCTGCATTTCAGCCGGTGCCAGACGATAAGGAGATTTGGCTACGGGGGTAGCCCCTGGCACTAAGTCGATTCTGAACTCGACTTGGCGTTGTGGTGGTAAACCGGGAAGTTCTTCTGGGAATATGTCGGGAAAGTCGCATACTTCTGGGATTTTCTGGCTGTCTTTCAGTTCTTGACTGGTATCGAGGACGTGTGCGAGAAATGCATGGTACTCCTTCCGCAAGCACTTCTGGGCTTGACTGCACGAAATGATGCGAAGGCTCGTACTAGGTTTGTCGTTGTAGATAACTAAAGTTTCGTTGTTAGGAAGGTTAAGACGAACTACTTTTTTGAAGCACATAATGTCGGCGCGAAGAAGAATCAACCAATCCATACCGATGATAACATCGAAACATTTAATTGGGACTGGCATGAGATCTATCTTAAAGGTATGGCCATTTAAAGTTAAGGTACAACCTACGTATATGTAGTTTGTACTCTCTATTTTCCGGTTAGCCATTTCTACCGTGAATGAACTATCTAATGCACATGGTTTTTGTTTAAGCAGGTGTGCAAATTTGTGACTTACAAAACTTTTCTCGGCTCCACTATCGAAGAGTATGCAAGCATATGAGTTATCGAGGAGAAACGTACCAGTAACTATCGTAGGATCAGCTACCGCTTCCTCGTGGCCTAGGGCCATAACTCTTCCTACTCCGCCAGCCATTCCTGCTTTAGGGCAGTTCCTCTTGTAGTGGCCCACTTCGCCACAACCGTAGCAATCTTGGCCCATACCGGCGTTAGGAACCTGGGCGGCTTGAGCTGTTGGAGTCTTGCAGAAACGGACTGTGTGTCCCTTCCTGTTGCAGTTAGAGCACTGCATCTCCTTGCAAGGTCCGTGGTGGTGGAAGTTGCACTTGGTGCACTTCAGGAGAGTTCCAGCATATGTTTTTGCTGGTAAGAGGTTCACAGAGACAATATTAGTAACTGTGGCTGCATTGATCGCCACAAGTTGTTGTTTCTTGGAAGATCCTTGCGAAGCCCCTCTTTTCCTCTTATTCCACAACTTCCTGTTGTGGTGGGGGTTGGAATTTTGTGGTACGGGTATAGGGATTGATGGGTTTTGAGGTTTCCTGTGGTCTATGAGAGATTGTGCTAGCTCTTTGGCGCTATCGAAAGTAATATGACTAGAAGCTATCACACTTGACTGGATCTGGGGCGACATTCCCCAGATATACCTCTCTATCTTTTTTCTCTGGAGAGCAACCATGTCGGGGCATAAGTTTGCCAGATCACAGAACCTATTTGTGTAGGTTGTGATGTCGGATCCAACCATTTGTAGACCCCAGAATTCCTGCTCGAGTTTTTGTACTTCACCTCGAGGACAGTATTCTTTCATCAGCATGTCCTTTAACTTTTCCCAACTGATGGAATACACAACCACCAAAGTCAGATAGTTAACATGGCTGTTCCACCATGTTAGTGCTCTGTCAGAGAAGGTACAAGCTGCAAACTTGACCTTGTTTCCTTCTTGGCATCCGCAGATCTCGAAGACAGATTCCATCTTCTCAATCCACTGTCTTAACACCATCACCCCACTAGTACCGTTGAAGCTGCGGGGTTTGGCGTTTGTGAAGTCCTTGTAGGTGCATCCCCGAGGGTGTCCATGGCTTTCGCCGTGGTTCGAGGGTGGTGCACCTGTTCCTGATCCACTAGGGGCAGGAGCGTTGGTTGCTGACACAGTAGCTGCAACTGCTGCTGTGAAAGCTGCCTGGAACATGTTGGCATTGAAAGGATTAGGTGGTTGAAGAGGTACAGGTGGTGGTGGAGGTGGTGGTATTGGTGCTTTGTTGTTTGGGTTTCTCCTTGTACTTCTGCGTGGCGGCATCTTTAACTGTACGTTTAAAAGATGACGACATGGATAAGAATAAATGATTAATGAATGTGTCTCATGGACTAAATTCCCATAGCCCAACAACAGAAGGAATAGTATGACTAACTGAAGAAGATAGCATTTGGATAATAATTTCCATAAGATTAGATATCTGTCAATAATACTGGAATTACAGATGTAACAAGTTCGGGAAAAATGGCCTAGAAGTAGGCCTTAGATCAACCAAGATGGAAAATTTTGACAGAATTAAGACTAGATCAAGACCTAACAGGTCTAAGATTTATACAAATAGGAAATTAGACCAAAGTTTTACATAAACTAGGTTATATGCAAAAGATGAGTTGACGATATTCTATCGGCGACGAGAACTGCTAGCATGAGTTCTCGATCCCGACAGTAGACGTTCAGTGTCCCTTATATGCCTGTCCGACCTTGCTTGCTAAGCTCGAAGTTCTCTAACTTCAGCTCGGTTTTAAGCAAGTTCCCTCTGCAGATTTGCATTGCGGACCAGAGTCCTTTCATGAGCAGACTCTAGTTGGCGAATGTGGACAGTGTTAACACCAGAGTTGGCATCGACTTCCAAGACTTGATTGATAGTCTCCTGAGCCATTATCGTGTTCTGAGAAATCCTACGCACCATGATCGGTAGGACTCTATCAGCAGAACCCCCTTCAGTGAGGTTGTAGAAACTTCGGTATCCATTGTAGGGAATGGGCTGACCCTGTTCATGACTCCATGTATTCAAGTTAGTGGCCCACAGAGGTGTGGGTCCTTGAAATGCGGGACGGGGGTTCAGGTTTGGGTTTTGAGCATTTGGGGGTAGGTTGTTGACTTCAGGCTCTGAGTCAGAACTATCGGAAAAACCCTCAGCATGGTGATCGTCCAAAGGGATTGGGTGATCATCTTCTGGTTCTGCCTCTAGCCAACCAGCTTTGCCTTGGTTTGGGATGTACAGATCGCCATGGTGAAATCCAGCCATTTTAATCTACGCGAGAAAAGGGATATAAGAAATAGCTAAAATAGACGAACTAACTAAGATAATTACAGTAAGACCAAATACCCCTATGGTATTTCTTTATGGTTATGTTGGTAAGTTTTTAGACTTGTTGCCATATCACAACCATTCTTGGGCATATGCTAATCACTCCTCGGACCAGCATAGTTGATCAGGCTATGCCATTCCCAAGACTAACCATATATCCCCAGGCTTACTTGTGATATTCAACAATCGTAATACTTTTGTCCTTGTCATTGTGACACTGATTTTAGTATGAATGCAGGCACGTATACTTACTTAAATATTTTATTATTTAAAAGTATAACTTTGAGACAGAGTGTTTTAATCCCGATGTATGTATAGTTAGTATATCTTTTATGAGTTGATATACTATATTCACTCTAAACAATGCTCTGATACCAATCTGTCACACCCCAAAACCACGAATGGCGGAAACGTTCAGGGGTGGAGGACGTCATGTACAGTATCACAACAGTGAAATATAATAAACAAGCAACAACATCATCCATTGCATTACAAGTAGAATTTTAATACATGTGTGTTCTTTCATTGTAGTAAGACACCAAAAATATACAATCAAAATACAAGACGAGTCTTGTCTGCTCCGTCTTCTCAAAACCTGGCCATCGTACCTGTCCACTGTTGACCTGAGAATACAAGTTATTTTGAAAGAGAGTATCAGTTTTAAAGCTGGTGAATTCATAAGTATTTAAGTGTCATTGTCATGCTTATGAAAATCTATCATGAAGGCCATGTAAACCTTTAAGTGAAGATGTTGATGTAAGTATGAAAAACCCAAGAAAATCCCTTATTTTCTATAAGTATGAAGTGTAGTCTTCTACCAAGACCCGAATGTTTTGTTATGACTATGTAGTCTTCTACCAAGACCCGAATGTTCTATAAGTATGAAGTGTAGTCTTCTTCCAAGACCCTATGGACATCCGAAGCGAAAGATAAACCCTATGGACATCCGAAGAGTGTCCCCTCATCCTCTGTAGCGGCAGCAGGGTGGAGGGAGGGTTAGTCCCAACATCGATCTCCTAATATCGATTGTTAACCTAATGATCCTCCGAAGATTCACATCTCATCCACTGTTGCAACAGTTGGACAGAGGGATGGTTAGTCCCGTCACTGACTACTAAATAAGTAACAACCTTAAACATCCGTAGACATTCATCGACCACTGGTGCTAATCAGTGGGGTTCGGAATGGTAAGTCCCGCCGAATTATCCCGTTGAACTGGGATAGGAAAGATAATTTACACAGTAAATACTAATAAATCATCCTCGTAGTTCTAAGTACAAGTATCCAGGTAAGTAAATACAAGATAACGCACCTAAGTAACAGTGTTCCTGTATGGTATTCATGTAATGTGTTCATGTAATCGTAATCATGTATCAAGTAAGTATGTG
Organism: Lactuca sativa; assembly: GCF_002870075.4. NCBI lineage: Eukaryota > Viridiplantae > Streptophyta > Magnoliopsida > Asterales > Asteraceae > Lactuca > Lactuca sativa. The sequence goes on from NC_056623.2 coordinate 108,274,937, forward strand.
TAAACGTACTCAGGTATCATGTAATCAACTGTAATTGTACTCATGTATCAGGTAATGTACTGGTATAGACTCAAGAATGAACTGACGCTTGTGTGATTCCTTGTAATAGGAATAATGTTTTGTTTCTTCTAACTATCCTTATGATAATTAACTGGAAAGTAAGTGGTTGTTCAAGTAGATTTATGCACCCTCGATACACCAGGGTGTGGGAAACTGAACGAAGGATGGAAACTATAATCTCTAACATATAAGTGAACATATGCGCATAAGTATAGTTTGATTCAAGAAGGTAAAATAATGGTTTTGCAAGATATCTAGGAGTTTTGAACAATAATTAAGAGTGACTTGATGTCATTAAACATTTCAAAACTAATACTTTTGTTATCAAAGTATTTTAAGATAGAAAACCATTTCCTGTGACACCTTTTGAAATATGTGAAATCTACTGAGTGAAAATACAGTTATAAAATACATATGATTGATTTAATAACATACTGTTTTCTACTTGTATTCCCCCCCCCCCCCCCCGCCATTAAAGCATTTTAAAATCATTTAAAACATTGATTAAGGGGTATGAACTCACCTGTAGATGGTGATTGGGATGAACTGAACGGTATAGGATTGCTAGGTGTCAAGCGAGGACTTGTACACACACTACGATCCTAAAGAACATATAATCACACATATATGCACTCAATTAGTCTTAAGTTACTAATTGATAAAGCTAAGACATCCTAGACATAATAAACACTTTATATAAGTGTTTTAAGCCCTAAGGATTGCATCTAAGCTATTGTGGGACAAGGCACTTGTGTTTAGGGTTCCAAAGGACCCCATATATAAGTTTACTCCTCATATACTAACACACATGGAGTTTACGGTTGTAAACTCTTGAGTTTACGGCCGTAAACTCCCAACCATGGGTGTTTTGTGTGTTTTGAAGTTCCAAATGATTCCTAGAATTATTCCAACTTGGTGGTTAAATCCATGGAAGGGTTTAAGGTCTAGAAGCACTCCATTAAGGAGTTTACGGCCCTAAGGCCATTTCCTTTGGATTTTACGGCCGTAAACTCCATTTGAATGGTGTTCTTTTTGTTTTCAAGCCTCAAGCATGGGTGGTATAAGTTCTAGGCTTTTATTCCAAGCATATGAAGACATTAGGCACACTTTGGTGCCATTCTTTCATGTTTACATTCCAAGAACAAAGTCTTGGCCGTAAACTCACTTTGATAAGTGATTTTGATGTGCTTTGGTCCTTCAATTAAGTGGGAAACAATTCCATGTAAAGGTCTAGGGCTTTAGGTGTCTTAAAAACACCCTTTGGTCCATTTCTATGGAGTTTACGGCCTAAGATACACTTGGGCCGTAAACTCTCATTTTTTTGTGTTCTTTGATTGTTTTCTTGTCCTTAATACACCTACAATTGAGTCTAGGGTAGTAGCATAACACAAGGAACAATCTAGGCTCGGTTTCGGGAGTTTACTTCCCAAGAACACCTTGGGGAGTAAACTCCTAGATCTAATGATTTAGCCATCTAAATCATGTTATAAGCACATAATAAGCTTTCTAACACTACTAGAAAGAGTTACTCACAATTTGGGATAAAAACCCAAAGATCCGTGACAGAGAAAATGGCTTTTCTCTAGTTGGAAATGTGAATAATGAATGAATTTGGTTCAGAATTGTATTTATAGTCCTGAGATATTTTTGGCAGAAAATATTTTTATTCCTGAAATGATCTCTAATATAACAGAGTGTTGGAATAACAGTGTTGCACAAAACCCTAGTGCACCCACTCTCTTGATATTTCCTAAAGTGTAAACCCTGAATTACTCAAACTTACGCGAAAAGTCTGAAAATTAACTATGACTGCTATAACTTCTATTGAAGTGATATAGTTTATACAGAATGGAAATTTCGGGTTGTCACATCATCCCCCCGTTAGAAGGAATTTCGTCTCAAAATTAGAATTTAAGCAATTAAGAAATTACAAATAACTAAGCGAAGAGGTAAGGGTATTTCAGTTTCATCTGATCCTCACATTGCCAAGTGAATTCCGGTCCATGCTTTGCGTTCCAGCACACCTTCACTATCGGGATACGGCTCTGCTTTGTTTGCTTGACCTCTCGGTCCATGATCTCTACTGGTTCCTCCACGAAGTTGAGGCTCTCGTTGATCTCGATCTCATCGAGTGGAATAACAAGAGTCTCGTCGAATAGACACTTTTTCAAGTTTGACACGTGGAAGGTAGGATGTACGTTACTGAGTTCTTGCGGTAGATTGAGTTTGTAAGCCACAGGGCCGATTCTTGCGAGAATCTCGAAAGGCCCTATGTATCTTGGATTGAGCTTCCCATGCTTTCCAAAGCGTATCAAGCCCTTCCAGGGTGAGACCTTCAGTAGGACTCGGTCGCCCACCTGGAACTCCGATGGTTTCCTACGCTTGTCAGCGTAGCTTTTCTGTCGGTCTCTAGAGGCTTTCAATCACTCACGAATTTGAACGATCTTCTCTGTCATTTCCCGAATGATCTTCGGACCCATGAGAGTGCTTTCGGGAACTCGTCCCTTTGCTAACTGGGTATCACCCACTTCAGCCCAGTACAGAGGGGATCTGCACTTTTGGCCATAGAGGGCCTCGAATGGAGCTGCCTTTATGCTCGTATGATAACTGTTGTTGTAGGAAAATTCAACAAGGGGTAAATGAGTATCCCAAGCTTTTCCAAAGTCAATCACACAGGCACGCAACATATCTTCTAAGGTTTGGATAGTCCTCTCACTTTGCCCGTCGGTCTGTGGATGGTAGGCTGTACTCATGTCCAGCCTAGTTCCTAGGGAACTTTGTAATGACTGGCAGAACCTCGAAGTGAATCTACTATCTCAGTCCGAGATGATAGATAAAGGAACACCGTGCAGCCTTACAATCTCCCTAATGTAAGTTCTGGTAAGTTTCTCCAACTTGTCTGTTTCTTTGATCGGTACGAAGTGTGCAGACTTGGTCAGTCTATCGACGATGACCCATATGGAATCAAGTTCACCCTTCGTCTTGGGCAACTTGGTTATGAAGTCCATATTGATCCGCTCCCACTTCCATTCTGGTATGTTCGATTGTTGTAGGAGACCGGAGGGTTTCTGGTATTCGACCTTCACCTTTGCGCAAGTAAGGCATTTACTCACGAAGGTAGCAATATCTGCTTTCATGTTAGGCCACCAGTATAACTTTTTAAGATCCAGATACATCTTATCTGAACCCGGGTGGACGGAATAACGAGTGTTGTGAGCTTCGGTCACCGTGTTTCGGTGTCCAGATTCGATCCATGAGGTACAAGGCTCCACCACCCTTGACTTCTATGTTCTTATCCATCCCTCTAAGGGACTCACCAGCCACGTTTTCAGGTTTCAAAGCGTCGAGCTGAGCCTCCTTTATTTGCGTGGACAAGTGTGAATGGATAGTTAGAGTCAAAGATTTGACTCTACGACCAGTATATTCTTTCTGACTTAGGGCGTCGGCTACTACATTGGCTTTACCCGGATGATAACGAATTTCGCACTCGTAATCACTAAGTAGCTCGACCCACCGTCGTTGTCTCATGTTGAGCTCTTTCTGGTCGAAAATGTGTTGTAGACTCTTATGGTCTATAAAGATCATGCTTTTTGTACCGTACAGGTAACGTCGCCAGATCTTCAGAGCAAACACAACTGCTCCTAGTTCAAGATCGTGGGTTGTGTAGTTAACCTCATGTGTCTTCAGCTGTCTCGAGGCATAGGCGATGACTTTACCTCGCTGCATCAGAACACATCCGAGTCCTTGATTGGATGCATCGTAATAGACAATGAAGTCTTCTATCCCTTCGGGAAGGGATAGTATCGGGGCGGTGCACAAGGCTCGTTTGAGCGTTTGGAACGCTCTTTCTTGTTACTCTTCCCAGTCAAAGGCTACGCCTTTCTGGGTCAGGGTTGTAAGAGGTTTCGCTATGCTAGAGAAGTTCTGAATGAACCTGCGATAGTAGCCAGCGAGACCTAGAAATTGACGAATTTCGGTAGGTGTCTTCGGTGCTGACCAGTTCTCAATGGCTTTGATTTTGGAGGGGTCCACGTGTATCCCCTCTTCGCTAACAACATGGCCCAAAAATTTGACTCGTCGAATCCAAAATTCACATTTGGAGAACTTTGCGTAGAGCTTCTCTGATCGCAATGTTTCTAAGATTTTACGGAGATGTTGACTATGCTCCTCCTTACTTCGAGAGTAGATGACTATGTCATCAATGAAGACGATGAAGAACTGATCCAAGTAAGGACGACACACCCTATTCATCAGATCCATGAATACTGCGAGTGCGTTAGTTAATCCGAACGGCATCACTACAAACTCGTAGTGCCCATATCGAGTTCGGAAGGCTGTTATGGGAACATCCTCCTCTAACACTCGTAGTTGGTGATATCCGGATCGTAGATCTATCTTCGAGAAGTAGTTGGCTCCTTGAAGTTGATCAAATAAATCGTCAATGTGGGGCAAGGGATAACGATTTTTAATGGTAAGTTTGTTGAGTTCTCTATAGTTGATGCACATGCGAAACGATCCATCTTTCTTCTTGACGAACAAGACCGGTGCTCCCCAGGGTGAGAAGCTTGGTCGAATGAATCCCTTCTTGAGAAGTTCGTTAAGTTCACTGGAAAGTTCCTGCATTTCAGCCGGTGCCAGACGATAAGGAGATTTGGCTACGGGGGTAGCCCCTGGCACTAAGTCGATTCTGAACTCGACTTGGCGTTGTGGTGGTAAACCGGGAAGTTCTTCTGGGAATATGTCGGGAAAGTCGCATACTCCTGGGATTTTCTGGCTGTCTTTCAGTTCTTGACTGGTATCGAGGACGTGTGCGAGAAATGCATGGTACTCCTTCCGCAAGCACTTCTGGGCTTGACTGCACGAAATGATGCGAAGGCTCGTACTAGGTTTGTCGTTGTAGATAACTAAAGTTTCGTTGTTAGGAAGGTTAAGACGAACTACTTTTTTGAAGCACATAATGTCGGCGCGAAGAAGAATCAACCAATCCATACCGATGATAACATCGAAACATTTAATTGGGACTGGCATGAGATCTATCTTAAAGGTATGGCCATTTAAAGTTAAGGTACAACCTACGTATATGTAGTTTGTACTCTCTATTTTCCGGTTAGCCATTTCTACCGTGAATGAACTATCTAATGCACATGGTTTTTGTTTAAGCAGGTGTGCAAATTTGTGACTTACAAAACTTTTCTCGGCTCCACTATCGAAGAGTATGCAAGCATATGAGTTATCGAGGAGAAACGTACCAGTAACTATCGTAGGATCAGCTACCGCTTCCTCGTGGCCTAGGGCCATAACTCTTCCTACTCCGCCAGCCATTCCTGCTTTAGGGCAGTTCCTCTTGTAGTGGCCCACTTCGCCACAACCGTAGCAATCTTGGCCCATACCGGCGTTAGGAACCTGGGCGGCTTGAGCTGTTGGAGTCTTGCAGAAACGGACTGTGTGTCCCTTCCTGTTGCAGTTAGAGCACTGCATCTCCTTGCAAGGTCCGTGGTGGTGGAAGTTGCACTTGGTGCACTTCAGGAGAGTTCCAGCATATGTTTTTGCTGGTAAGAGGTTCGCAGAGACAATATTAGTAACTGTGGCTGCATTGATCGCCACAAGTTGTTGTTTCTTGGAAGATCCTTGCGAAGCCCCTCTTTTCCTCTTATTCCACAACTTCCTGTTGTGGTGGGGGTTGGAATTTTGTGGTACGGGTATAGGGATTGATGGGTTTTGAGGTTTCCTGTGGTCTATGAGAGATTGTGCTAGCTCTTTGGCGCTATCGAAAGTAATATGACTAGAAGCTATCACACTTGACTGGATCTGGGGCGACATTCCCCAGATATACCTCTCTATCTTTTTTCTCTGGAGAGCAACCATGTCGGGGCATAAGTTTGCCAGATCACAGAACCTATTTGTGTAGGTTGTGATGTCGGATCCAACCATTTGTAGACCCCAGAATTCCTGCTCGAGTTTTTGTACTTCACCTCGAGGACAGTATTCTTTCATCAGCATGTCCTTTAACTTTTCCCAACTGATGGAATACACAACCACCAAAGTCAGATAGTTAACATGGCTGTTCCACCATGTTAGTGCTCTGTCAGAGAAGGTACAAGCTGCAAACTTGACCTTGTTTCCTTCTTGGCATCCGCAGATCTCGAAGACAGATTCCATCTTCTCAATCCACTGTCTTGACACCATCACCCCACTAGTACCGTTGAAGCTGCGGGGTTTGGCGTTTGTGAAGTCCTTGTAGGTGCATCCCCGAGGGTGTCCATGGCTTTCGCCGTGGTTCGAGGGTGGTGCACCTGTTCCTGATCCACTAGGGGCAGGAGCGTTGGTTGCTGACACAGTAGCTGCAACTGCTGCTGTGAAAGCTGCCTGGAACATGTTGGCATCGAAAGGATTAGGTGGTTGAAGAGGTACAGGTGGTGGTGGAGGTGGTGGTATTGGTGCTTTGTTGTTTGGGTTTCTCCTTGTACTTCTGCGTGGCGGCATCTTTAACTGTACGTTTAAAAGATGACGACATGGATAAGAATAAATGATTAATGAATGTGTCTCATGGACTAAATTCCCATAGCCCAACAACAGAAGGAATAGTATGACTAACTGAAGAAGATAGCATTTGGATAATAATTTCCATAAGATTAGATATCTGTCAATAATACTGGAATTACAGATGTAACAAGTTCGGGAAAAATGGCCTAGAAGTAGGCCTTAGATCAACCAAGATGGAAAATTTTGACAGAATTAAGACTAGATCAAGACCTAACAGGTCTAAGATTTATACAAATAGGAAATTAGACCAAAGTTTTACATAAACTAGGTTATATGCAAAAGATGAGTTGACGATATTCTATCGGCGACGAGAACTGCTAGCATGAGTTCTCGATCCCGACAGTAGACGTTCAGTGTCCCTTATATGCCTGTCCGACCTTGCTTGCTAAGCTCGAAGTTCTCTAACTTCAGCTCGGTTTTAAGCAAGTTCCCTCTGCAGATTTGCATTGCGGACCAGAGTCCTTTCATGAGCAGACTCTAGTTGGCGAATGTGGACAGTGTTAACACCAGAGTTGGCATCGACTTCCAAGACTTGATTGATAGTCTCCTGAGCCATTATCGTGTTCTGAGAAATCCTACGCACCATGATCGGTAGGACTCTATCAGCAGAACCCCCTTCAGTGAGGTTGTAGAAACTTCGGTATCCATTGTAGGGAATGGGCTGACCCTGTTCATGACTCCATGTATTCAAGTTAGTGGCCCACAGAGGTGTGGGTCCTTGAAATGCGGGACGGGGGTTCAGGTTTGGGTTTTGAGCATTTGGGGGTAGGTTGTTGACTTCAGGCTCTGAGTCAGAACTATCGGAAAAACCCTCAGCATGGTGATCGTCCAAAGGGATTGGGTGATCATCTTCTGGTTCTGCCTCTAGCCAACCAGCTTTGCCTTGGTTTGGGATGTACAGATCGCCATGGTGAAATCCAGCCATTTTAATCTACGCGAGAAAAGGGATATAAGAAATAGCTAAAATAGACGAACTAACTAAGATAATTACAGTAAGACCAAATACCCCTATGGTATTTCTTTATGGTTATGTTGGTAAGTTTTTAGACTTGTTGCCATATCACAACCATTCTTGGGCATATGCTAATCACTCCTCGGACCAGCATAGTTGATCAGGCTATGCCATTCCCAAGACTAACCATATATCCCCAGGCTTACTTGTGATATTCAACAATCGTAATACTTTTGTCCTTGTCATTGTGACACTGATTTTAGTATGAATGCAGGCACGTATACTTACTTAAATATTTTATTATTTAAAAGTATAACTTTGAGACAGAGTGTTTTAATCCCGATGTATGTATAGTTAGTATATCTTTTATGAGTTGATATACTATATTCACTCTAAACAATGCTCTGATACCAATCTGTCACACCCCAAAACCACGAATGGCGGAAACGTTCAGGGGTGGAGGACGTCATGTACAGTATCACAACAGTGAAATATAATAAACAAGCAACAACATCATCCATTGCATTACAAGTAGAATTTTAATACATGTGTGTTCTTTCATTGTAGTAAGACACCAAAAATATACAATCAAAATACAAGACGAGTCTTGTCTGCTCCGTCTTCTCAAAACCTGGCCATCGTACCTGTCCACTGTTGACCTGAGAATACAAGTTATTTTGAAAGAGAGTATCAGTTTTAAAGCTGGTGAATTCATAAGTATTTAAGTGTCATTGTCATGCTTATGAAAATCTATCATGAAGGCCATGTAAACCTTTAAGTGAAGATGTTGATGTAAGTATGAAAAACCCAAGAAAATCCCTTATTTTCTATAAGTATGAAGTGTAGTCTTCTACCAAGACCCGAATGTTTTGTTATGACTATGTAGTCTTCTACCAAGACCCGAATGTTCTATAAGTATGAAGTGTAGTCTTCTTCCAAGACCCTATGGACATCCGAAGCGAAAGATAAACCCTATGGACATCCGAAGAGTGTCCCCTCATCCTCTGTAGCGGCAGCAGGGTGGAGGGAGGGTTAGTCCCAACATCGATCTCCTAATATCGATTGTTAACCTAATGATCCTCCGAAGATTCACATCTCATCCACTGTTGCAACAGTTGGACAGAGGGATGGTTAGTCCCGTCACTGACTACTAAATAAGTAACAACCTTAAACATCCGTAGACATTCATCGACCACTGGTGCTAATCAGTGGGGTTCGGAATGGTAAGTCCCGCCGAATTATCCCGTTGAACTGGGATAGGAAAGATAATTTACACAGTAAATACTAATAAATCATCCTCGTAGTTCTAAGTACAAGTATCCAGGTAAGTAAATACAAGATAACGCACCTAAGTAACAGTGTTCCTGTATGGTATTCATGTAATGTGTTCATGTAATCGTAATCATGTATCAAGTAAGTATGTGTAAACGTACTCAGGTATCATGTAATCAACTGTAATTGTACTCATGTATCAGGTAATGTACTGGTATAGACTCAAGAATGAACTGACGCTTGTGTGATTCCTTGTAATAGGAATAATGTTTTGTTTCTTCTAACTATCCTTATGATAATTAACTGGAAAGTAAGTGGTTGTTCAAGTAGATTTATGCACCCTCGATACACCAGGGTGTGGGAAACTGAACGAAGGATGGAAACTATAATCTCTAACATATAAGTGAACATATGCGCATAAGTATAGTTTGATTCAAGAAGGTAAAATAATGGTTTTGCAAGATATCTAGGAGTTTTGAACAATAATTAAGAGTGACTTGATGTCATTAAACATTTCAAAACTAATACTTTTGTTATCAAAGTATTTTAAGATAGAAAACCATTTCCTGTGACACCTTTTGAAATATGTGAAATCTACTGAGTGAAAATACAGTTATAAAATACATATGATTGATTTAATAACATACTGTTTTCTACTTGTATTCCCCCCCCCCATTAAAGCATTTTAAAATCATTTAAAACATTGATTAAGGGGTATGAACTCACCTGTAGATGGTGATTGGGATGAACTGAACGGTATAGGATTGCTAGGTGTCAAGCGAGGACTTGTACACACACTACGATCCTAAAGAACATATAATCACACATATATGCACTCAATTAGTCTTAAGTTACTAATTGATAAAGCTAAGACATCCTAGACATAATAAACACTTTATATAAGTGTTTTAAGCCCTAAGGATTGCATCTAAGCTATTGTGGGACAAGGCACTTGTGTTTAGGGTTCCAAAGGACCCCATATATAAGTTTACTCCTCATATACTAACACACATGGAGTTTACGGTTGTAAACTCTTGAGTTTACGGCCGTAAACTCCCAACCATGGGTGTTTTGTGTGTTTTGAAGTTCCAAATGATTCCTAGAATTATTCCAACTTGGTGGTTAAATCCATGGAAGGGTTTAAGGTCTAGAAGCACTCCATTAAGGAGTTTACGGCCCTAAGGCCATTTCCTTTGGATTTTACGGCCGTAAACTCCATTTGAATGGTGTTCTTTTTGTTTTCAAGCCTCAAGCATGGGTGGTATAAGTTCTAGGATTTTATTCCAAGCATATGAAGACATTAGGCACACTTTGGTGCCATTCTTTCATGTTTACATTCCAAGAACAAAGTCTTGGCCGTAAACTCACTTTGATAAGTGATTTTGATGTGCTTTGGTCCTTCAATTAAGTGGGAAACAATTCCATGTAAAGGTCTAGGGCTTTAGGTGTCTTAAAAACACCCTTTGGTCCATTTCTATGGAGTTTACGGCCTAAGATACACTTGGGTCGTAAACTCTCATTTGTTTGTGTTCTTTGATTGTTTTCTTGTCCTTAATACACCTACAATTGAGTCTAGGGTAGTAAATTAACACAAGGAACAATCTAGGCTCGGTTTCCGGAGTTTACCGCCCAAGAACACCTTGGGGAGTAAACTCCTAGATCTAATGATTTAGCCATCTAAATCATGTTATAAGCACATAATAAGCTTTCTAACACTACTAGACAGAGTTACTCATAATTTGGGATAAAAACCCGAAGATCTGTGAGAGAGAAAATGGCTTTTCTCTAGTTGGAAATGTGAATAATGAATGAATTTGGTTCAGAATTGTATTTATAGTCCTGAGATATTTTTGGCAGAAAATATTTTTATTCCTGAAATGATCTCTAATATAACAAAGTGTTGGAATAACAGTGTTGCACAAAACCCTAGTTCACCCACTCTCCTGATATTTCCTGAAGTGTAAACCCTGAATTACTCAAACTTACGCGAAAAGTCTGAAAATTAACTGTGACTGCTATAACTTCTATTGAAGTGATATAGTTTATACATAATGGAAATTTTGGGTTGTCACATCACTGCATGCGTCATCACAAGTGGGGTCTGACAGAGTCCAAGTGACGTTTTTCTGAGTTAACATCGTGAACACAGTGTTCACGTCGTGATTTTTGACATACGATCGAATCTCGTGCCCCGAACTTCAGAAATTTGTATTTTTCGCATACGGGCTCCATTTTCGACGTCCTTTATTTGCACGCGTAGGTGAGATTATGCTCTACAACTCTCGTTTAGACTACGTTCGCTATTTTGAATTTACTTTTATTATATTATTTTTAGTATGCCGGGACAGGAAAACTCCGTTAGAAATCCATAACTTCGTCGTCTGAAGTCCGTTTTCATCTGTCTTTTTACCGTTGGACTACTACCGATGAAATCTTCAATTCTCATTTAGAAAGTCTAGGCTAGAAACCACTCGATCTCATATTCGAGTATTCGGGCTGCATACTGCTAAGTTGAAACTTCGAAAAATCACAATTTCCTCATACGAAGTCAGATTTAGACGTTCTTTTTATGCACGCTCTCGGTTTAAGGAACTCTACGAATTTCATTTAGATCTCTAAGGCTCGATATCGCTCTTTCCTGAATTCATATTTTACATCACACAGTGTCGTGCCGGTTCTGTCGCGAAACTTCGACAGGTCATAACTTCTTCGTTATAACTTGGATTTCAGCATTCTTTATATATTCTGAATCCTCATCACGATCACTACGTCTTCATGTATCAATATTGGGTTTATCTTACATTTCATTTTGACGCTTATTCTTAAACTTAATTAAATTAAGACACACAACTAAGCACGAAACACACAATATTCAAATAATACACTTGTATTATTTTAAAATGGTTACAAAGGTTAACCTAGACTATCACATCATCATTAATGTCTGGCCCAGACACACGGGCGTTATAATTCTCTCCACCTTAGAATGATTCCGTCCCCGGAATCACACATCAACAAACAAATTCAGATAGCAACTCATCATGTCACTCTCCGTCTCCCAGGTGGGATTTGGCCCATTCGTATGTTTCTAAGGGACAAGAACTAACTCAACCATCTTGCGGCGTAACTTCTTAGTCTTTTGGTCAACGATTGCCTCTGGTTCTTCAATTAACCTCTTTTTCTCATCAATTCTCAACTCCGAAAGTGGAATCATGTCGGGAACTTCTCCCGTGAACTTCCTCAAATAACACACATGGAAAGTGTTATGAATTCCATTCAGTTCTTCGGGTAATTCGAGCTTGTAAGCATGGTTCCTAACCCTCTGAAGAACTTTAAACAGTCCAATAAACCATGGACTTAACTTTCCCCTTTTACCAAATCGTATAAGTCCCTTCCATGGTGAGACTTTAAGCAAAACCGAATCTCCAACTTTAGAAGCCCTCGGTCTTCGCTTGTTGTCAGCATACCTCTTTCGACGATCCTGAGCTGCTAACATTCTCTCACTATTTATTTTCAACTTTTCAGCAGTTTGATGGACTATCTCCAGTCCCATAAACTGCTTTTCCCCTGCCTCAAGCCAACAAGACGGCGTACGACACTTTTGTCCGTACATAGCTTGATAAGGTGCCATCTTAATGCTCGAGTGGATACTATTATTGTAGGAAAACTCTATCAAATGGAAATTTTCATCCCAATTGCCTTGTAATTCCAGGGTACATGCTCTCAGCATATCTTCAAGTCTTTGTATCGTTCTTTCTCTCTGACCATCAGTCTGTCGATGGTAAGTTGTACTCAAACACAACTTGGTACCCAATTCCTCTTGTAGACTTTTCGAAAAAGGCGAGGTGAAATGGCTATTACGATCTGACATAATCGTTAATGGCACACCGTGAAGCCTCACAATATCCTTCACGTAAGAATTCGCAAGCTTGTCCATAGACCATTTCTCATTGGCTGCTATGAAATGTGCACTATTAGTGACATGATCAACGACCACCCAAATCATGTTGTGACCACTTTTTGTTCTGGTCAATTTAGTGACAAAATCCTTGGCAATTTCTTCCCACTTACCCATCGGTACAGGTAAAGGTTCTAAACTCCCATATGGTTTCTGATGTTGTGCCTTAACTCTCACACATGTCACACACTTGGCCACATACTTTGTTACATCAAGCTTCATTGTCGGCCACCAGTAGTAGGGTTTTAGGTCCCTATACATTTTTTTGCTACTGGGATGAATTGAGTACATGGTTTTGTGAGCTTCTTCCATTAGAAGATCTCTTATTCCTCCTAACTTAGGTACCCAAATACGACCTTGGAATACCTTCAGTCCTTGACTGTTTGTACCAAACACCGACGTTTTGCCCAAACATTCCTCCTTTCGGTCATTCTTCTCTAAAGCTTCTTCTTGAGCTTTCTTTATACTCTCCACAATAGTCGAGATAACTTCTATTCTCAACGGTCTTGGCCTTTTTCTTTCAAGATTGACATTCCGGTTGAGAGCATCAGCAACAACATTTTCTTTATCGGGGTGGTAAAGTATCTCACAGTCGTAGTCCTTGAGTAACTCCAGCCAGCGTCATTCGCTCATATTCAATTCTTTCTGATTTAGGAGATATTGGAGACTCTTATAATCAGTGAAAAGTTTGCACTTTGTGCCATAGAGGTAATGCCTCCATATCTTTAGAGCGAAAACTACCGCTGCCATTTCCAAATCATGAGTGGGGTAGTTCCTTTCATGCCCTTTCAGTTGTCGAGATGCATAAGCGATCACCTTATCTCTTTGGGTTAAAACATAACCCAATCCAACCCCAGACGCGTTGCTATAGACAGCGAAGTCTTCAACTCCATCGGGTAGAGAAAGAATCGGTGCCTCACATAGCTTCCTCATTAGCAACTCAAATGCTTCTTTGTGCTTATCACTCCAAGCATAAGTAGCTACTTTGTGGGTTAAAGTTGTTAATGGTGTATCGATCGAAGAAAGGCCTTGGATAAACCTTCGGTAATATCCAGCTAATCCCAGAAAGCTTCGTATCCCTGTGGGACTTTTCGGTTGTTTCCACTTCATCACAACTTCAATCTTTGCTGGATCAACCATTATCCCTTCTTGGTTGACCATGTGACCTAAGAATTGGACTTCTCGAATCCAAAAATCACATTTGGAGAACTTTGCATACAGCTTCTCCTTCTTCAAGAATTCCAACACTTCTCGAAAGTGTCGGCCATGCTCCTCTAGGATTTTTGAGTAAACTAGAATGTCATCTATGAACACTATCACAGATTTATCAAGGAACGGATTACAAACCCTGTTCATTAAATCCATGAATGCTGCTGGAGCATTTGTTAGTCCAAACGACATAACCAAGAACTCGTAGTGTCCATATCATGTTCTGAATCTAGTCTTCTCTATATCTTGCTCTCTTACTTTCAGCTGATAATATCCGGACCTGAGGTCGATCTTTGAAAAATAACTTCAACCGTGTAGTTGATCGAACAGGTCATCAATCCTCGGCAACATATATCTATTCTTTTTTGTTGCCTTTTTCAGCTCTCTGTAATCGATGCACATTCTCATACTTCTATATTTCTTCTTCACGAATAACACCGGAGCTCCCCAGGTGATGAACTAGGTCTAATGAAACCTTTGTCCAATAACTCCTGAAGTTGCATCATTAGCTCCTTGATCTCCGTTAGTGCTAGTCGGTAAGGTGCCTTTGCTATTGGTGTCGCCCCTGGTAACAAGTCTGTTCTAAACTCCACTTGTCTATCAGGCAGTAATCTGGGAATATCTTCGGGAAATACTTCGGGATAATTACACACGACAGGAATGCTCTTTATCTCCTTTTTCTCTTTCTTCGCATCGATCATGAATGCCAAATATGATGTACATCCTTTGGCAAACACTTTCTGGCTTTCATTAGCGAAATGATTCTAGAATTTACTCTGTGTTTGTCCCCATACACCATAAATGGCTCTTTCCCTGGTGGGTTTAATTTTACTATCTTCTTCTTGCATAAAATCTCGGCATCATTGGCGCTAAGCCAATCTATCCCCAACACGATGTCGAAACCATTAAGTTCGATAGGCAATAATTCCTCGTGAAACTTATTCTCATTCAAGTCAATTATGATGTTTTCCATATGATGGGTAATAGGTACAAACTTGCCACTAGATACTTCGACTTATAAAGCTTTATCTAGTCTATCGATAGGAAAAGCTAGTTTTCTACCAAATTCATGCGAAATAAAGGAGTAGTTGGCTCCAGAATCAAAAAAAATTTAGGCAGGCAAATTGTTTACGAGAAAGGTACCTGAACGACAACAGCTTCATCTTTTGCAGCTTCCAGTGTCATCTGGAATGCTCTCACCTTCGGCTTTGGGGGAATATTGGGTCTAGCTGCCTCCTTCTTCTTTGGACAATGTCTCAAAACGTGCCCCCCTTCGTTACATCCAAAACACTCTCTCTTGTTAGATGGAAATTCATTGGCGTAATGCCCCATCTTTCCACACTTGTAGTAGGTCACATCCTCACTACATTTCCCTGTGTGCTTCTTCTTGCACATTTCACACCATTTTTTTTCGCCTCCTTTTCCTCCTCCAAATCTTTTCGAATCAAACTTGGAAAATTTTCTTTTCTTGTTGGAAACTGATGTTCCCTCAAACTTTCTCTTTTCACCAACTTCAACTTGTTGGTGGTTCTCCACTTAATCATGTTCTCAACAGACTTGGCAGCCCAGATAGCTGCCTCTAGAGTATGTGCCTGACGTACTGGCACCTCGTACTCCCATGGGAGTCCCTTTGCGTACCGGTCCACTTTTTTCAACTCATCTGACACGATGTGAAAAGCAAACTCCATCTTGTCTGTGAAGGCGTTTGTGTATTCATCAACTGATATGCTGCCCTTTGTCAACGTCATAAAATTTTTCTCCAACTCTAATAGATTTTGGGTCGAGCAAAACATGCGCCTGAACTGCACCAAGAACTCTGCCCATGTCAATTACAGTGGTTCATTAGGGCTTAGGGTCTTCCCCAGAGTGTTCCACTAGCGAATGGCTCCGCCCCTGAGCTGACGCACTGCAAACATGGTCGGCAACTTGCCTCTGCAGCCACAAGTCATGAAGGCTAACTCCATTTCGGAGATCCGATCCATCAATCCGATCGGGTCCTCCTTTCCAGTGAAGGTCGATGGTTTGCAAGTCAAAAAGTCCTTGTACTTGCATCCCAGTTTATTATTTCCTCCATCTTGGTTGTTTTGTCGAACTATCGGTAGGTTGTCTTGACCAATTATCCCACTAAAGTTCTCTCCTTCAGACTGCCCTCCATTAACTTCGGGCTCTTCCACGTGAATTGAGAGTTCTTCACGATTCTGTCGAAGCAAACGCCTTGTTTCTTCCATTTGGAGATCCAAGATACTTTGAATCATCAATTTCACAACAACCATAGTCATTGGCTCGGGTGCTACTACTGCAACAACTACTTGTTCTATCACAGGTATTTGATTCCTGTTTTCATAAGCATTTCCAACTCCACTCCTCGTTCACACCATTTTTGATCTATGCACCGAATAAGGTGAAATTAGATCCTCATTCACGATAGATATTCAAATCATCCTTATCACTCTGAAACGTTTAGATGCTAGTTATAATACCATAGTCGTATGCTTAGAATCCTAAACAAATAATGTTTCCAGATCTGATTTGCAGCAAACCATAGATCCTAACAAATAATATAATATATGGCAAACATATAACAGACACTATCTCAAAATCTTCACTTACCATTCTAAGTTTAAGTCTAGAAATCCTACAAATTCCTATTTTGCTTAAACTAATGCTCTGATACCAATTGTGACATCCCCAAAATCATGGCCAAAAAAGACCGGTTTCATTTATGCTTTTATAATAATTTCAGAGTAAATCTATTGATTTAAAAGAGATGTGGAATTTGTCCCCAAAACAATACATGATAATATAAAGTTTTATGAAAGCATTTCATAAAGATATGTATTTTCATATATAATCAAAACTTTGGGATGTCATGTTCCGATACAAACACAAATGCATAAACATCAAAACATAGACCTTACATAATTATAAACAACAATAGGTCTATAAACAAAACATCTTCACAAGTTCCCTAACTTATGCTCTCGCGCCACTACCTGATATACAAATAAACTGAGTGGGTCAGGCTTGGGAGCCTGGTGAGCATATAGGGTTTTCAACCTACAATAAATAATTATATTTAATTTCACCAACCAATCTTAACCCAATTGCCCATTCCCATTATCCTCACTTTATGTCCTTAAAACAACTATCACAAGGCACCTAATCTAGGATTTTCATCAGGACGGACAATACTGAAATGGGGTTTCCTCATCAATGACTGTCCTAAGGCAACCATGAGGGAGATAGAATACAACAAATGAACACCCAAGTTCACCAACACCTACAGGTTATGAGCTTGCCAGCATTCCACAGAACAGTCTAAAAAGAGTACGTGGTCGTCATCCATATTCTGCTGAATGACTAGATCACAATCACATCGAGGCCTCTCATCGGTTTATCACACATCAACTATCTACCCAAGATCTACCCAACATTTTTGTAGATAAAAACATACATATGCACTCATATGCAACTTAAAAACCGATAAGATACTCATTCAATACCCATCCCAAATAAACACATAACATATATATACACATATATTTATACACACGTAACACGTATTCTAAAGTAGATACTTCATATCTATGTGTTAGAAAAAATGGAATATACACTCACTTGATCAGAAGATGATCGGACAACACTACGGCTCTAAGAGTAGAAGCTCTTCGGTTAAACTAGAAGGTCTTCACACACTGGGCTTCTCGCAAGCAGAGCTTCGGCTCAGAAACTCTTTTCTTCTCGGGATCTTCGGTGCTTTGCGACTCGCTTCGGGTCTCGGGATGATACCGGGTGCTTCGGGGGGTTAATATAGGGCTTAGAGAGGGTATCGGGAGTGATAGAGTAAGGGAGGAGCAACCAAAATCGACTGACCCTTGATTTCTATTTATAGGGTGAATTTTCTAGGTTCACGTCGTGAGTTCCAAGTGCTCACGTCGTGGGGCTTTATCGTCACTGCATGCGTCATCACAAGTGGGGTCTGACAGAGTCCATGTGACATTTTTCTGAATTCACATCTTGAACACAATGTTCACGTCGTGAGTTCTGACATAGGACCGGATTTCTTGCCCTAAACTTCAGAAATTCGTATCTTTCGCATTCGAGCTCCATTTTCGACGTTCTTTATATGCACGCGTAGGTGAGATTATGCTCTACAACTCTCGATTAGACTCCATTGCCTATTTTGAATTTATTCTTATTACATTTTTATTATATTATTTTTAGTAGGCCAGGACAAGAAAAACTACGTTAGAAATCCATAACTTCTTCGTTTAACGTCCGTTTTCATCTGTCTTTTTACCGTTGGACTACTACCGATGAAATCTTCAATTCTCATGTAGAAAGTTTCGGCTAGAAACCACTCGATCTCAAATCCGAGTATTCAGGCTGCATACCGCTAAGTCGAAACTTCGAAAAATCATAATTTCCTAATACGAAGTCAGATTTAGACGTTCTTTTTATGCAAACTCTCGGTTTAAAGAACTCTACGACTTTCGTTTAGATCTCTAAGGCTCGATATCGCTCTATCCTAAATTCATATTTTACGTGACACAGTGTCGTTCCGGTTTTGTCGCGAAACTTCGACAGGTCATAACTTCTTCGTTATAACTCGGATTTCAGTATTCTTTATATATTCTGAAACCTCATCACGATCACTACATTTTCATGTATCAATATTGGGTTTATCTAACATTTCATTTTGACGCTTATTCTTAACCTTAATTAAATTAAGACACACAATTAAGCACAAAACACACAAATACTCAAATAATACACTTTTATTATTTCAAAATCGGTTACAAAGGTTAATCTAGACTATCACATCATCATTAATGTCTGGCTCAGGAACACGGACGTTACACAAGATGCACCATCTTTTTCCACGATCGCACAACAAGTGTATGGATGTCGCCAGTGGTTTCAAGTGTGGAAAAATAACATGAATATTGGAGCAACAACACCACCATGGTGCAACAGGAACATGCAGCACGCAAGAGTATACCTAATGCCACAAGAGGAACCAATGATGTTGCAAGAGGGATATCATGGCGCAAGAAGGAATGTCATGGTGCAACAACATCCTTCTTGGCCCACCCTTTTTATCATATGGCACAACAAGGTCCCCTTGTTGGTCCATATCACTCCCAAGTGCTCTAAACCTTTTCCAGGTGCTCTAAACCCCCTTTTGCATGATTCCTTCCTTTGGCACTTGATTTGTCCCTTTCTCTGATGATCCATTCCATTCTCAGATGATTTGTTTCTTTGACACATGCTTTATCAAACCCAAATGCTCCATTAAGTTCCAAGTGCTCCAAATGCTCCATGAACATGATTCAAATGCTCAAGTAATATTTAACAGGTGACCAATATCAATGGTAGTGGCATGGTGCAGATCTATTGAAATAGCCCTTCTGGCTATATTTTATGTCATTCCACCCATTTCATACAATATTCGACCTGGTTTAACAACAGCTACCCAATATTCAGGAGAGCCTTTACCTGAATCCTTACGTGTTTCGACAGGTCTTACTATAACTGGTTTATCTGGAAATATACGGACCCATATTCAAGATGCACAATTGCATAGTCAGGAAGTTAGATTCTTGGTACGTTCCATAACATTGGAAGAACTTAATTTCTCTTGGCATATTCGTAAAGAATGGGATGAGGTACACTGGTGAAGGCGACTCAATCAAAATGAAAAAAGGTTCTCTTGTTATAATGAAAGGGAAGATGAATCATGGAGGGATCTATATCCCAGAAGACAGTACAACTACAGTAATTGTGGCTACCTCCTAATCCTTTAATGAAGGTGATGACAAGACGAAGTTGTGGCATCGTTGGTTGAGGCACAAAAGTGAGAAGGTCATGTCAATTCTAAGTTAACAAGGATTGCTTGGTTGAGAGGCTATTGGAAAGATAAAATTTTGTGAAGCTTGCGTTAATGGAAAACATCGCTAGGTGATGTTGGATATCTCTTAACAGACAAGCAAGGAAGTCTCGAAGTTTGTTCAATAAAATTTGTAAGGTCATGAATCAGTGAAGTCTCAAGGAGGATGCTCATACTTTGTGACGTTCATTGATGATTATTCAAGGAAGGTTTGGTTGTACATTCTGAAGACCAAAGAGGAGATTTTTGGGAAGTTTAAGGGGTGGAAGACCATGGATGAGAAAAAGAATGGAAAATAGGTCAAGAATCTGAGGACCGACAATGGGTTGGTGTTCTGCAATGCTCCATTTGATAATTTATGCAATAGATAACCATCAACTGCAATAGACTTGAAGACTCCTCAAGAGGTATGGTTCAGGAAAACCTATGACTGTTCTGGTTTAAGTATATTTGGATGCCCCGCATATACTTATGTGAATGATGGTAAACTTGAGCCAATGGAAATGAAGTGCATATTTCTAGGATATATGACATGAGTAAAAGTTTATCGACTATGATGTACGGAAGAATGAGAAACTCCTAAATTTATCATGAGCAGAGATGTAACCTTTGATGAATATGTCATGGGTAACCAAGAAGGAGATGATACAAGTCAAGTAGGGAACAAATATCAGAGTGTTAGCCAAAAGGTGGAGTTTGCAACTCAAACTCCAGAGAGAGCTGTGTTAGCCAAGAGAGAAGACATCGACATTGAGGAGCCTCATTCATATAAAGAGGTTATGGCATGTAAAGAAGAAAATGACTAGTTAATGAATGAATAAATGTAATCTTTAGAGAATAATGAAATATATGATCTTGTTCCATTACCAAAGGGGGGAAATCAAGTAGGATGCAAATGGATACTTAAGAGAAAAGAAGGGATACCAGGAGTTGAACCAGCTAGGTTCAAGGAAAGGTTGGTGGTGGAAGGGTTTTCTTAGAAAGAAGTAATTAATTATCAAAAGGTGTTCTCACTGGTCGTGAAGCACAAGATAATTTGGGTTCTTTTGGCCATGGTGAGTTCATTTGATCTAGAGCTTGAACAACTTGATGTGAAAACTGTATTTTCTTCATGGGAACTTAGAAGGGAAGACATATATATATATATATATATATATATATATATATATATATATATATATATATATATATATATGGCTCAGCCAGAAGGGTTCCTTGATTCTAAGAAGGATAGAGTATGTTTGCTGAAGAAATCCTTGTATGTTCTGAAGCCGTATCCAAGACAAAGGTATAAAATAATTGATGCCTTCATGATCTCACATGGCTACACTCGGAACCAGTTCGACAATTGTGTCTATTCCAAGAAATTGACACCAGATTCCTACACACATACACACACACACACATATATATATATATATATATATATATATATATGTATATATATATATATATATATATATATATATATATATATATATGTTGCTATATGTTGATGATATGCTCATCGTAGCCAAGGACATGGCTAGAATAAATGACTTGAAGGTGACCCTAAAAAATGAGTTTGAGATAAAGGATTTGGGAGCAGCAAAGAAGATACTGGGGGTGGAGATTCAAAGGGATAGAAGAGCTTTGCGGTTATGTATTTCTAAATAAAAGTACATTGAGAAAGTTCTGCAGTTTTTCAACTGTGATCACTCCAAGCCAGTTAGAACTCCTTTGGCAGCTCACTTTAAACTTAGTCCAACCACTATACCCACTACTAATAAAGAAATTAAGTACATTATGAGGGTTCCATTCTAGAGTGTTGTTGGAAGTCTTATCTATGTAATGGTTTGTACCAAACCTGATTTAACTCATTCAGTTAGTATGGTAATCAGGTTTATGAGTAATATAGGGAAGGCTCATTAGGTAGCTTTAAAGTAGATCATGCGAGAACGAAGGATGTTTGCTTGGTGTATGGAGCCAATACAAAAAAACTGACTTGGTTGGATATGCCAACTTTGATTATGGTGGTGATTTGTTCTAGCGCAGGTCACGGATGTGCTGCATAAGTCAAGACATTACTCATTTACTCATCATTTGACTTAATACTTTTATTAAGTCTTATTGTAATTTTACATCCAAGCCAACTATATTTCATCAAGTAGATGTTTACATGTGTGAATCTATTAAAACATAAACCAAACACCATTTGATTATCATTTCATCAATGTAAATAACACGAATTAATATACCACCATTTAGATACGAGTTAATCACATGTACTAATACCTTCAACCAAACTAATTATACTTCATATATAAACCGTTTACAAGACTTGATTCATAAATTTATGAAGTTAATTTCATTTACATTTGCCAAATCTAGGGTTTATGATCTTTCATCATTAATTCAACAATTAACCATGGTTTTAGCTTAGAACTATTGGAATCAAGTTTATTAAACATAATTATAGCATTATTATCAAATTATGTTTCCATGTTAAGCATATAATCTTTAGGGTTCTATAGTTCATAGGTTTCACCATGAGAGTTTAATTACATCTACAATACAATAAACTAACCTTGTTATTAAGTATTATAATGTTGATTAATTGTTTTCTAGTGACAATCTTGTCAAAGCTTTAATCCTTGATGAAAAGCTCCCAAAAATCACCTCAGATAACCTCAAAATGATTTATGAGTGTGTTATGGAGCAAATGGTTGACAATATTATCATTTATACCATGTTTTCTTGAATTCGGACCTATTACATGATCATGTTTATGTTACACCATCATACAACTTTAAAAAGTTCCACTAATAGAAATATAGTTTATAGTTCATTTGGTAAAGTAATTTTCGTTATTAAATTATAAAAGGTGGGAGCATAGTGCTCTATTAAAAGTACATAACAGCAACGTGTTTTATGATAAAAAAAATTCATAATAACAATCTTCTTACTAAGTCTAGTGATTCAAATGCTAGTCGTGGTTAGTCGTCGTTCTAGTGCAACTGTTACAATGAATATGAGAAAATAGAATACAAATAGCCTTTTGAGTTGAGCTTTGAGTGCTTGCATTGTCTCTTTTGCTCCATGCATGAAGATATATGCATTCTTGGACATTCCTTGAATTAGGGTTTTGGTTGTTGAGAATAAGAATTTTAACTACTTATAAATCGCAGATATTTCAATTCAATAAAAAAATTAATTTCCCACAATTCTACAAATTAAGAAAAATATATGGTTTGTGATGAAGCTATGTATTATCTCTTAGTGAAATTGAATGGGTATAAAATTTAGAACAGGAAGGATTGTAGGATATAAACAAGAAATTTAACATAATCGATATCATTTTTTTTATCTCAAATATGCTCTTTACGTTTTCTGAACGCGAAATTAACGGATGAAAGATGATAAGAATTGATATTTTGTTTTCTCGAATCTAATATTTGTGTTATCTAGTGAAGATGAAGGCATGGAAGACAAAAATATAAGTTCTGATCAACACAGATAGAAATGTAACGAATGGCAAAAAAGTATTAGTAAAACCCTTAAAACCCTATCATCACTTAATTTCTATAAATATAACAAAAATGTGTCTGAATTTGAGTAAATATAAATATGAATGTTCGAAAGATTGAAATATGAATTACAAAGATTCAAATATAAGTTTAGTCATATTATCATGTAAACAAGAATATTTATTCGAATTAACGATGAAATTTTATATATATATATATATATATATATATATATATATATATATATATATATATATATATATATATATATATATATATATATATATATATATATATATATATAATAGTTATCATTAACATAAATATTTAATATTCATATTCATCATGTAAATGATGTATTAGTTAGGATTAACATAAATATTTAATATTCATATTCAGGAGATAATTACGTTCTCTGCCAATTGGGGCAATTGCCCTAAAAAACATAAGGTGTTTATTGCCATCATTTACCGTTTTATTTGGTGTATTTGGAAAGCACAGCGTGATAGGCTATTCAACAAAGTGTGTGCTCCTCTGGCAAAAGTAAGTGACGATATTCTTAGCCTTGTATTTAATTGGGTGAAATATCGAGGACGGTTTGGAAATTATAACTAGGTAACCTAGTGTTGCTTTCATCTCAACATTGTGTAATCTTGTCTTTATTGTTTTGTACCCTCAGTGGTTTTTTAATAAAATTTGGTCGTTTTCAAAAAAAATGTTCATTGTTTAAATGTAGATAACAATAATTTTGGCTAAAATTTTAATAGATATTATACAATGATCATTCACATTTAACAATAACCGTCAAAAGTCATATATTAACGAATAATTAGTAAATGATTCAATAAATAGTAAAAAAAAACTTGAGTACAATTAACACTAAAATGTGAATTTTTCCTATAAAATTTACACAACATTGATTTACGATGTAAACCGTAACTCAAATTTTGAAAATAAAAATTTTTGTATTTATTTATCGGAAGAATGTCTTTTTATACATGATCAAATTATAAATGTTTTGATATATTTAAGTTTTTTATGATTAAAATATGCACTAAAAGAATAAAAAAATATATTCTTCTAAAACCTGCCTATATATATATATATATATATATATATATATATATATATATATATATATATATATATATATATATATATATATATATATATATATATATATATATATATATATATATATATATATATATATATATATATAATGGTGTGAAATTGATGGATATTTTATTCCATTGGAAATGATTAATATTAGTAAAGTTTGAAGTATACCCACGGATCCGACGTCCTCATGATTGTTCATACAATATTCAAAGTTGTAATGAGTAAGGAATTCTACAACTTGAGGCAAATTGCATTAATCTCATAAGAGTGACTGTAAAATATGGTATTTTAACAGATAAAAAAGAAATTTGGGTTGGAAGAGGAAACATGTAGTTGGATAGTAGTTGGATTTAAAAAGAGAGAGAGGATGGATCGGTTTGATCGAATCCAATCAAGTAAATTCAAATTGATTTCGGTTTTCAAAACATGGATCTGAATTGTCCGAACTAAATTCAAATCCAATCCGATCCAATCCAATTACAATTCGATTGGATCGGTTTTTATAATTTGGTTTTCAAAAACCGAAACATTTTAAAATGACATATAATTATAATATTACCTAACTTTACACAAGAAGCAAAAACAAATAATTTAGTTGTGATTTGAAATTTATAACCAACTAATAAGAAGATATATTATACTTACATATTTTATAGATACAAAATTTTTGAGAGAAATGCATATTAATGTTTTTTTTATCGGGTGAAACGTTTTGAAGCTATTTCAAAAAATAAATTAGAAAGTTAATAAATAATTATAGATATTTATTATAAATAGATGAATAATAAATGTTTATTCGGTTTTTTTGGACTATTCGGTTCTTATTTTATTAACCAAAACCAATCCGAAATCCAAAATAATAATTCGGTTTTGTTGAAAACCAATCCAAAAATCTGAATAACCGAACCGAATAGTCCAATCCAAATTGTCCAATTGGATAATTCGGTTTTATCCGAATAGTGAGCAGCCCTAAGAGAGAGAGAGAGAGAGAGAGAGAGAGAGAGAGGAATTTCATGGAATAATAATCAAGATGACATTAGTCTACAGTACACATGTTTATATCTGTCGATGTCGTTAGTTTACAAGTAAATTTGAAAATGTCGCTAAAGAAACACCTTATTGTAGAAGTCCATTTTGACCATCGGTTTGTACGGAATAAGTATGATTTTGAGATTTAACAACAATAAAAAATATGAATAACACAATGAGATGAGTAATCCGATAATTTTATTAGAAAGAAAAGTGTTACAATATGAAAATATAGAACACTTGGCGGGAGAGATCCAACCACAATCTTCTAACTAGAGGACTACATTTCAGGTGCACACTTAATACATGACCACTCTTTCTCTCTTCATAGAGAGAGGTAACTAACACACAATTAAGAGAAGAAAATAATCTAACTTATTACTCATAAATTTTAGATAATTTGTATGTTCCAACAATCTCTCCCTAAATGCTCGCAAATGACGAGGGATACAAATACAGTAATAAAATGCTAAAATACATAGTAA
The DNA here is from genome assembly GCF_002870075.4 of Lactuca sativa. Taxonomy (NCBI): domain Eukaryota; kingdom Viridiplantae; phylum Streptophyta; class Magnoliopsida; order Asterales; family Asteraceae; genus Lactuca; species Lactuca sativa. Next base: position 108,300,963 of record NC_056623.2, read on the forward strand.
CAAACTAGCAAGTATGGTAATACAAACGATACATAATAAGAACCAAATGCTTAAATGTTTCTAAAACTCTAAAGTGTCTGTGATCTCTGATGCTGACTATGAATCTCTAATCGGTAAAGGTCTTCGGCTTGAAGGTCACCATTTTGAGGCGGAAAAATAAGATCCAAGTCTTCAAACTCATCACAAGCACAATGATCAAGTAGAAGATCAAATCAGAAAAACACTTCGACTTCAAAAAGTCTGAAACATCTCTAGCTCTCGAATCATGATGCTGAAACATAAAAGTGACCCTCTAGAACTTAACTACCGCACTAGTTTAGTACTTGCAGCCAATACAGCACCCAGAGTCAATCTCTACAACTGTAACCGCAACCATTCTCCATCAGCAACCATATCAGCATCCGGAGTATTCAAGTCTTTCCTATCTGTAGTCTTAGTTATTTCTTTTACCATGTAATTCACTCTATTATCCAGCATTCCTTGCACGGCTGCTTATAGAGTAGTTCTTTTCTAAAATCTATGAATAGAGACTCTTTCTTATGTATTAAGTACTGGTGATATATGTGAGTGTGAAAACTCTTAACTTCTCAATACACAAGATTTCTCATTCAATCATCTTTCTTATCTTCATCAGTTATCTATCTTAATACTCTTCACACTCAAACTGCTATTGGAACATAACCTCTCTTCGGAGCAAGTTTTCTAGACTTAATCACTAAACTTGATCTCACTTACTAACTTGGAGTGACTACATTCCTTGTTATGAATCAGTTTAAGTGTATTCTTGATATAACTTTTGTCATTTATCTTTCTTTACTTTCCGTAACTAACTATCTAACTATCTAACTATCTAACTTTATTATTGTTGAGCTTTTAGATCCTTAGAGATTAACTATTCTGCAACTTACTTGTTCTAACGTTTGTTCAAGTGTGTCTCCAAGTTTTTCTCTCAACAATTGGTATCAGAGCCAAAGTGGTTGCTTTTTGGATATCAGAACTCTGATTTTCTCATTAAGCCTTCTATACCACTAAAGCTCATTTCTCAAAAAAAAAAAACAAAACAAAAATGGCACAATCGTTATCTCTTAATGTCTCCAATAGTGTTGGTGGTTCTAACCGAGCCCCAATACTAGTAACAGATGAATATCATCACTGGTCACAAAGAATGGAGAGGTACTTAAGAAGATTGGGTAGAGATGTATGGAGATCCGTTGAAGAAGGACCACATGTTCCAGTCCTCACACCAATCCAAACTGATGGCGATGCAACCAGACTAGGAGGAGGTCAACCAACTATGAGTCGTCGTACCAAAGATGATCTCGTTGCTTTTTATGAAATTTTGTGTGGTGTTGCTCCTGATAACTTTGATATTATAATAAACTGCAAGTCAGCAAAAGAGATCTGGGATGTACTCAAAAACCTATACGAAGGCTTAGAACAAGCACAAGATAAGAAGCTCACAACCGCACTCAACGACTTCAACAACTTCAAAGCTCATGCTGGTGAAAGTTTGGAAGACTCCTTCAAAAGATTCAACCTAATAGTCACAAAGTTATCAAATGTTGTTACTATCCGCAGCAACCATGAAACCAATCTCCAGTTCCTTAATGGTCTAGGAAGACATTTGACTACGGCCAAAATGATAGTCCAAGGTGACAGAAAGATTCACTCTTTATCACTCTACAAACTTTATGGAGAACTTCAAGCACAAGAATCCACTGTACCCAAAGAGTATGCTGACTTCGGAGGACCGCTGGCTCTCATAGCACAAGCTCCACCACAGTCATTCTACTCTTCCTCGTATGACACCCCACCACAGTCATACGAAGCAGATTCTGAGTATGATGATGAAGAAGATTTTCAGAAGGCTATTTCTCTAGTTAGCCAACAGTTCAACCGCACACCACCTTCCTCTTTCCGCAAGAATCAACAATTCAACAAACCACCATTCAACCGTAACTTTGGTCCTCAGAACAACAACTCTCGGTATCCTAAAGTCTCTCAGAACAATCAACCCAAGGAGGTACCGCAGTCTCCTCAGAACAATGACTCCAGTACTCAATCAGAAGACAAGAATGATGTTGTGATTTGTCACAAATGCAATAAAGAAAATCACTTCGCAAAAGATTGTAAGGCAAATGTAGTCAAGGACAGAGCATTCTATCTTCGAATGGCTCAAGAATTGGAAGAAAAGGAAAAGGCAAGGGCATATGTGGCTCAAGTTAAAAGAGACCATTAAGTTTGTTCATCAGGAGATGAAGAAGAGACCATCAACAGTGTTAAAGGGAAAGGGAAAATCTGCATGCTGGCCCCTACGGATGATGATGGGTCAGCAATGTTGAATAAAAACTATTGCTACATGGCGAAATATGGGACTCTAAGCATCGTAGAACAGGTAAAACTCATGATCCAAACTTTAAATTATAGCATGCATGATTGTCAACCCTACATAGATGATCTTAATGACACTTGTGCTGCCGTCCTTTCAGACTATAACAAAGCCTTAGATGAGAAGAACATTGTGTCCCAATAGATGTTCCACGTGAGAGGAAGACTGGATAACAAAAGACTTAAGATGGCAATGTTAGAAAGGGGTCTAGAGTTAGATAAAGATGCTAGAATGTTAAGTGAAAGTCAATTAGAAATAGCCTTGAATCAAAAAGATTTAGCTCAGAGAGAAATTGTACGCTTGAATCTTTTAATTGAAAAACTGTTTAATGAAAGTAAGGCTATTGAAAATTTGGTAAATAATGGAACCGTAGACAATACATTTAATTGGGGTTGGTCAAATGGATATCCTACCGTAATGGATTCCTCACCCCGGTTCAACAAAGACAGAGTGTATGTCCCTCCTGATAGAGAATTTCATTTCCCAGTCAATGACAAGACTTTTCCCGAAGATATCAAAACTCACTTCGGTAGATTACACAATTTGAGCAATAATTGTGTCATTGATGAAATTGTGCCCGAGGATTCTAGTCACATATGTGATCAAACTCCCATCAGTGGCACAAGTCACTCCAATTCTCAAGCTTCATCCGAAGTTGATGAAGAAATTGTTGTTGAAGGCCCCGAAGTCTCAAAGGACTTTCCATCTTTGTCCTCAGACTATAGTCAACTGTTCCAGAAATGTCCCACCGCAGTCTCATCTAAAACCTACTCTGCGATAGTCAAATCATCTTCACCGCAGTTAAAAAACAATGACTGCAACTCTTCAGTTCAAGGAACTACAACTCTTCAACCGATTTTTCACGAATTGCATATAGAAAATTTTGAGGTAGGCCAATGCTCACAAATTCCAAAATCTTCAAGTTCTGATGATTCTAGCCCACATTTTCAAAATAATTCAAAAGGTTCCAGGAAACCGCAGTTGAATAACAATGATTGCGGTTCACCAAATTTTTTTTGGCAAAAAGAGCTTTCAAAGAAGAAATTAGATCTCGAAACAAAAGTAGGCCAAATTTTTCAAAAATTAAGAAAATTCCAAAATCCAAGAGTTCAGAAAATTCTTCTTTCATGAAAACAAACAAAAAGTAAAGTTCAGTTTCACAAGCCACTTCTGCTACTTCTGACACAACCCAAAGAGGTGTCAAACTTGTTAGAAACTATATTTTTCAGATCTACTCTTCAACTGACCCGAAGTGGAAAGGAGTTTTACCCACTCCAACACTTTTTAAAATCAAACAAAAAAAATGGAAAGGAATTTTATCAAATCCGCGTAGAGCAACTCAAAGATTTACACGTGCGAAACCTCGTTCAAAACAAACTTTTCAGAACTCAAACGTCAAATCTTTCAAAAGTTACCCACCTCGGACTAGTTTCAAGTCCAACACACCCCATAAACCGCTGACCAAGCACAATGTCTCAAAGGTTTTTATCTCATGTCAAGTCAAATCAAAGTCAGAAATCTCGTACTTTTCAGAAAACTCGTAACAATCCAAATCTGAACAAACACCCAGGACTCGGTCTGAATGATGACAAAAGACTTGTTCATGCAACCTCGGACCATGCATCATTTAAGAATACATCAATCTTCCCTGGCTCCAAACTTTTTTGGATGCCTAAACTAACCGTTTAATTCTCAGGCTTTGTGCAAGGAGGAACAAGAAGAAGAATGGTTAATTGACAGTGCCTGCTCCTTAAACATGACCGGAAGGTTAGAGTACCTTCGGGATTTCAGGCCTATATGCAATGGTGGAAATGTCACGTTTGGCAACAATGCAAACGGTTTCATCCGAGGTTACGGTCTTCTCACTACGGGGAACTTTTCCATTAAGAAGGTTGCTTATGTAGAAGGTCTTAAACACAATCTTATCAGTGTTGTCCAACTATGTAAAGCAGGACATCGAGTTGAATTTGACAATCAATTCTGTTACATAATGATGAGTGATCACAGCACCTGCTTAATCAAGTCACACTCCGAAGGCACGATGTATCCTCTAGATGTTTCTCTCATCATTGGTAAACCGCAACTTTGCTTTCTGTCTAAAGCTGTATCTGAAGTCTGTTGGTTGTGGCACCGCAAGCTAGCTCATCTCAATTTTCGCTACATCAACAACCTCGTCACAGGAGAACTGGTCCGTGGTCTCCCCATTCTCAAATTCAGCAACGATACTCTTTGTCCAGCATGCGAATGCGGTAAGAAATCCAAAGCAAGTCATCCTCTGATAATGGATTCTTCTATCTCTGAACCACTAGAGCTATTACACATCGATCTCTGCGGTCCCTCAACCGTAGCCAGTCTTCACCACAAAAAGTATATATAGGTTATTGCTGATGACTATACACGCTTCACATGGGTCTTCTTTCTCAGACTTAAATCAGAGACATTGCAAATCTTCGTTAACTTCATCAAAGAAATCGAACTTCAAATCAAGCTTCCATTCAGACGCATCCGCAGTGACAATGGAACTGAGTTCACTAATCATCTTCTGACCAGTTTCCTAGTTTCCAAAGGCATCTCTCACAATTTTTCAACACCCTATACACCGCAACAAAATTTTGTAGTAGAGAGAAGAAATCGCACACTCGTTGAAGCAGCCAGATCCATGCTTAACTTCGCCCAACTTCCTCTCTATTTCTGGGCCGAAGCAGTAGCAACCGCATGCTTTGTTCAAAACTGAAGTATTGTGTGCAAGCGTCTCAATAAAACGCCATATGAAGGGCTCAACAATTGCAAACCCAATGTTCGTTTCTTTCATAGCTTTGGATGTAGATGCTTTATGATCAACAATAGAGATCAACTCAACAAGTTTGCTCCGAAGTCTGACAAAGGTATCTTCCTTGGTTATTCCACTAACAAGGTTGCATATCGAGTGCTCATCAGAAGAACAAGGTTGATCATTGAAATCTTTGATGTGAAATTTGATGACTCTCACATCCGCAGTTCACCTCTGTCTACCGAAACAACTGCAATCATGGAAAGTGACATTCCAGCCACTTCTAGACCTCTAAATCTAGTTGAAATCAACTATGATGATCTGTTTGATCCCATTGAAACGGCGAAACTATCCAAAGTCCTAGTGCCATCCGCAGCTCAACAACAACATGCCGACGTATCTGGACCGTCTCTATCTAAAGTAGTATCGCTCAATACTTCCACCTCTCCGGTTGAGGGGGAAAACTCTACTCCGGATATTGTTGCAACTGTTGAGGTTCCAGTACCTGATGCTGCTTACATTCCTGCCCAAAGTGAAGCCTCACCATCAAACAAACCTTCGGACGATTCAGATGACGAACTCTTAGAGAATATTGACACTAGATCCGATCCTAGAATTGTCACTCTTTCATCTGCATTCCATGGGGAACCTTCTCAGGTTCTAGAGGAACTCCCATCTGCAATCCAGGGGGAACCTCAACCTCTGCCAATTCCTCAAGAAAATTCTGCCTCAATAGATCAAGATGTTTCAGTAGGATGCTCTAAAATCCAGGGGGAACTACCATCTCCAACCGTAGATTCCTCTAACATCCAAGACATTCCTTCTACCGTAGCTGCTGATCATCTAATGCCACGTCTTCATGTATGGACAAGAGACCATCCACCAGGTCAAATTATTGGCAATCCATCCGCAGGTATCCAGACTCGATCTTCCAAGGACTTATCTGATCACTGCCATTATGCAACATTTATGTCTTCGGTTGCACCTAGAACGATCAAAGAAGCTTTGCTTGAACCAGACTGGATAGCTGCAATGCAAGAAGAATTAGAAGAATTTGAAAGAAGCAAAGTATGGCAACTTGTTCCTCTTCTACAAGGTCATACTATTGTTGGTACAAGAAGGGTTTTCAAGAACAAGCTAGACGAATCTGGCTCAGTCATCCGAAACAAGGCAAGACTTGTTGCCAAGGGCTATAGTCAACTAGAAGGCATTGACTACGATAAAACGTACGCTCCGGTAGCACAAATGGAAGCCATCCGGATCTTTCTAGCATACGCAGCCCATAAAAACGTCAACGTTCACCAAATGGACGTTAAGAGTGCTTTCCTCAATGGTGAACTAAAGAAGAAGTTTATCTTCAGCAACCTCCAGGATTTGAAAATGATGAATTTCCAGACCACTGCTATAAGCTCGAAAAAGCAGTATATGGCCTGAAACAAGCTCCAAGAGCTTGGTATGAAACACTCTCTGATTTTCTTGTCTCATCCGGGTACAAAAGAGGAGTGATTGATCCCACATTATTCAGAAAAGCAAATGGTGACCACCTTATGATGGTACAAATATATGTGGATGATATCATTTTTGGGTCTACTGATCAACATATGGTAGATGAATTTGCAAAGCTCATGACCAACAAATTCAAAATGAGCATGAATAGAGAGACCAACTTCTTTCTAGGTCTTCAAGTCAAACAAATTCAGCAAGGAATTTTCATTCATCAAGAAAAATACACCACAGAACTTCTGAAGAAATACTCAATGGATAACTGCTCTTCTGCTAAAGTCCCTATGGCCTTCGGATATAAGACCTCTGTTGATCCCTCTGGTGAATCTGTGGATCACAAGACTTATAGACGCATCATTGGTTCGCTAATGTACCTCACCGCAAGCAGAACTGACATTGTCTTTGCAACTGGTGTATGTGCAAGATACCAGGCTGATCCAAAAGTGTCTCACATGACCGTAGCCAAACAAATTCTTTGGTATCTTAAAAGAAGCAAATCTATGGGTTTATGGTATCCTGCAGGCAACGACTTCAGTCCTCAAGCCTTCACTGATACGGATCATGCAGGTTGTAAGCTCGATAGAAAAAGTACTTCATTTGGATGTCAATTTCTAGGAGGAAGACTTGTAAGCTTGTCTTCAAGAAAACAAACGTGTGTATCTCTATCTACCGCAAAACAGAATATGTGGCTGCAGCCAACTGCTATTCCCAAGTTCTTTGGATGAAGACACAATTACTAGACTACGGGTACAAAATGTTGCGGATACCAATTTACGGTGACTCTGAAAGTGCTATAGCTATCTCTCATAATCCTATTCAGCACTCCAAAACGAAACACATTGAGTTACAGTACCATTTCATCAAAAATCATATTCTGAAAGGTAATTTTGAACTCATCTTTGTTCCTACTCATGAAGAGATTGGTGATGTTTTTACAAAAGCTCTTGAATCTACAAAACTCAATGTATTCTTACAAATGTTGGGAATGATGAATCCGGACCCGCAGTTCTTTTTGAAGTGTTAGCTACTGCAGACCGTCCTTGGTCTCCATTGCGGTTCTAACTAAGAATTACATATGATAGATGGTTTTGATACCGCAATCTAGGTACCACAGCCATATGTCATACGTACCTCTCATGGGTCTTAATGTTCCTTTATTTCTAATTTTCGTACAAGTGTTTGTCTCACAGATTCTCTAAAAAAATTTTCTTTCTCATCCGCAATGGAGTTTCTCAACCGCATTGATGAATTCATCCGCAACCACCTCAAATAAATTCCAACAGATTCATTAACTCTTGAATCTTTGTGTGCTATTTAATGACCCTTCATTAAATAAAATACAAACATTCCCTTTAGAAACTGTCACTTTACCTTTCTTAATAAACCCTGTATCAGACCTATTTTAGGGACGATGACAAAAAGAACGATTACCAAATCAATCCTTTCTCAACTTGTCAGTTCCTCTCCCAAACACGTCTAATCAGTTACAACATCCTCTCTCATCAACCCACGATTACCTGACGTATTACCATGCGTGCACTCCGCCATTAAATGCAAAACCCCTTTTAATATTTCTCAAATCTCTTCAAAACCCGTTTCATATTTGTGTGGCTGAGATTCAATCCCAGAATCATTGATCCCCCCCCCCCCCAAAACCCCATTCAACTTCTTACCCCCTATTATCTTTTACCTAGGGTTAAAATCATTTTACCCCCTTTATAAACTCACCTTCTTCTCTATAATCGTTTACACTCTCTGTTAATCAATTATTCCCTCAACTCTCCAAGAACTCACAACATCTCTCAAGAACTTCAATCTCATAACACTCAATGGCGAAATCTGGTGCATCCAAGAAGCAATCCAAGGCTTCAAGATCGATGAATCAAACCGGTTCCACATCACCAACAATCGCTTCAAGCAACTTCAGAGTTGTGTTTGACGATCATCCATCTTACAATGCTCCAACAAAACTAATGATCAAGCATCTCAAGAACCACATCTTATTTGGCCCGTTCGACGCATTCACTGATGTTGTTCCCGTTTCTACACTCTTTAAGTGTGCTATGTCTGCATACAGACCACTGGAAAACCCCCAAGAAGTGCATCTGAACCTCACCAACGATTCCCTGGTCATCTTGACCAAAGAAAATTTCTTAACCTCCATTAACCTGTTAATCCATCCCTCCATCAAAATCTTCACTCCATCCTTATCCGATATCACTACCGCACTATACCAAATGGGTTAACAGAAACCAATCCGAGGGATTGGTGAGTTTAAAAAGAATCGGCTGCCTGCGGTTTGGCAGTTTGTATGCCACTTTGTCATCCGCTGTCTGTCTGGCAGAACCGGAGGCATTGACAACATGGGACTCAAGCTCCTTGAACTCGTATGGAGCATCTTCACAGGCCATGATGTCAACTACGGTCAAATTCTTTGGGATGATTTCCTCCAATACATTCCGAAAGAGCAACCAAAGGAAAACCCAACCGAGCTCACTTTTGCTTGCTTTTGGTCTCTGTGTATTTCTGATCTGCATGCGGATGCTAGTCTCGACATGGGAAGTGACATCAATTTCTTTGTCACTAAGGATCTCAAAAGGTATACTCCTTCCTCTGATCAAACTATTTTTGGACCTATCCGTAGGCTCCCCACACACATTCTTTCACTTCTTGGTCTTGAGACTGCTGATGTCCCAAATCATATTGAGGCCACGGAGGGTATTATCCCATACCCTTCTACCCCACCTCTTCCTTCTTCAACTATTCTTCCTGAGGGTACTGCAACCCCCTCTGCTACTACACTCTCTAACATTTCTCAACGGAGAAAATTTGTAGCTTCTAAAAAAAAGCTACAACACCAAAAAAGAAAGCCCTAAAACAAACCGCACCCTCCAAGAAACGCAAAACCAAAACCACCACTGTATCGAGCAGTGACTCTGAGGAAGATAGACAACCCATATTTATCGTCAAAAAAAGAAAAACAACCGAAACCACTAGCCATATGCGTGACCGGACTGATACTAAAGCCTCTCAACAGGCTCCGGTAGTCCTTGGGATGGCCGCACATCCATTCAATGCTACTATCGAATACCACTCAACCTCATCTTGTGAGATTGTTTCATCATCATCTTCTTCTGACCGTGGAGACAGCCCCCCAGTTGTATCTCAAGAAGATTGAATTGGTAATCGCCCTAAGGTCTCCAGGGCTTCCCGGCTGCACATCTTTTCTTCTGAGGAGTTAGACTCCATCCTCTTGCAAGTATCCCAAACACTACAAACACCACTCCATCCGCAGGGCATCTCTTTCGCCCATACCAGAACTAGGCCATGGCCAAACTTGACCATGGGTCAAGGAGACCAAGGAAGCCCAGGAAATCCTACTCTGCTTACATCTGTATCAGGTGGTTTAGGCACGGTGAGCACTAATGTGCAAGGATCCGTGAACCCAAGGGACAGCTTGGTGCGAACATAAGGAATTGACGATGAAGACTCAAATGACTCTTGGAGTCGGTATCAACCAACCACTGATGCTGAAATCAAGACGTATGCTGCCTTCAAAAGGGCATTCCAAGCCCGCAAGGAGCAGCAGGTCAAACAACAACAGCAGAAGGAACAAGAAATTTTGTCAGTGGCCAGGTACTGGGCAAATGCCATCAGCAACGCCCACACTACTGCCATAATCCTAAAATTTCAGACCTGGATGGACCAAATGGCTGAAGCTATGCTGAAAGCTCAAGCCTCAATCGCAGCCGCATGTACATCTAATGTTCCTCCTACTTCAACTCCTGTTCCACCTACCGAAGTCAACCCATCTCAAGACGAAGAGCCAGGTATTGAACTCAGCTCGGCCCCAACCTTCGGTTTTGACGATGAAGACATCCAAGAGGTCAACAAACCGAATCCCTCAGATGACGACCTTATGATGTTTGAGGAAGAAGAAGAATCCAGCGGTTCTCATCACTCTACTTCAAAGCCCAAAGAAAAGAAGAAGAAAAAGAAGAAAGATGTTGTCACTCGTAAAGAATTCCTCAACCTTCAAGCCAAAGTTGATCAAATTTTGGCTGCGGTTAAGCCAACCCAACCTCCACCAGAAGATATCCCAGGTCCGCAATCCCTAATTGAGTGCATCGAACGACTTGAAACGAGAGAGCGTATGGCTGCTGAGCGCATCTCTCTCAAATTCGAGATGGGGATTCGATCTCTCGAAAACAACCGCAGGGCCGACCATCAAGATTTTATGACCGCAGCGGAACGCCTCATCACTGAGGTAACCGCAATCAAACAAGGCTTACAAACAACCGTTGCGGATCAAGCTGCCCAATCCCAAAGGGTAATAGAGGAAACTCATACTACCTATGAGTCCACTATTTCTGTCCTTCATGCCACAATCGCCCGAATGCAGAAAGCCCTCACATCAAACTTTCATGGCCCAGAGATACTTCAGCTCACAAAGGATATTCACAAGCTGCTCTTCAACTCTGCCATTCCAAACAACTCCCAACTGGCCGAATCGATGAAAGCACACTTTGCTGAGGTTTGTGCCAAAGTTGATGGACTCAAACAATGGCTTGAGGAAGCACCAGGGTTGCATTCCTCAAGAGGGGGAAGTGATAAAGAAGGCGATCGCTCAAATACATCCATCCGTCAGAGCCCTCCAATCACCACAAACAAAATTCTCACTCCGCAGCCCTCTCCTCCACCATCTCAAAATATTCCATCTCCCCACTCATCACCTAAAAACACCCTAAACAGACCTGTGACTCCTCCTCACCTAAAGAATCTTGAGGAACATATGTCTTCAGAAAGCTCTACAGACTCTCCTACTACTGCCTAAAGGAAACATGACTGGAAAGCAGCCAAGTTAGCCGAAATTATATGGAGAGAATGCGGTTTTGACACTATGATTGATGAATCACTGATCAACTCATGGGTCAATCCTCTCCGCAGGCTACTTGATCAAGACTACACTCCCCACCTCACATATGTTGAACCACCATCTGATGGTTATTGGGATATTCCAATTTCTCCCAATGCCATGTATTTTGCTGTTTTTGACTGCTTCGAACGCAGTCTTCCTGATCACAAGCATCTGCGAATGGAATTTGAAAGACTGACTCGCTTCTATGGGAAGCATGGCTCTTCAGTTGAAAACATTTGGTCTAACGATAGACCATCCATAGTGAAGAACTACAGGATGCGGAAGTTTATGAAAGCAGACTTTGCTCAATCCACTATGACCAGAACAGATCATGATTACATCCGCACCCAGGCAGACTTGCCCTACATGAACCCTGAAGAAATATTTCTCATTGCCAGAGTTTTTCAGAACAAGGCAGAGAAACATCCTAAGATATAGATAGCTCTCGACAAATCCAAATCCTTCCTTAAGGACACTGTCTGTGACTTTGCGAAGATTGATGCGGACATCCACCCCACCATCCTCAAGAAATTTGACCTTCCACCACTTGAACCAGTGTCAATGCTTACAGAAGGTTATGAAGAAAGATCTCTACGCGCAACCAACTTCCCAGAACTTGGCATCATATTCAAACGGAAGACAGACAATGTAAAATATTTCATTTCGATGAATGCCATGCATCGCCTGCCCAAGAAGCAACTAGACATCTGCAAGACCGTAGTAGAAAAATCAAAGCACACTACTACTGAAGTCAAGTATGATATCTCCAGAAGAATCATGTGGCTGGAAAATGTTAGAATATTTTGGTGGATTTTGATCAAGTTTCTCAAACTTGATAACTGAACCAAAGTTAAAGAGGTCACTAAGGGGGAAATTGTTGAAACATAAAAGTGACCCTCTTGAACTTAACTACCAAAACGGTTCAGTACTTGCAGCCAATATAGCACCCGGAGTCAATCTCTACAACTATAACCACAACCATTCTCCATCAGCAACCATATCAGCATCCGGAGTATTCAAGTCTTTCCTATCCGTAGTCTTAGTTATTTCTTTTACCATGTAATTCACTTTATTGTCCAGCATTCCTTGCACGGCTGCTCATAGAGTAGTTCTTTTCTTAACTCTATAAATAGAGACTCTTTCTTATGTATTAAGTACTGGTGATATATGTGAGTGTGAAAACTCTTAACTTCTCAATACACAAGATTTCTCATTCAATCATCTTTCTTATCTTCATCAGTTATCTATCTTATTACTCTTCACACTCAAACTGCTACTGGAACATAACCTCTCTTCAAAGCAAGTCTTCTAGACTTAATCACTAAACTTGATCTTGCTTACTAACTTGGAGTGACTGCATTCCTTGTTATGAATCAGTTTAAGTGTATTCTTGATATAACTTTTGTCATTTATCTTTCTTTACTTTCCGCAACTAACTATCTAACTATCTAACTATCTAACTTTATTATTGTTGAGCTTTTAGATCCTTAGAGATTAACTATTCCGCAACTTACTTGTTATAACGTTTGTTCAAGTGTGTGTCCAAGTTTTTCTCTCAACACATGATTTACCCAACTATTCCGCAACTTACTTGTTCTAACGTATGAAACATCCTGAAGTAGACTATGAATAATAAATCATCTGGATCCGAGAAAAATCTAATGAAGCCAAAAATTTGATCAAAAGATGACCATATATATGTGTCACGTAGCATCACTAAATAGATCATCGTCTTTAGAAGTCTCAAAAATCGAAGCTCAAACAATCATAAAATCATATCTGGATGATAACATAATATTCTCTCCCTGTTTTTGATAACCGATCACCGAATATGAAAATAAATAAATCAATCTGGATGGAGAGTGTCAGATACCAAGAGCTTCACATGTTCTCCCTAGATGTATGAAAGGTCTCGATAAAACATGAGAATGAGAGTAAAATAAATACTCTCTGGTCAAAAGTAGCTGGTTGATTCTGTCGCTGAAGACTGTCTAAACAAGTACCGAAGTAACAATAAGATCTTTGCATGAAAAATCTTTGCTCTACTACAAAATACTGATGTACACAATCTGCAATATTGGAACTCCTGAAGTGGTCTTCAATAAATAAATTACATATGCTCAAGATACATGGTTCATCAATCGAAGATCAAGAGCGACAATAAAAAGTCTTAGTAGAGTGAAGGTTGCGAAACAATTTTGTTAATTAGACACAACTACGGTGCAATCCTCGCGAAGAAAAATATGATGTCTAACTGTGGTATGGAGGGTAACTGGTCCTAAAACACTGATCCAAGGACTGTTGGTCGATGGACCTTGATTAAAGAGCGACCTCATGGAAAGAATAATAAAATTTTTCCAATATAATCAGAAAAAAGTAATCCATCGTGAAAATCAATGCTTCAATAAATATCCAATAATAATCTCTTTCGTGAAGACAATAAATTGAGTCTTGTAAAATTATTCTTCACAAAAGTGTTTCCGATCATGGGTTGGATTGTGTCAAAAATTAGTGTTAAAATAAAATAATTGGTTTTAAAATAAAATAAGGAAAATTGGCTAAATAAAAAATTGGTGCAAAAAAAAATGAATTTTAAATAAAATAATGGGTGTTAAAAAATGGTTTTAAAAAATAAATGAGTGTTAAATTACAAAAAAAAAAAAGGCTGGGATGGGGAAGTTGTGTATGATAGGGGGAAGTTATTGTATGAGAGGGGGAAGGGATAAGATTCTAAGGAGGAATAGCTGAGGAGTTGATGGCGAGGAGGAGAGGGATACTAAGGACCGGATACCGAAGACCTGAGGTCTCCGAGTGAGAAGGTAAGGCTGCAGTGGGAGGATTTAAGGAAAGGAAAGGGATTGCGAAGAGGTGGTGAGTACCGAAGACTAAGGTCTCCGGTAAGAAGGTTGGGTAGGTACCGAAGAGGAAGGTTTCTAGGTAAAGGGAGGGTCTTCGACAGGATTGGAATTAAGTATTGAGGAGTAGAAACGAAGAGTGAGGGGGCGCGGGTTGGATGGTTTGCCTAGAGAGAGTAGGATGTTGTATGCTAAGAGTGGAAGAGAAGAACAAAAGGTGGTCTCTGGTATCCTATAGGTGTGCGGTGTCAGGTCTCCGGGCAGAAGTCTCCGGCCTGTGAGGACCGCAGAGGCTGCACATGAGACGACCTTCAGCAGAATTTCGATGTAGGCTTATCTCTTCAGTATGAACTTTATCACTTCAGGTAGGGCAAGTCTTCGATCTAACTTTAGGTCTTCGGTGTTGGACACTGAGGATGAGAGGGTTGATGAAGAAAAATGTCATTTTTCAAGAAATTTTGATACCGTATAGGTTGTATCTTCGTGATTATCAAAGGGAATTTATCCTAAAGCATATGGAGACGAAATGGACTATTGAGTAGGGTAAAAAGTGGCAGAAAGTAGGAGAGAGAAAGCTAAAATGTGAGGAGACAAGGCATGTTTAAAGTAAAAGGTGGAGTGAATAAGGGACAAAAAGGTGGATAAAGGTTGCTTGTCACATGGGTTTGTTTAGGAGGTCATGGGAAATGCATTACATGGTGGAGTCAAGGATTTCTTTCTAAACACAATTTCATACATCCATAGATTTTAATAAAGATCTATCAGTGTCTAATGAAGAACAAAAAGAGCTTCATACATTTTGTGATGAAAACAAAAATATGCTCATAACATATTCAATAAAAACTTCTCCAATATTTTGCAAGATAAAAATCTCCAACCTACAAGCACTCGAAAATTCATTAAAATCTTCCTCAAGAACCATCTTTTCCATAAAAACCCCAAGATATTGTGTTTATTTCCAGAACATAAAAAATATATAACAAAATTTTCAAATATTTTATAAAACAAATATGTTCTCCCTTCTTCTTTTTCTGCAACAACATGAGAAACTCTTCTTAAACTCAGATTTTCAACAGACAAATGAACAAGACAGCAACAACATTTATTCTTGAAAGCGTTAAAAAGCATTGAATCAACACTTAAAAAAAATTGAAAACTCATTATAAGAATATCCGGGTGCGAAACAAGAAATTCTTAGTAGAAAATCGAAAAATCATCAAGATAAGAGAACCGATCGGGAGTCGTTCCATTGAAATAATCGCTTAAATCTTCAATTTACGGCTCTAATACCAATTGTAGGATACCATTTTGACGATCGGCTTGTGCGGCATAAGAATGATCTTGAGATTCAACTATAATAAGAAATATGAAGAACAAAATGAGATGAGTAATCCAATAAGTCTATTAGAAATAGAGAGTTACATTATGAAAATGAAGAACACTTGGTGGGACAGATCCCACCACACTCTTTCTAACTAGAGGACTACATTTTAGGTGCACACTTAATACATCACCACTCGCTCTCTATTTATAGAGAGAGGTAACTTACACATAATAAAAGGAATAAAATAACCTAACTTATCACTCATAGTTTGTAGAGCACTTCCATTAGAACATCTGGATTTCCAGGTAATATGTTTGAACATTTTTTTTGATATAAAGAGAGGGACTCGACGAGTTGAGGCGTAGACTTGTCGAGTAGGACCGCGATCGCTGACTGTATGAATAACGGACTCGACGGGTCGGAAAAGGTCGACTCGATGAGTCCGTGCTGTGGATTGAAACTTTAAATCCCCGGGTCTATAACCTATTTAAAGCCCCTTATGGCCTTCATTTGCGGCCATTGCACCCCTCAAAAACCCTAGAGAGCAAAGAGAACGTTTGTAGTGCAAGTGGAGGGCTAATTCACCATTTCTTGTGTGTTTTAGCAAGAAGAAAGGAGGAAGGACAAGCTAGGCAAGTTAGGGAGATTGGATCTACTTCCATTTGATCAGACGAAGTTGTTGGAGGTATCAATCTGTGCTTATTCTCGTGATTATGATGTTTAGTCGAATCTAGGGTTTCTATATGCATTATTTTGGCTTGAATCTGGAGTGGATAAGGTCCCAAGGTGAAATGATTGTTAGATCTAGACCTATTGAGGTGTAGAGAGTCCCTATAGTTATGCTTTATGCCATCCCTTTGGAGTTTTGAACGTAGGTAGCCATTTTAGTAGTTATTTCATCAAAAGAAGCCTTGGGTGCATTGCATATGAGTCAAGCTTCGACCTTTACAAAGTTATTGGTCGTGGGGAAGTCAGATCTATAGATTAGAGAAGGGGATCTAACCTTGGAAGGCCATTTGAGTATGAACATGGAAGCAACTCGGCGAGTTCATAAGTGGACTCGACGAGTCGAGTCGGGGTTGCCCCGCGATTCGTGACAGGAGGAACCCGTCGAGTGGAGGGATGACTCGATGTGCCATGAGAGGCTAGAAGGATTTAGAGGACCCACATGGACTCGCCGAGTCTCCCTTGTGCACTCGACGAGTTGGGTCAAAGTTTGACCATTCACTTCCGTTGACCTTAGGGTTTTGGTCAAGACTGATTCAACAGAACTCAGGGAAGGGTAGAATGGTGTTCTATCCAATCCTTAGGGATGAGACTATGAGAGAGTATTGATCGGGAATGTTATTTGATTGATAGGAGGAGGCTAGGTCGGGAAGTTGAGCACGAGAGTTTATCTGACTTCATTGAGGTGAGTCTTCTCACTATACTATACCTGGAAGGGTACCTATGTGTGACCGGAAGGTCTTATATGCTATGAGATGTATGTGATGTATACCGTTATGTGATATGTATGTCTTATGTATGTTATGTATGATAAGGACCGGAAGGTCAAGATGATATGGACCGGAAGGTCAAGAGGTTACGGGCCGAAAGGTCGATACGCGTAGGACCGAAAGGTCTACCGGGATTCAGTACAGAAGTCCCCTGAGAGACTTGGACCTGAAGGTCCCAAAGAGTTATGGCCTGGAAAGGTGTATGTGTTGTATGTGGTATTTTGGGGAACTCACTAAGCATTTATGCTTACAGTTGTTGTGTTATGTGTTTCAGGTACCAGCGAGGATCGCGGGAAGGCGCTGGCATGATCTGTACACACTCATAGAGTTTATGTTTGAGATTCTAGGAATTGTTTGTTATGATGACATTGGATACATTATGTTTTGACATTGTTTTTGATGATCAAAAGTATGGTTTAAAAATGAAAAAAAAAATTGCTTTGGAAATTTACGTTGTTACAAGTTGGTATCAGAGCCTTCGTTTGAGAGATTCGGATGCACCTTTGGGTGTATCTGGACTCAAACTGGAGATTTGGAAAGTTTTTCATAAAATAAACAGCTTTTCTAAAGAAGTAAAAGGATTTGAGAATAGAATAGGAAGCAGTGTGTACGATCAGCCAGCGCCCGAACGGTGATTTCCCAAAATACCCTTACCTTATATGTTAAGAGATATGTTAGGATATGTCATGTTGAAAGTAGGCTAGGTATTCTTATTAGGACTAGAGTGGCCTGATTTGTGATGCCTTAGCCTAGGAAGATTTATGCTGCTATGAGATGCTTGAGAGAGAGTAGGTAGCTTTGAGGAGCTTATGAGAGGCATACCGAAGGGTAGCCTATGTTAGAGAGATGTAGAGTACTTGTGATCTAGGATCTAAGGATGAGGACTTGGGGTGAAAACTGATGCTGTGTGGATGGTAGTATAGCGCCCGTACTACTGAAGACACCGGATCAGTGCGCAGTCCAAGTAAGAATCCTTAGGATACTAGGGAACAAGTAGGGTTGAGTTATTAAGTGAGAGTATGCTCGAGCAAGTCTCTAATACTATTATCTTGTATTTCAGAGACATCCAGGTAGGGACACGCCACAGACTGAGACAAGCGACGTGAGTGACGAGGAGCTTCGTCAGATGATCCATGATGAGGTGGTAGCGGCAATTCCAGCCGAGATTCCGGTGATGTTTGGGTCTATCAAGACCACATTGATTGAGACTTTTGATGAGCGGGGACTGAGGTTGTGGGTGTTGCAGCTACTGCAGCTGTGGCTGCTGCCAGGCCTTAGGGAGGTGACTTGTTGTTGTTTCGGGAGTTCAACAACACAAAGCCATCAGAATTTCACAGGACGCAGGATCTGATCGCTGCATGAGATGGATTTCTGATATCGAGGGATGCTTCTACACGTGTTCATGTCCGGAGCATCTGAGGGTACAATTCGCATTGAACCAGCTTCGCTTGGGAGCGAAGGACTGGTGGAAGTTCGTGATGGCGAGCTTCACTCTTGTAGAGATTTCAGAGGCGACCTGGGAGAGGTTCACCACCATGGTCAGAGACGAGTATGTTCCCCTGGTGGAGAGGGAACAGTTGGCTCAGGAGTTCTTTTCCCTCAAGCAGGGCACTGATTCTGTTACTATGATCACCAGGAAGTTTCATGAGAGGGCGAGGTTCTGCCCTGAGCAGGTGTCTACCGAGCAGGCACGCATGAGCCGGTATTTGAGCGTTCTGAGGAGGGATATTCGGGAGTCCGTGTCGAACTCGACTTACCGGACATTTGCTGAGCTCCATAAAAATGCCCGAAAGAGGGAGATTGAGTTGGAGACTCAGGCCAGGGAGGAGGCTGAGTCTCAGGGGATGGATCGGCGGCCAGCACAGTCTCAACTGGCAGCTAAGTGGGCAAAGCCTGCCGATTCGAGATCTAGAGGCTAGAAGGGCCGCACTTGTGGGAAGTGCGGAAAGGGACATGACGGGGTTTGTAGAGCGGGTGCTTGGTACAAATGTGGCAAGGGGGCATATAGCCAATGATTGCCCCAAGGGGTTCATGGGTTGCTTTCATTGCAACCAGACGGGCCATCGGAAGGCCGAGTGTCCGTAGCTACGGGGGAAAGCACATGGAGCACCATAGGGATCTGCCCCTACCGTTGTGCGAGCTACTGAGGTTTGGCCGGTGAAGGCCGAGGCACCGAAGGCTCGCGGGAAAGCCTTCCAGTTGACAGCGGAGGAGGTCCGTGCAGCGCCCGATGTCATGGATGGTATGTATTCTTTTGTTTATTTATGCTGAGTTTAAGACGTTTTCCTTATATTATGATATGCTTAGGTACTTTTCTTGTGAATTTTGTACCTGCTTTGGTGCTATTTGACTCGGGTGTGAGTCGGTCATTTGTTTCTTTAGCATTTAGTTAGCACATCAGTATCCGGCGAGAGGCGTTGAGTCGACCTCTACGAGTTTCTATAGCTGACGAGCGAGTAGTGTATGTTGTAGATGTGATTCGAGGATGTGTACTCAAGATCTTCGGTGTTGAGTTCCCGATAGATCTGGTCCCAATCGCGATGGGGGACGTATGTGTCATAGTAGGCATGGATTGGTTGAGCCGATTTGGGGCTGTTATAGACTGCGAGCAATAGTTGGTGACAATACGAGACCCTAGTGGGGGAGTACTTATGGTGTACGGCGAGGGTACCCGATGTGGGTCAGCGTTTTATTCCGCTGCCAAAGCGAGACAGAGTTTACAGCAGGGTTGCAGCAGGTTTGTAGCCTGTATGATGGACACATGAGTGGCTGCTGGGAGGCCAAGTTTGGTTGATGATGTTCCGATAATGCGTGAGTTCCCGGATGTTTTTCCCGAGGAGTTTCCGGGTGTGCCTCCCGAGAGGTAGGTAGAGTTCCGCATCGATTTGGTTCCGGGGGCACCGCCTATCGCCAAGGCGCCTTATCACCTTGCGCCGCCAGAGATGCAGGAGTTATCCTCGTAGCTTCAAGAGCTGTTGGGGAAGTGGTTTATTAGACCGAGTAGCTCACCATGGGGAGCGTTGATTGTTTTTTGTCATGAAAAAGGTTGGTTCACACCGGATGTGTATTGATTACCGGGAGTTGAACAAGTTGACGATCAAGAACCGTTACCCATTACTAGGGATCGACGATTTTTTCGATCAGTTGCAGGGAGCATATTCGTTCTCTAAGATTGATCTGAGGTCTGGATATCATCAGATGAGAGTGATGAGGATATCCAGAAGACGGTGTTGAGGACTCGTTATGGGCATTACAAGTTCGTGGTGATGCCTTTCGGGCTCACCAATGCATCGGTGGCATTCATGGATGAGCATCTAAGAGAGATTCTCAGGGTATTTAGGTCGGAGAGGCTTTATGCCAAATTCTCCAAGTGCGAGTTCTGGTTATGGGAGGTCTAGTTCCTGGCGCATCTCGTTAACCAAAATGGGATTTTGGTCGATCCGGGCAAGATTGAGGCGGTTATGAGGTGGGAGGTGCTGAGATCACCCACCGAGATTAGGAGTTATCTAGGATTGGCCGGCTAGTATCAGAGATTTATCAAGGATTTCTGCAAGATCGTCGTGCCTCTCACCAGGTTAACCCGGAAGGGTATTGCTTTTTCGTGGGGTGCGGAGCAGCAGACCTCGTTTGAGACACTTCGCCAGAGATTATGCGAAGCCCCGGTGTTAGCCCTCCCAGAAGGGATGGAGGATTTTGTGGTGTACTGTGATGCATCGATATCGGGGTTGGGTGCAGTACTCATGAAGAGGGGGCATATGATAGCGTGTGCATCGAGGCAGCTGAAGCCTCATGAGGCGAGGTATCCCACACACGATCAGGAGTTGGGGGAAGTTGTGTTCACCCTCAAGATCTGGCATCACTATATGTATGGGGTTCGGTGTATCATATAAATGGACCACAAGAGCTTGAAGTATTTGATGGATCAGCCCAACCTGAATATGTGCCAGAGGAGATTGTTGGACGTGGTAAAGGATTACGATTGTGAGATCTTGTACCACCCGGGCAAAGCTAATGTTGTAGCTAATACCCTGAGCCGTAGGGCGGAGAGTGCCCCGATTCGAGACATTTGTTTGCGATTGACAGTGATGACTCCGGTGTTAGACATCATTCGGTTGGCCCAGGCAGAGGCCGTGATATCGGAGAACCGCAAGAAGGAGCGAGTGATCGGGCAAGTGTCTGAGTTTGTTACTGATAACCGCAGGCTTATGACCATTCAGGGTCAGATTTGGGTTCCGTATGCAGGCGGGCCACGTACCATCTTGACGGAGGTGGTGCACAGATCGAGGTTCTCGATCCATCCCGGGGCCACTAAGATGTATTTGGATCTAAAGAAAAATTATTGGTGGCCCTGTATGAAGAGGGACATTGCATGGTTTGTTGGGAGGTGCTTGACCTGTCGTAGGGTTAAGGCTAAGCACCAACGTCTGCACGACAAGTTGCAGCTACTTGAAGTTCCCCAGTGGAAGTGGGAACAAATTTCCATGTATTTTATCACTAAATTGCCAAGTACCACGAGGGGTGTCGATGCAATTTGGGTGATTGTCGAATGGCTGACAAAGAGCGCTCACTTCCTTGCTATCAGGGAGAACTCTTCTGCAGAGAGATTGACAGAGTTGTATGTAAGGGAGGTGGTTCGCGGCATGGAGTACCAAACTCGATTGTGTCAGATTGAGATGTACGTATCACTTCAAGGTTCTGGAAGAAGTTCCATGAGGACAGAGTGAGCGGATGATTCAGACGCTCGAGGACATGCTTCAAGCATGTGTTTTGGACTTCGGGGGAAGTTGGGACACGTATTTTCCATTGGCTGAGTTCTCCTATAACAATAGCCACCATTCGAGTATTGGTAGGCCTCCCTTCGAGTTGTTGTACGGGAGGAGATGTCGGACTCCCATTTGCTGGCGAGAGGTAGGGGAGCGCGTGATGGGCAGCACTGAGCTAGTGCTTCAGACGATAAAGTAGATACAACAGGTTAGACAGAGGTTGTTGATGGCTCAGAGTCTCTAGAAGAGTTATGCGGATAGGCGACGATCCGAGCTTGAGTTCCAGGCAGGAGACTTTGTACTCCTGAAGGTGTCTCCTTGCAAAGGAGTGATTCAATTCAGGAAGAGGGGCAAGCTGGGGCCCCGATACATTGGTTCGTTTAGGGTGACCACGACGGTGGGTAGGGTAGCATATCGGTTGGAGCTACCTGCAGACATGATCCAGGTTCATGATACCTTCAACGTGTCTCAGTTGAGGAAGTGTATAGCCGACGATTCGGCGGTGGTGCCGCCGGAGGATATTCAGGTGGATGTGAGCCTGAATTACGCTGAGAGACCAATCGCGATCCGGGATCAGAAGATCAAGGTTATGAGGAATAAGGAGGTGCCCCTAGTTCAGGTCCAGTGGTAACATCGGAGAGGGTCCAAGCTGACTTGGCAGCCGGAGTTGGAGATGCGGGAGCAGCATCTAGAGTTGTTTGTGGAGCAAGACTTCGAGGGGGAAGTCTGATTCTAGTGAGGGAGAATTGTAACATCCGGATTTCCAGGTAATATGTTTGATCATTTTTTTTGAGAAAAAGAGAGGGACTCGACGAATTGAGGCGTAGACTCGTCGAGTAGGACCGCGATTGCTGACTAGATTAATGATAGCACTCGACGAGTCCGCATTGTGGACTGAAACCCTAAATCCCCGGGTTTGTACCCTATTTAAAGGCCCTTATGGCCTTCATCTGCGGCCATTGCACCCCTGAGAAACCCTAGAGAGCAGAGAGAACGTTTGTAGTGCAAGAGGAGGGCTAATTCATTATTTCTTGTGTATTTTAGCAAGAAGAAAGGAGGTAGGACAAGCCAGGCGAGTTGGGGAGCTTGGATCTACTTCCATTTGATCAGAGGAAGCTGTTGGAGGTATCAATATGTGCTTATTCTCGAGATTATGATGTTAAGTCGAATCTAAGGTTTCTATATGCATTATTTTGGCTTGAATCTGGAGTGGATGAGGTGCCAAGGTGAAATGATTCTTAGATCTGGACCTCTTGAGGTCCAGAGAGTCTCTATAGTTGTGCTTTATGCCATCCCTTTAGAGTTTTGAACCTAGGTTGCCATTTTAGTAATTATTTCACCAAAAGAAGCCTTAGGTATACCGTAGTTTCAATTTTTCCGCTACCTAGTTTAGAGTGTATTTGATGCGTAAAAATCTAACAGTGATATCAAAGTCATTGGTTCATGATTACATTCCCCCTAGATCCATATTTTCTATAAATTCATGATTACATTCCCCCTAGATCCATATTTTCTAGACTTGACTCTTTGCATTTTTCTTTCACTCTCTAGACCCCTTTCATGCATACGCTAATTCAAATTCTGAAAAAATCAAAAATAAATACCAAGTAATAAAAAAAAACATCAAAACAAAAATCCTAAATTATCCCTAAATACTAGAAGTTTAGAAAGAAAAAGAAAAGTAAACTCCAATGGCGGGTTGCCTCCCGCAACGCTTCTTTTTGTGCGAGTCTTTAACTGGATTCCCAACTTAATAAACTTCCAATAAACTCAATGCCAATCCATCCGTTGCATTGAATATTTTCTTTGGACCAAATTGTAAACTTTGGCTCTTTGCTTCAAAAATTGCCCAAACGAGGTTTAATTCATGTAACCCAAGAATCTTGACAAAGGTTGGAACCGGTTGGATACCAATCGAAAATGGATTGCGCCTCAGAACTTTCTCCAAATTTGGAATCTTCACCCCATGCTTCGAAACAAAATTGGCCTTGATTCTCCTTAAAATTGAATGTAGGATCGATTCCTTAGCTTCCCACGCTCCAGTAGCACCTTTAGTCGACAATTGGCCTCCAAGGGTTCATCCATACGCTAGGGTATCAGGAAGGAATTCCCTTTATATAGATTTTCACAAAACATAAGTCACTCGTTGTGTCCAGTGACCAACTCGGCGAGTATGTCACTTAAAACCTATGCACGACAAGTCAGTGTCCATAACCACGAAAGTTCCACGTGACTCGTCGATTTGACGCCAAACTTCTCAAGTCCGTTTGGAATCAGCACTTTCTCAAAACATGAAACTTGTCTGAAATTGTGTCTAGTTTTCTGAAAATTTTGAATCTCGTCAATTGGAGTTACGGTTCATGAGATATGGCCAAAACACTGACGAGGGGTCAAGCTGTTTGGCAAGATCCTTCTTTCTTCAAAATCAAAGATCCAAGCTTCCAATCGCTAGTTCTACTCCCTTTTCCATTTGAGCATGTCATTTTTGCTGAAAAATGAAATTCGAAACTAATTAAGCACCTTTTTTCATTAAATGAGACAAAAACAACAGAAAAGTATTAAGATACTGCATGAATTTTATAACTAAATATGCCCATATCATAAACTTAAATTTTAAAACACTCCCATATATTTTTACTATCATGAATAGAAGTCTCAATAAAAAGGAAGCCAATTTCTCATGGGTTAAAAGGCGATTAGTGTTTGTATACCTAATCTAGGCCCAAATGCCAAGGACAAAGGAAGGCTTAATCTGATACATGTTATGATAGCTATTTGTTTCCATAACAAGAAAGGACTAAGAAAAACGTACATGCCCAGAATATGTATTTGAGGTGAAAGAACCAAAACATGAAGAAGATAAATTTGATCATGGATCACGAGCCTTTACAACTTTCCATAGGATCAAAAGACAACTAGTTCTCCCATGTTTGGTGTTCAATCAAGTATATGGATTCATAATGTCATTAGAGCATTACTTTTAAACCGTGAGTATTTTACTAAGGATTTATGTGAAAACCCGAAATTTCCATTCTGAACAAACCATATCAAGCCAATAGAAGTTAGAACAGCTACAGTGAAATTCCAGACTTCGGGTATAAGTTTGGCAGTTTTTCAGGATTTACACTTAAGGATATATCAGGAGAGTGGATGCACTAGGGTTTTGTGCAACACTGTTATTCCAGGATATTAGAGTTCATTCCGGGAATAAAAATATTTTCTTCCAAAAATCCCAGGACTATATATAGAAATCTGTACCAAAATAACTCATTAGTTACATTTCCAATTAGAGAAAAGCCATAATTCTCTCTCACGGATCTTCGGGTTTTTATCCCAAATTGTGAGTACTTTGATGTAGTTGTATTATATAGCTTAGATTATGTTTTATAACCTCAAAATCGAATCAAAACCCCAAGATTTGGGAGCTTACCGCCCAAGAACACTTGGGGAGTAAACTCGATTTTAAGGGCCAAAAGTGTCCCAATGTCCCTCAGAGCCTTGGAACTCAACCTAGGGACTACCATTACATGTTAAGACCACCAAAACAATTAAGAATCAAGGGTGAAAGTGAGTTCACGGCCAAGGAAGTTCTTGGGTCGTGAACTCCATTTTCAAGTGCCAAAATGCCTTAAAAACCCTCCTTAAGCTAAGAGAATAATTTGGGCATGTACCTAAATGAGTTTAGGACTAGCTAAAACACTTAGAATACCAAGAGTAAGGTGTTCATGGCCCAAAAGGTTCTAGGGCCATGAACTCCATAAAATGGTCAAAGCCTAGTTTAGTTCCTGGTTAATTTAGGGACTTGAAAACACCATAAACATCCTCCCAAGGGAGATTACGGCCGTAATCTCCAAGGGATATGGTCCCAGAGCCGTAAACTCCTAAAGGAGTTATATTATGCGCTAAACTCTTCCATAGACCAAGCCATTAAGTAGAAATGCTTATTAGGGCCTTATAGAGCATCAAACATCAAATGGTAACCTAAGTATGAGCTTACGGCCGTAAACTCATTAGTTTACGACCGTAAACTCATTTGGTAGTGTCATTAGGGTCGTGAACTCCCTTATGGAGTTTTCCTTGAGCCCTACACACAATAGCTTCCCCTACAAATACTTAGATGCAATCCTAGAGGCTAGTAACACTTGATAAAGGTGTTTAGCATGTCCTAGGGTTTCTTGACTTGTTTATTAGTTGTTTAAAGACTAATTTGTTACATATATGTGAAATTATATGTTAACTTGGATCATAGAGTGTGTTCAAGACTTCACTTGACACCTAGCGGTCCTACCTCTTCAGTTCATCTGTATCACCCACAACAGGTGAGTTCATACGCCTTAATCAATGTTTTAACTATTTTTAAATGTTTTATGGGGGGGATACAAGTAGAATCATGCTACTTATTATATCAATCACATGTGATTAGTAAGCAGCATTCAAATGATTTACTACTCATTAGCCGTTTTACCAAACGATTTCCTTCAAATGACTTTCATACACACTTTATATGTTTAAAACTCCTTATTACATTGTACATTTTACTCTGTATATTACATTTCAAACTTATTTACAATTGTGTTTCAAACAAATGTTTCTTTATACTAAACCGTTTTATCAAACCCATGCCTTCAAAACCCTTTTATAGATCGACATCAAGTCGATATTTTCTGAGAAAATATTTATGTTCGAAGGTTTTTATAAAACTTATTTTATGCTTTGATAGTATAAATTGCATGCCTCTATATGTATGGTTATATATGAAATGTTTAAAAGACTTAGGAAGGCTATCCACCCTATTTCCTTTTCGCGCTTGAGATGTGGTCTGGTGGGATATCAGGTACCGTCCGAAAGTCGTTTAAATATTAGTTATATATCATGTGTACATATATAGTCATAAAGGTCTTTCCAGTTCAGCCAATGCCCTTGGATAGCAAGGGTATACATCCATGATCATACGTACCAGTTATATTACTAGTAAGCTACCATATCGGTAGTTTAGGAAGATACTAGAACTATTACTAGAACGCGATATCATACAATGAGTCAGTTCATTCATGAGTCAATACTTGCTAGATAGAGAGAACATACATTACAGCTAGTACACACAACACATTACTATACAATTACAGTATTACGTTTACATAGAGATTTTGTTATAAGCATGCCTATATTTGTATAGTTATATAAGTAATGTTTAAAAGACTTAGGAAGGCTATCCACCTTGTTTCCTTTTCCTCGATTTGGATGTGGTCTGATAGGATATAGGGTACCGTCCGATGGTCGTTTAAACACTAGTTATATATCATGTATACATATATGGACATAATAGTTCCTTTCAGTCAGTTCGGTACCTTTGGGTAGCAAAGGCATACATTCATATACATTATATTACTATGAGTACATATACAACTATACTAGAGGAAGAACATATACAACTATACTAGAAAGAGAACATATACAACGATACTAGAACGAGTAGCAATACATTACATATACATAAATACGTTGACAAAATTGTGATCCTGTATAGGAGCATGACTTAAATGTCATGGCTCGAGTTGTAGCCAGAGTCTCTTGGGGGGAGAGCATGAGTTTGCGTATAGATCTATAATGGATTGACTATCCTACACCTTGCTGCTAGCTACAGCCGGACCTGTAGGTCTACGGGTGCCAAACGTCATTTCTTTTTACGACCAAACGTATGTCGTTGTTACCGGTCAATAGTATGGTGCAATTAATCACATGATACCTTAATATAAATCCGGTTTAAGGTAGTTAGTACATCAGTAGTTCCTATAATACAACACTACAGTACTAAATTAATTTCCCCTTTTCATATATTTAGTGATCATTTCACTTAAACATTAAATGTAAAAACTATATTTTGTTAATGATAGTTACACTTGGGAAAATTACACACTTTTACAAGAAACGAACATTTAGAACAGTTAAGTCTTGGTAGAAGACTACATTGAGAACAGTTAGGTATTGGTAGAAGACACCCTTATATAATAGTAGGAATCATAGGGATTTCTAGGGTTTTTCAAACATTTACAATTGTTTTACAAACATTTTCATAATTACAGTTCACATACATTTTCAATACTCACAATTCATATACAAACATTTTCTTACATACAAATTAAGACACTAAAATACTTATGATCTCACCAGCTTCAAAGCTGATACTCTCTTTCAAAATTACTTGTATCCTCAGGTCATCATAGACAGGTACATATGCAAGGTCTAGAGAAGATGGAGCTCATTCAAGACTCATCTTTCATTTTGATTTATTCTTTAGTGTCTTTTATAATTTGACAGAACACACTTGTATAATAATTATACTATTAATGCAATGGATGATGTTGTGGCTTGTTTACTACTTTACATTGTTGTGATACTGTACATGGCCTCCTCCGCCCCAGAACGTTTCCGTCGTTCTTGGTTTTGGGGTGCGGCAATTTAGTACTGATATTTTCAAGAATGTGTAGTGACTAAAATGAAGTAAGGATACTGAAACATGGAGAAGATAATTTGATCATGAATGTTAAGCCCTTGCTACTATTCATAGGATCAAAAGACAACTCTTTTTCCAAATGTTTAGCCTATGGTATTATAATTTAATTTTTTTATACTATGATTCATGAGACAGTTAAAAGAAAGTCATGAAACATATGAAACTAGTATAGTAACAATACTTCAAAGTTGATTTGAATATTTGAATAAGGTGTATTATTGTGGTGCAAATATCTGTTGAAATTAGTCTAACTAATGGATCATTTGGATTGACCACAATACGTACTGATCCAAATACATCCAAAAGGTTTGGGTGAAATGGATTTGTGGAATCATAGTCTTGGATACATAGATGAGAAGGGAACTACAAAATATCTAGCTGGATCGGATTTTGGATATCATTTGACTTGGAGTCTCATGATAAATGCAAATCCTGTGTATCAAGATACATGATGAATACATCACTGGGTGATGGGAATATCTGTTGGAATTAGTTTTGACCTAATGGACCATTCAGATTAATCACCACACATGGTAAGACCAAATTTGTATGAACATGAGTCTGCAGCCTTTAAGTTGTTTGAAGCTCTCATAAAACGAAGTTAAGAATCAACCGGGCAATAGGAAGAGACACTCATAGTGAGAATCTTAGTTCAAACTTTATCGATAATCTGATGAATTGTGAAAGAGTCTCACGAGCTATCTCCACCCAAAATACTACCACAAGGATGTTGGATTAGTGTCTATGTCCATAACTATTTTGGTATATACTTGACCCGATGGTGCATGGTCCTTTTGGGTTGCCTTCACCAAAGAAACTTGATAGGATGAATTATGGAGAGAAATGATTAAATATGATTTATTAATATATTATGTGAATAATATATTAAAGGAGAAATCATATTGTTTAATTAATATTAATAAAGAATTAATAAGAATTAAGTTTGTGGCTAAAAGACATTAATTAAACTTAAGGGACTAGAAATGTCAATTGTATGCTAGTTGAATATTGAGCTAATGGACTCCATATTAAAGGGGTGGACGAATTCTATGGGGAAACCCATTAGAAATCGTCCTAAGGCCTTTAAGGAAGGAGCCCATGGGTTGCTTAGGGCTTAAGCGTCCAAATTAGGGTTTCCTTGTTAGATAACCCTAATAGACTCACTATTTAAGGAACCCTTATGCCCCAAAAACGTGGAGAAGACTTCTTCTAGGGTTTCCACACATTTTGGGCAGCCTCCTTCTCTTGTCCTCTTCATCCTCTTGCTCTTGGTGTTTGTGAACCATTAGAGGAGTGACATTTGTGACTCTAAGCTTTCTAAAGTCAATACAAGGAGGATTTGGGATTGTTATTGCTACATAACAATCAAGGTAATAACTTAAACCCATTCTTATGTTAATATGATTACTTGTATGCTAGAACTAGGGTTTATAGTCTTGGATGAATTGCATGTACAATAGAGAAACCTAGATCCAAGCATTAGGGTTTGTATGAGCACATAGGATGTTCTTACTGCTAAAAGCCATCAGTGGTATCAGAGCCTTGATTGGTTTCTATTGTATTGATGCATATTTTATCGAAATCAGCATTGAAAATCGATTTTTTGAGCTTCTGAGTGTTTGACTCACGGAGTCACTTGGTGAACTCGCCAAGTCAGCTCTACTCGACGAGTCCAGGTCCAGACTCGAAGAGTCAAAGGGTCTGACAGCTCAGATTCGCGATTTTCTTCCTGTTTTGGCTTTGGATAATTACCATAAACATGTTTTTGTTATAAAATCCAAATTTTATCAATATTTGGTGATTATCCTTACCTAAATAGAAGATAATTGTTAAAACTTAGATAATCACTTGTTTTATTAGATAATATTTGATTATTTGTAATTTAGATTTGAATTATCTTGTATGAAAAGTTTCAATTTTCCCCTTTAGGTTTTATAGTTTAAATTTGAACTTAAAAGTTTTGTTTTGAAATTTAAATAGTTGAAACCCTAATGTTTTGAAAAGGTTTCAAAACTTTCCCTGAAGTTTTGGAATTTAAATTTTGATTAAAAGTTTAATTTTGATGTATATTTAAATTCTGAACCCTAATGTTTTGAAATGTTTCAAAACTTGCCCTCAAGTTTTGGGATTTAAAAGTTGATTAAAAGGTTTAATTTAGGAATGTTAAATTCTAAAACCCTAGTGATGTTTTCAAAAGCTCATATCACACCCTTATGGTTTTATTAATTAATTAAGGTGTATAACTAAAAGAGGTTTAATAAATCCATAAAAGTTTTGGTTTACAAATTAATTGAATTAAAAGTATAATTGTTAAATTTGACCACCTAGTATTTTAAAAGTGTAAAATACACCCTATACTATATATAACATTAAAAGTCTAACATTATATATATGTATGAGTAAAAGTCACTCTTACCGTTAGTAGGCCTCATTCACGAAGCTGGTCTATAAGGGGTGTTTAAGGAAGTTGCTTGTAAAATGGCGATTGAATGGGTATCCACTCTTACCCACCGCACTCTTGACTAGTGGAGGGTCATTAGCCGAACGGGTAGGCTAGGACAGAACTTTCCATTATAAGTATAATGAAGTACAAAAGTAAGTAAATATTTTACAAATTCCCATTCTTAGTTACTTTAGGCAAAAGTGAATTCATGCAATTCCATGAAATTACACTTTGTGCCCTTGCGAAGACGTTAGTGGAGTGTGTGTGGTTTACCGGCACACTAAATGGTTCTAAGCAAAGGTAGCAAAGAGTGACTCAATTTTTGTCATACTTCGGTGGAGCGTGTGTGGTTTACCGGCACATCGAATAGGTGACTGTAACATGTGGGGGCACCATGTAAGTTTCCATGGTTATTCACACCCGCTTTGTGATCCTCGGCATCCCAGTCACAAACTAGAGGGGCATATCGACATTTAAACATGTCGTTGAAATGTTCAGTGAATCTCAAAGGATATAGGAGTTTTCATATATTTAAAACTTAAATTTCTTTTTCGTTTTTCATGGTGGAAATTAGTGAATCGTCATTCACTTGCCTTCAAGTATTTTGCAACTAGATTACGGCATCCCTTTTCTAGATTGTAGCGTATTGTGTTGGGTCCTAGCCTTAATATCTCATTTGGGTGATTTATTAAGGACGCAATCAATCAACTAACATGAATTTATTTTTCTCCCGTTTTGTAGATGTCAAAGTTCGACAACTATGGTCTTCCTAAATCCCGTCGAACAAGCATTCCACACAAAGATGATATTCCATGATTCAAATCTAGGAACAAGAGATCATGCTTCACTTCCTCCTCCTCCTCCAACTATTCTCCCTAACCCACAAGATCGAAGAATTGTAAGGTTCAATGTCTCTAAAGCCCTATTGGAAATGAAACATGAAGATGGTAAACCCGTGTGTGCCCATGTTCTAGGAATGAAATCACACATCGATAGGTTGATTATGTTGGGTGCGTCATTCCCTGATGAGTTGGCTATAGGTTGGGTTCTACAGTCACTCCCTGAATCAGAAATGATTTGGCAAAGCAATGGAGCATATTTGTTGGGAAAGTCAACCAACCACGCTTCCGAGGACGTTCTAAGAGAACCGACCTGCGTTTGCTGCCAAGGGAAAAGGCGTTGGATACAAGTCTTCCCTAAGAGCCTGAAGAGTCCAGAAGATAGGAGAGTCAAAGAGTATGGTTGTGCTTCAAGTAAAATCCACTATCTAACTCCATTAAGTTCCTATTCGTTGATTCTTAATACATGATGTGATAAGATAGCATTTGAATGTTTTGCAGGATCAGTGAAAAGAGAGGAAGCTTGATGAAAGAGCAACATGAATCTAATCACAAAGAAACGGATCTCGATCGCATGGGTTTGAAGATTAGATTTTGAGCTTAGAAAGTTATGATAGAGTTGTTAGGAATTTTTCTTTTGACTACATAGTTTTCAGTTGATTTTGCATTGTAAGGACAAATGTTTTCCACTGCTTTTATGAATAAAATAAATTTTTTGATATGACTTATTTATTTATTTATTTATTTCCTTGCAATGAAATCATTATGAAAATTGATGTTTGCATATTTCTACAACGAATGGATAAGATTCTTAATTATGTTAATAGTGGAAATGTCAAGAATTTACCAAATAGGGAGAGTTTCTTATCGCTCAAGTGTCAATTGGACAGAAACTTGGAATCATGCAACTTGGTTGAACAATGAATGAGAAATTTCATATTTGGAAATTAGACTAACTCGTTGGCAAAGTGTCAAGTGAAAGACTATTAGTACACAAAAGTTGTGTGT
The DNA here is from genome assembly GCF_002870075.4 of Lactuca sativa. Taxonomy (NCBI): domain Eukaryota; kingdom Viridiplantae; phylum Streptophyta; class Magnoliopsida; order Asterales; family Asteraceae; genus Lactuca; species Lactuca sativa. The sequence continues at coordinate 108,333,785 of NC_056623.2, forward strand.
TGATCAAGTCCACCACAAGGGTAACAAAGATATTCGTCATGATTTACTAAAGGATTAGTAAATATGATTATGCTTATAAGATTAAGTGTAATTCTGAATTGATTGAAAAATGTTTAAATCAATAGCATAACAAATAAGAAGAATCAAGCAGGCAGAAAGATAAAAGTTTCTCTATTCTAAGAAGAAGGGAGAGTACCTTTTATGCTTTATAATATGACTTAATGATTAAGAACCATATTTCAATTAATCCTCTAAATAAGTCTTAGTGTAAGTGTATGTATAAGAAGAGGAATCAAGAATTGAAGAAATGGTTAAATCAAGAAGTCAATCATACTTCATTCCAAAACAAGTCTTAGAGTTAAGATTGTGACATTAAGTGACAAGTCTTAGGAAGGTTTATAACATTCATCAAATGTAGAATTTGGAAACAGGCTTTCCTATTCTCACACATTTGAAATTGGAAAGTTTTGATGTCTTGGATAAGACAAAGACCAACTAGGACCAATTTTATGAAATGTTTTGTCTTGATAAAGGCTACACTAACTCTTCCATAAGTTGCAAGAATTTGATATTCTTTCACTTATGAAAATGGATTAGGAGTTGTGAAATTAGTTTGATTGAAAATGTGTTCATTTGATCTATTTCACAAAGTAAGAACCATAGGTAAACATTGTGCACATGCTAAGAGCATGGGACAAGTGTTGTAATTCAAGTAAGAAGTTGATTACCCGAAACAACAAATGATGAGTAATCGATATGGTGATAAATAAAAGGTGTTTTATTTATACTCAAAGGTTTGAGGCCATATGGGATTAGTATTATTCTTGTGTTTCACTTTGCATGTTTTGACTTCCTGAATAATTTAATTGGTTGAGAACAGTCAAATTATTCAAACGGGCCACAGTCGTTCATATGTTGGAAGTAGATATGAATGAAGACTGTCATGAATTGGTGTGTGGATTGTCTAAATAGCATTAGACATAAGCAAATGTTTGCTGCAACGTTCATGAGTTCTTATGAATATGATTTGAGCATTAGATTAAACCCTTGCTCACTTGGATCACTTCAAGGATTTGTATCACGAGTGATTGGTGAGACGATAACATCTTATATTCTTGAAACCGAGATATGTGAGTTGTATCTTGCGAGTCGGTTGCACATTGATAATATGTAAATGCACCAGTAACTTGGTGTTATAAAACATATTGTTGTGTGTGATTTGGTGAGTGAGTGCAAGCGAGCATTGAGTCAAAGTTTATCCGTTCATTTAATTCAAAGTAGGATAAAAGAGAAATCTGTGGGCCCCACGATGATTTAGTGATGGCACCTAAGTGCTTGGCCAAGCCGGGACTAATTTGATGTGTTCAAATTGTAGTCTGTTGTCAGTCGTCATAAATCTGAATTCGAGAAACAACACATAGACAGAGAGAATGATTTAGATCCATGTCTCAGTCTATACGGTATCTAGAATGGAGGAATATATGATCCTTTATCTTAAGGACACGCGTATCTGATAAGATCAGAGTTGACAGCGGCTTTGGAAAGCTACGATTGCAGATCAAGATCTGAAGTCATACGCAGAATAGTTATTAGACTTATCCAAGTGGGAGACTGTCGGGTTAGTGTCTAAGTCCATAACTATTTTGGTATGTACTTGACCCGATGGTGCATGGTCCTTTTGGGTTGCCTTCACCAAAGCAACTTGATAGGAAGAATTATGGAGAGAAAGGATTAAATATGATTTATTAATATATTATGAGAATAATATATTAAAGGAGAAATCATATTGTTTAATTAATATTAGTCAAGAATTAATAAGAATTAAGTTTGTGGCTAAAAGACATTAATTAAACTTAAGGGACTAGAAATGTCAATTGTATGATAGTTGAATATTGAGCTAATGGACTGCATATTAAAGGGGTGGACAAATTTTATGGGGAAACCCATTAGAAATCGTCCTAAGGCCTTTAAGGAAGGAGCCCATGGGTTGCTTAGGTCTTAAGCATCCAAATTAGGGTTTTCTTGTTAGATAACCCTAATAGCCTCACTATTTAAGGAACCCTTATGCCCCAAAAACTTGGACAAGACTTCTTCTAGGGTCTCCACACGTTTTAGGCAGCCTCCTTCTCTTCTCCTCTTCATCCTCTTGCTCTTGGTGTTTGTGAACCATTAGAGGAGTGACATTTGTGACTCTAAGCTTTCTAAAGTCAATACAAGGAGGATTTGGGATTGTTATTGCTACATAACAATCAAGGTAATAACTTAAGCCCATTCTTATGTTAATATGATTACTTTTATGCTAGAACTAGGGTTTATAGTCTTGGATGAATTGCATGTACAATAGAGAAACATAGATCCAAGCATTAGGGTTTGTATGAGCACATAGTATGTTCTTATTGCCAAAACCCATCAAAGGAGTGTTAGTTGGATAGAGAAACAAATCATTCATTGATTTTATACTAGATGAGTTGCATTATGCATACTAACAATTCATGGATTGTATCATGAATAGTGTTACCATAAGTCTTTCGGTATTGTACCAACTGAGAAGGTTTATGAAACGCTCTATGAAATGTGAAGCAGAATTCAGTCCTCTTTACCACATATGGTAGTCTACGATAATGAGGCTTATGCTCGTCGTGAAGCACTCCACAATATAGAACTCAAAATAGATATGTTTTATCTCGTTGTAGAATCCATCAAGCATTTTGGATAATTGTTCAACAATCCTTTTGAAAACAAAGTGTATGTTTCTCGAAGGTCAGTCTTCCAAGAGAGGGGATGATTTCCAGAGGGCTAGTAGGAGCCACATTGATCTTGATAAGATTTGAGATTCAACCAATGAAGAGCCAAAAGTTAAACCTAGCATTCAATTTGAGGTTGAAAGAGCATTTATGGAAACTAACATATTTCCACTTCTTCCTTATATATATGATAGAGGATGTTATACGCCTAGTTATATAAGAGTTTATATTACCGAGGTAAATGAGTCACTTGTATGGAGCAATCATAGTATAGCAACTATCAGAAGCTTTGGTAGGCCCTAAAGGCTACAACATGGAAGGAGGAAATGGATACGAGATTTAGTTTATGTATGTGAAAAATTGGTAGATTAAGTACTTGACCTGAACCATTAAGTGTAAGTGGGTGTTCAAGAAGAAACATTAATGGATAGGAACACACACATTATCAAACCAAGATAGGTTGTGAATGATGTGTAAGCTTCAGAAGTTCCTTATGGACTGAAACAAGCATCTCGCAATTGGAATCTTTGTTTCAGTGAGAAAAGTTCAAGGAGTTTGAATTTCGAGAAATAACGAAGAGCCATACATATGACAAAGCTAGTGTAAGTAAGTGGAATCTTTGTTTTAATGAGAATGTTCATGGAGTTTGAATTTCAAGAAACATAGATGAGCCATATATATATATATATATATATATATATATATATATATATATATATATATATATATATATATATATATATATATATATATATATGTTAGTGCAAGTGGGAGCACTGTAGTAACCTTTATTTTGTACATAGACAGTGTACGATTCATAGGAAGCTATGTTATAACTTAGCAAGTGTAAAAGTGTGGCTTGGTATCAGAATTTCTTTGCTACGATATACAAGGGAGATACAACACACGTTCACAATAAGGATCTATGGAGATAGATCAAAGTGATTCGTTGGATTAAGCCAAAGTACATGGAATGTTAAGGAAAGTCGACATGCAGAACCTGGAAAGGTTTGTGCTTAATATGGCATGGCATTAAGAGATGCTAATGTCCTAGTTCTATTATTGATCTAGAGGTTATAAGTCGTTTTCCACAAGCATCTATTATGGGATCGATCATATATGTCATCTCATGTATTGGATCTGATGACTCATATACATTGAGCATGACAAGTTGGATTAGATTACTTTGGCAAGAATCGATAAATCAAGATCAAGAATATTCTTAAGTGTCCTAGGAGGAAATTGGAATGGATCTTGACAGTATATATAAGATATCATTGTAAAGGTAACATTGATGCTAAGTTCCACACTAATAAAAACAATTATGTTCATTGTCAGAATTCATGCTTTTACTGAATGGTGAGTTATTAGCTTGGAAGAGTACCAACTAGTACACCACTGTGGATTTGATACACTTAGAGTATATTATAGTTGGTCAAATTGCAAAGAAGACAACGTAACTGAAAGAGATTCATTATTGACATCTTTGTTGAAATTCAATCATTCTGGTTCTTTTGTAGTTTCTTGTGACTATAAGGGTTAACTTACCTCGAGTATGGATCCCAAGTCACACAAGCTCTCATGAATACATACTTAGTAAGTACCAACACATTTGATAGTGATTCAAGTTGGGTTTTGAGCATTCTAACAATCCTATGGTGTACATGCAACCTTGTAAACCTTGGATCTATGTTTTCTCTAAAATACATGCAAATAAGAATTTCCAAGGATTACATCCAAACTAGCATGGCATGGGGAACTTGTATCATAAAAGTACTAGTAGAATGACATATCTTTTAGTAGTGGTTGATTCCTTGGAGTTTGAGAGCCTAGCACCAATAGTGTGGATGCCTCAAATGGAAATCACAAATCACCACAAACTTTGGAAAACTCTTGAGAGAATAATGTACACTCATGAATTGGCCACCACTGTTGTACACACACAACTAGTGCCAAATCAAGTACCAAGGACTCCTTTATATAGTGTGGAGGATTAGGGTTACATCCATGTAAACCCTAATACCCATAACTCTTCCTTTTGAAGGATCCATGGGTTAAAAGCTCCATGGACTATCCATGGACTCCCATGCATGCCAAGCCCATTCCAAATGAGTATTAGCCCACACTATATAAAATACAAGAGCCCATATTTAATTAGTCACCTTATGATCACCAAATTAATTCTAAATTAATTTATGATCAATACTAACTAAAGAATACGATTTCATATTAATATATTATAACTTATAATATATTAACAAATCATAAAAATATTATTCTTAAAAGGTTATCCAACTCGTTCGGGTGAAGTGCAACCTAAATGGACCATGCCGGGTCGGGACAAGTGCATCTCAAATATTGTTATGGACTTAGACACCTTATCCAATAGTCTCCCACTTGGATAAGCCTAATAACTATATTTGTAGATATGACTTCAGGAACCAACCGGTAATCGTAGCTCTCAAAATTATGTTGAACTATGAAGCGCCATTTTAGATAAGTGATCATATAATCCTCTCTTGTAGATATCAGCCAGATAAATACATGGAGCAATGTCTTATATATTGTCTAGCAGTTTGTTTCTTGATTTCCGATTTGTTTGACATAGAACTATAGTGAACAGATCAACTTAGTTCTGACCGGGCCCGGTACACGGGTCAACACAAAATCATCGAGGGGCCCAGATATCGCTTCTAATCCAAGAAGGAACAGATAAACTTCGACTCATATGCTTGTTCTACTACTTGTTGAATTATACACAAAGGTACGTTTTATAACATCGAGTTACCAATGCGTTTACGTACAATCAATGTATAACCAACTCATAGGCAACAAGTCATATCTCTAGGTTTGAAGACTAATATGATATTACCATCTCACGATCACTCGAGAAAAATTCCATGAAGTGATGCAAGTGAGTGTGGGTTTATTACGATACTTAGAACTTATGAGCACTCATGAATTCTGTAGCAACCATTGCTATGGCTAAACACGTTTAGTCATCCATAAACCCAATTCATAACAGTCTTAATTCATACCTACTTCCGACATATGACCGACTGTGGAAGTTTAAATAACTTAGTTATTTGAAAGAATAACCTAATTATTATGGAAGTCAAAGCATGCAAAGTGAAACACGAGAATAATTGAATCCAATATGGTCTCAACACTTATGAATATGAATAAAACACCTTTTATCCATCACCATGTTGATTACACATTATTCTGTTTCGATTTATCAACTTAACACTTGAATTAAAACAATAGTTGTCCCATGCTCCAAGCATGTACACTATGTTTTTCTAAACAATAGTCATTCCATACTCCAAGTATGCAAAATATGTTTCTCTATGATCCTTACTTTGTGACGTAGATCAATTGAACATGATTCCAATGATGCTCATTTCACAATCCCAAAATCCTTATCGTAAATGTGACAATATCAAATTCTTGTCATTTACTGTAATATGTTAGATTTTCAACTCATATGCATTGATTCTCTTGCAATGACTATGCACTAAAGTCACAAAGACCTGCCAACAGACATTACAAACTATTCCAATGGAGATTAATTCCATGGAAACGAAGTCTCACATTCAAAGTACATTCCTTTGAATATCCTTCTTACATAAAAGTTTCTAACTTTCTCATAGGTTCTTAAAATTCAACTCCCAATATGGAAAACATTTCCATATTCCTATTTTGACTATCACTTCTGAACAAGAGCTACCTCTTTTCAGAATATGTCAATATGGCCCTATCCAAAATTTAACATCATACTTTCAACTGTCCATGAGAAAGCAATCTTAGGTAAACCTCAGATTCTTCTCAACAATTTCCTAATCATTTTAGTCATATCCGTTCTATTCCTTTTTTTCCTCTTAATGCTCTAGGCATTTTTGAAAATTTAGAACGGATACGGATAGATATTGTAGCACATGTGATCAATCCTATACCCGAAGCATATGGGACACGATTCATGATGTCTTACATAAAGACATGATGCTAGATCAGTCTTTTGCTACAATATTTATATTTTCCATGTTTTCAAAAAATCAACTATGAAGAGGGATACCGTAGTCATAATTGAAATTTGAGAACGCAATATATATATATATATATATATATATATATATATATATATATATATATATATATCCCTCATGATGAACCATTCCAACATAAAATTAATATATATATTCTTGACTAAAGATGATTAAAATCTCAATCTAAACCTTTAGGGTTGAAATGAAGTATAATCTCCTCTCCCTTAATTACAACAAAACAACCTTTTTCCAATCGAAAAACTTTTGTTTTCTATAATTAACAATACTTATCATAATTGATTATGCTCCCACCGGCATAATAATGATTTAGCATAATAGTTATGCTCCCACTAGCTTTGACATATACTCAGAAATCAACTTCTAGAAATCAATACTTTATTGACTTTCATCACCAATGTTCAGACTTTTGATACGAGATGTTTCGACAAAACTTTATCTAAGCATCTCAGACTCATACATTTTTCTTAGATAGCTAACATGTGTGTCTAAACAATTATGAAGAGGGATGTCGTAATCATAATGTTTATACCGTTTTGCCATTTCTCACAAGTCCATGTTAGTGTGCCGGTTAACCACACACGCTCCACCAACGACTTTGAGAATGCAAATATCACAATTGTTATCTACTTAAAATCTACTTAGTGAAAGCGTTTCCTCACCATCATTTTCATGAATCGGAAAGAAACCTTACAAAACTTACATTTTATGGTGTATGTGTTCCTATACATATGAATTTGTCAAAACCATAATCACAGGACAGGGTTAGTGACAAACTAAAACTCATATGAATTAAACTTGTTCCATCTTGATTTCTTGCCTCTTGGCAGCACAAGGCCCCACCATTGCTTCCAAGTTGTTATTCACATAATTGAGAACTCACAGAACTCAAATACATAGACAACTTTATCAGAACCGGCACAAAAACAAGAATTATGTCAACACCATAGGTTACAAACCTCAAGTCGTGTGCTAGCGATAAACAATAGGTTTTATCCTTGATTAGTTCTTGAAACTTTCAAGACCTTTAGACTCCCACTGCCTCTTGACATATAAGTTTCCATTCCTTGACAACCAAACAAATATTCAAGAATCAGTGTGGATTCTTATCAAGATAAACACTACACACAATTGGCCTTAGTTGGTCTTTGTTTTATCCAAAACATCACAACTTGCCAATTTCAAATGAACAAGAGGAGAAAACATTTTACTCTTACATTTGACAAGTGTGATAAACCTTCTTTAAGATGTGTCACTCAAGTTACAATCTTGGAGTATGACTCTAAGACTTGTTTTTGAAATGAATGTGATATGGTATCACAATCATTAAGATGATCATAAAACATGATATTAAAGTACTCTCCTATCTTTTCAGATTTGAGAATTTTTATCTTTCTGCCAAATTTGATTCTTTTTATTCGTTCTGCCATACATCAAAACTTTTCCAATGCTTCAGAATTATACTTAAACTTGTAAGTATAACCATATTCACTAAACTTTAGTAAATCATGATGGATAGTCTTATCGATCTTTTTGGTGGACTTTGATCAGCACACGCCCAGTGTACCCGATCCTTTAGTCTTTCACCTGACCCAAATATACATGTGGTCTGGGAATTTATCTTAACTTTCCAAAAATGAAAATCCTCATTCATCATGCAATACAACCTGCATGATTCCAAGTTTCGGTCCAATTGAAACTTGGGTGATGAGAATCTTTCCTTATTTGGTAAATTTAAACACTACCACGGTTGAAAGAATCAAATTCATTATTGCTAGAAACATACAAACATTAACTTTCCATAAATGCCATTGCAAGGAGATATAAAATAAAATAAAACAAAATTTTTATTTATTTATAAAATGTGGAAAAAACTTTTTCCTTACAATGAAACTTTAAATGGAAACTATGCTATTACATATTTCCTAGCATTCTATTATAACTCCTAAGTAGTAGCTCAAAAATACGATGCGATTGAAATCCATCTTCGTGATTAGATTCAGCATACTCTTTCTTTAAGTGTCCTTCCCTTTACTTGATTCTGCCAAACACCAAAATGTAACCGAGTCACATTTTGTATTAAGAATCATCAATAAGGAACATAATAGAGTTTGATAGTGGACTTAACTGAAGCAGAGTCAAGCTTTTTGACAAGACCTTGTCTCAGATCTTTCAGGTAGTTAAGGCAGCTTCACTACCAATGCCCCTTCCTTTCGCAATAGACACATACAGACCCTTTGGGAATGGTACATGGGACTATCGCAGACTTAGCCATTCTCTTTACCATTTGGTCAGCCGAGTTGACTATGGCCGATCCCTTTCCATTGAGAAGAGAAATCTTTTCTGAATATTCAATGTTACCATTATCAATATCCATGGAAGTTTGGGAAGTTGATCTTCTTAATCAAATTTTCTCTACAAGTGCTCCAAATCATTGTTGATTCAGTGGCACCAAGCAAATAGATAAGATCATTAAGGGTCATGTCAGAGTCTTTTACGTAGTAGTCCCAAAGGACACTCACTATATGACTTAGAAAGTGATTGAACAACCAACTTTCTCAAAACTTTCACACCCAACTCTCCCGGCTTGTCAATATGTTACTTCATCTCCAAGATGTGATCACACATAAACCTTGCTTGCCAATAGGGCTTGAGTGACGTTGAACTTGTGGGATAGTGAGAATAAATGGAGAAGGTGGAGGTAGTGAAGCAAGATGTTGTGGGACATCATCTTCAAGATATTTGGGAAGATCATACATGTCTGAACCAGACATCTTTTGGGAGATATTCAAGATAGTTGATTTAAAGTCCTTAATATAACACCCAATATGAAATATTAAAGCTAGGACCAAACACAATATTTTATAACTTGGAAGAGGGATGCCGTAATCCAAACTATAGAATATTTAAAGGTAGGTGAATGACGATTCACCAATTTCCACCATGAAAAACGAAATAAAATTAGGTTTTAATTGGTTTGAAACTCCTAGATCTTTTGAGATTCACTGAACTTTTAAATGGCATGTTTTAATCTCGATTATGCCCTTCAGGTTTTGTGAATGGGATGTCGAGGATCACAAAACAAGGTGTGAAAAACCATGCAAATTCACTTGGTACCCCTAATATTATCACCTAATCGATGTGTCGGTTAACCACATGCGCTCCACCGATCTACGATAAATATTAAGTCATCCTTTGCCATCCTTACTAGTCTAGGTTATTGTACCGGTTAACCACACACGCTCCACCAACGACTTGGTGAGGTGCAAAGTGTAAATTTCATGGGTTAGCACCAAATTCACATTTTCCTAAAGTAACTAAGACTGGGAATTTATAAAAAGGTTTAGTTACTTTATATTCATTATTATACTTTTAAGGAGAACCATAGTCCTTGTCCTACCCGTTCGGCTAATGACCCTCCACCAGTCAAGGAAGCAGTGGGTGAGAGTAGACACCCATTAAGCTGCCATTTTATTGGCAACAACCTTATACCCCCCTTAGAGACCGGCTTCGTGAATGACACTTACTAATGGTAAGACTGACTTTTTCTTATACATAAAGTATAATACTATAAAGTATAATGGTTGAATTTTAACATTTAAAACTCTAAGGGTTCGAACTAAAGTGTGTGTGAGAGTTTACAAATTCCAAAACTTGAGGGAAAGTTTTGAACAATTCAAAAACTTTTGGATTTTCATAACTTATGAGATTAATTAAGGTTTAAAAACTTTAAATGAAGAGCCTCTTGGACATCCATAACTTGAGGACAAGTTATGGAGTCCATAAAACTATTTATGATGAAAAAGACTCATCAACTTATGTAACCTACGGTTTTTAATGGAATTTAAAAGAAAAGACTTTTGGTAATCCATAACTTGAGGAAAAATTATGGATTCCATTAAAACACATCAAGATCAAGAATTAACTAACAAACAATTTCCAAATAATTCCTATGATCTAACAAGACTCATAAGTTCATGAACATCCATATCAACAATTTCAAAAATCATATGAACACATAGAAAACTTGAAATTTTGATAATAGCCTTTGAAATTGGATTAGAATAATCATTACAACATCAAAAACAGGTTTTATAAGGCTAAAACAATTTAGTCTAATGATTCTAGTCCAATTCCAGCTTGAAAACTCGAAAAACTGCATTGTAGGCCTCCTACTCGTCGAGTGAATGAACCTAATCGACGAGTAGGATGAAGATGTACATGGAATCATCAATCCCCCCCCCCCCCCATGGACTCAGTGATTTCACTGTCGATTGGGTAGAAAATCGACTTTTTCAGCATTTTGCGTCAAGTATTCAAGAAAACAAGCGTAGGCTCTAATACCACTATTGGGTTCTGAGCATTCTAACACTCCTATGGTATACATGCAACCCTATAAACCTTTGATCTATGTTGTCTCTAATATACATGCAAATAAGAATTTCCAAGGTTTACATCCTAACTAGCATGGCATGGGGAACTTGTATCATAAAAGTACTAGTAGAATGACATACCTTTTAGTAGTGGTTGATTCCTTGGAGTTTTAGAGCCTAGCACCAATAGTGTGGATACCTCAAATGGAAATCACAAATCACCACAAAATTTAGAGAACTCTTAAGAGAATAATGTACAATCATGAATTGGCCACCACTCTTGTACACACACAACTAGTGCCAAATCAAGTGCCAAGGACTCCTTTATATAGTGTGGAGGATTAGGGTTACATCCATATAAACCCTAATACCCATGACTCCATGCATGCCAAGCCCATTCCAAATGAGTATTAGCCAACACTAACTAAAATACAAGAGCCTATATTTAATTAGTCACCTTATGATCACCAAATTAATTCTAAATTAATTGATGATCAATACTAATTAAATAATGCATTTTCATAATAATATATTATAAATTATTATATATTAACAAATCATAAGCACATTATTCTCAAAAGGTTCTCCAAATCGTTCGGGTGATGTGCAACCCAAATGGACCATGCCAGGTCGGGTCAAGTGCATCTCAAATATTGTTATGGACTTAGATACCTTATCCAACAAGTCAAATGTAAAGACATACTCAATGAGTCATATCAAAAGATAATCTTGTCAATCCATTCCACAAGCCAAACTCACTGACCAAGTCTGACAGTCAGACAAAGTCAAGAGGCATTAGATTTGAAAATGAATTCACTTAAACACTCTTGGTTTAGTTAGTTTTAAACTTGATAACTTAAGTAGTATAAGTGTTAATCCGATTTAGCAATTATTATGTGGAAATCTTAATATATGATGGAGTTCATTCATTTTAATTAGCTTATCACTGTGTTCTCGTTTTGCATGTTTGTACTTTACACAAACGTCCAAAATTGGTCGTACTCTTGGAAGTAATTAGCGATTCAAGACTGTCATGAGTATTTATGGATAGTCCAAAATGATTGGATATAAAATAGAGATTATGCTAACACTCATGAGTACATAATAGAGATTTAAGTATTGGACCAACTCGTGTGGAGATATTACTTGATAGATACAGTCACGAGTAATTCTGTGACAATAATATATTTTATTCTTCAAACCTAGATACATGTGGAGTTTTGCTCTATGATTATGATATTCATTGGTCTACTCTAATGTTATGCATAACTGGTAGTTATAAAGGGTATGTCCTTGTGTGACATGATGAAGTAGTCAAAAACTATGTAGTCGAAGTTTATTTGTTCCTTATGCCTTAATAGGAGAAGTGATATTTATAGGACCCTCGATGATTTGTTGCTGACATCTAAAGTGCCTGGACAAGCCCTAGCTGAAATTTAATGTGTCCAATTTAGCAGTCAGATGCAGTCGTCACCAATCTTTATCGGGAAACATAATGTAACATCCCAAAAATCATGGCCAAAATTTCATTTTATTTTTAATTAAAACCACTTAGTAACTTTGCTCAAAACATTGAAAAGCATTCTATATAAAACAATTATCAGAGTATTAATCCCAAAGATCATATAGTGCAGAAATATAGTGTGATGTGTTGTGATCGCCCCGAGCTCCTTCATTTGAAAACATAAGTACCTGAAACAAAATTTGACAGTCGTAAGCATGAAGCTTAGTGAGTTCCCCAGATACCAATTACCATACATATAAACTGATCCATACATGCCATACATAACCATGGGCCATACATATATCATAACCAAATAAAATGCTATCTGCCAAAACATTGTCTTGCCATTATACCACGAGCCGCCATGTGGTCTTTCTTGCCAAGCCGGGGGCCATCCCTTGGGTCTTAATGACAAGTGTCGTGAGCCACCTCCTGGTCATGCATGGAAGCATCACAAAGAAAACTACCATACATACTACTCTACTTGGCTAATCTGCATACAGTGTGCTAGAAGCCACGTCCTGGTCTTTCATACACAATAGCATGCAATGTTCCAGGAGCCACCTCCTGGCCTTTCATACATAACACCTAGGGCTAACCCCCGAGTCTTCCTACCATACATAATAGCATACTGTGTGCTAGGAGCCACCTCCTGATCTTTCATACATAATGCCTAGGGCTAACCCCTGATTCTTCCTACCATACACAATAACATACTGAGCGCCAGGAGCCTCCTTCTGGTCTTTCATGCATAATGCCTAGGGCTAACCCCCAGGTCTTCCTACCATACATAAATTAAATGGGCCGACATTGTGGCCATAGACCCATACACACAGTGAGGAGACTCACCTCACATTGTTGAACTCCCGCGAATAAATCCTTTGTTGTTGGCTGACAGATCCCCAAACTGTCAATCATAAAAAAAACACCCAATTAAAAATTGGGTTCCAATACATATCCATAAGTCCATGCTTAGGGTAAAAGGCTACTTTATCCCAATTTTCCAAATTGGGCCCAAACCTCTACATGGTCTTCCCTTAAGGCCCAACCATTTAGTCCAGTCTGACATTCGACATTTCTAATGGCCCAATATCCCATAATCATAAAGGCCCAGACTATGTCCTAATTTTCCATATTAGGCCAAAACCTCACATATGGGCCTTACCCTAAAGACCATGTAAATATTCTTGTCCATATGATCATTCGTGGATGGCCCATTATTGGCCCAATTACCAAAAACCAATAGAAAAGCCCAACTTATGGCCCAAGCGAAATTAGGGTTTCACATAAAATGTCAATTAGGGTTAAGTATTGTTTCTAACTTAACCCATTAAGGAATTAATCCATTAAGTCCATCAATCTACAAGATAAATGATATGGTGTAGTTGGGCATAATACATAATCCAATCCCAATGGCCCAAACGCAGGTCCCGATAAGTCCAAGCCCATAATTCCAAAATTAGGCTTTCCTAAACCATAATTAGGGTTTCCAACCCATTCATAGCGCAATAGGCCCAATAGCTAGGTCCTTAGATCAATTAGGATTTATTAGGTTCATTAGGGTTTTAGTCACTTTGTCCAAACATCCCAAACGAATCAAACACAAAAAGCACACCGCCACCTAACACGGCGGCTAGTGGTGGCGGTGGGTCTTCCGGGCAAAAGACGCAAATAAAACATCAAAAATGCTAAAAACAACACATATACGCCCCTTGAGACACACACACATCATATTATAATAGAAAAAACACACACCCATTTGCAAAACTTGAACACAGTTGTCCCTTTCTGGTGGCATGCGGCGGCGACGACGTTTGGAAGCAGCTCCCGGTGAAACAGCCGTGTGGTGGCGACAGTAGTGACGAGACCCAACAACGGCCATTTTGACTGATATTACCATGAGCATAGCATCGATCTCGGTGGTATTTTCTCGGCTACACAAGACATCTGGCGACAGGGGCTGTTGAGGAGGTGCCGACAGCAATCTAGAAGGTGGAAGGATGGTGGTGAATGCAGTGGGGAATGGAGGTCGCACCTCCACTGGAAAATGACCACAGTGGTCGTTACACCCGTTTTATCCGGCCTTCACGGTGGTTGTGGTCTCATCCTTGACTTCGTCGACGATAGAAGTGATGATGGTGCAAGCAACGGTATCCGGCGGCGATGTGGTTGACAACGGCGGTTGGAGACGTTCCAAGGGTTGTGGCGGGTGGGAATTGACGATATAGGGATAGGTTTAAGCAATGCAACAGGCAGTACGAGATATGTGGGGTTAAAGTCCCGCTCCAAGCAAATCTTTTCACAATTGACGACTTTGGTCCCTCTACATGAGAATCTATTCAAATGATATCACGCAACCCTTGTCCTCTAAAGTCTTTACAAAATAAATCCCGAAACTTACACTTTTAACCCCCCAACGTCTAAAGTTGTGATGGTTAACTCCTCGAGACCAACCCTTGATATATAATTATTGGTTTTCGGGCTACTATACATTCATTAATTTATTTATTTTATAAGCGGGGTGCTACAACTCTCCCCCACTTAAATTAGATTTCGTCCTCGAAATCATTCCTTACCATTCCTTTCATTCCAAACCACTCTGGTAACATGGTTACCATCCTAAGCACACCGTAGCCTTCCCAGGGTGGCTGTGACCAATCTTCACAAGGCCCTAAAATCCATAGATGGACGAATTCCTTTCAACTAGATCATGTCTACTCTATCTGAAATCTACAGACTCAAGGTGTTTGACTCCATAACAGACCGCTCATACTGAATCATTATTGTTGAACCCAATCCACCTATCCCTTAACCGACTACTCAACTTTTGATAACTCAAGGTTCCCACTATAAAACAGAATCATGGTCTGATTACCCCTGCAGATCACCTATACTTGGACAAGGTTCAATTGATCCCGCTGTGAGTGCCTTAGCATAACCCAAACAATCTGTTACCCTAACCGTACATGAAATCCTAAAATACCATTACTGCTTGAGACACCGATCTGTCTTAAGCACTAAGCTGCCTGAAACACTATGTTGCACCCTAACTGCCTTCCATCACTCTAACGAGACCTCCCTGGTCTCAATTCGTTTGCCAGTCACCTGAGATACCAGGTTCTGGCCCGGCTGCGGAGCTAACGAACGCCCACGTGGTCGCCCCATATGGTTTCCGAACGAAATCCTTGTCTGTTAACAGTTGCCACTAGCTATCTTGCCACTGAGGCTCTAACGAGCTTCAGATCTAACTAATCGGATCCCTATGTCGAGTCCTGACATCCTCGTAATCCAAGGCTAAAAATGATTGCTACCTGAACAATGGTAGCCTAATATCATAGGCAATCTTATTTGGTCGATCGCTACCCTGATCCTATAACTACAGTGGCACTACTACAGTCTTATCACTGGCTCAACCATATCTAATCCATCTGGGAAATTGCGAAATCCAATCCATGGATTTCCATATTCTCATT
Source organism: Lactuca sativa (assembly GCF_002870075.4). NCBI lineage: Eukaryota > Viridiplantae > Streptophyta > Magnoliopsida > Asterales > Asteraceae > Lactuca > Lactuca sativa. The sequence continues at coordinate 108,349,943 of NC_056623.2, forward strand.
GTTGCACCCGAAGTCGTGGGTACTATTACTCCTTCCGCGTTCTAACAACATGCTCATGCCATCTACCAATCTACTGAATGCTATGGCTACAACCATAGTATCACAACATTCTAGCACTATCTGCCAACCTTGTGAATGCTACGACTACACCTGCAGACTTACAACACTCTAACACTATCTGACTGCTAGTGAATGCTACAGCTACACCCGCAAACTTACAATACCTTCTCACACTATCTCAATTGTTGATTTCTTAATACGAACACATCCAACGTCTAGCATACACCCGACCTACTATCCTAAGCTGATCTCATCTCCTTATTGTAATCCCCAAACTGATTCCCTAAGGCTTGTTAGCAAACATTTCGAGAAAACGATCTCATCTTTGGCAAGTTTCTCCAAACTGCCATCTCACACTATCCTCAAACTATACAGCCGCTCGGGCTGTCTTCTTTCCTGACAAGGATGCGAAACTTACCCAGTTTCAAAATTGTTCCTGCTTTTGAATCCCTAGACGATTCTCCCCACTTTGATTCAACTAACCTCCTACAACACACAATAATGGAAGGATTCTCAATTATCCTTACCATCCCATGACTAATCTGCTAGGAACCAGGCTTACCGTTGCTAGTGTTGCAATACTAACCCATCTAAAAGGTTACACAACTTCTAAGAACCCAATAAATACTTCACGAATTCACAATTAGGGAAATAACCTTCTGCTACCAACTAATAATTCCCAATATGCAATTGGAATATGAACTGTCTTGAAAATATAGTACAAGCACACACTGAGAATAACCCAGAATTACACTAACTCAAACCCTTGGAAGGAAAGGCTCCACCGTGCAATTTCCAACAAGTGCTGCACTGAATTTGGCCCTTCTGGCCTTTCAAAGGCTGATCTGAAACCTTGGGTCTCCTCCTGAGACGCTTCAATATAAGCAACTAATCTGGTTCCTTTTTCCCAATGTGCTCCAATTCAATATCACATTCTCAGGCTCTAGAAGTCATATCATTTAGGATTTCACACCCCGAGATACTCACGACCTCCCTGCTATCATTTTGTAGTACGTCCTGATAACTTACCTTCTTCATTTCCTTATTTGTTGCATACTGTGGTACCAACTAAGCTCTAACCTGAGACTTGGCAGTGATCTACCACAGTCTCCGTAGTGTGGCGGAGATCTAACAACTCTTGTGCCAACTGATGCGCCTCAATCGCCTGGGCACACTCTGCCCCGAATCTGGTAAAAAAGTCATCTCATGATATAGCATCAATCGCATCATCACTCAACCTTCTACCAACCTCTTCCCATTAATCACGTGCCATGTCCTTCAGGAGGCAGGAAGAAAGTCGGTCCTTGACCCCTTTCAAGACTATGGATGGTACGAAAATATTAGCGACATCTGCTAATCACGTGCTGCTAGCAATGGGGTCCCTAGCCCCATGATAATCTGGAGATTTGCAAGCTCTGAACACCCCAATTATCAATGTACGCGTCCCTATCATGGCTGCTATCTCAGTACATATTGCACTCATCCTCTCATCAGAAATCTCTAAAATGTCCTCCTTGATCATACTGAAGATCACAGGAGTCTGGTCAATAATACTGTGCGTACTCTCAGATGGAACGAATCCCCTCATATGATCATTGAACTGCCCAGCTCCAGAGTCTGAAACTGATCCCTTGCTAGCACCAGAACTAGCACTTGGTCTACCACGTAGTGTCACTATACTTGGAAATATACCATAACAGTCATCATAATAATTATCATAACTAAAGGGATCTTACACACTACAAGTTCCTTAGGTTCGTCTCAGCCTTCCTTGATTCGATTACGGATCCTCTGCTTCCAGTAGTACGGGCCCATACTACCTTCCACATCTAAGCGTACTTTCCTCAAGAACTGCCTCGACTACACCAAGTCCCTTCTACTACTACTATTGATTTGATGTTAAACTCATCCTAGGCTTTCCCTAGGGTAATCACCAACCCACTCTCCACTATCATTTGCATAATAAGTCCCTACTACCTCCCCCTAACTAGCTCGTGAATACTATTACATATCACTAACACTAGATAATTCTTTGAATGAGAGATCCTGCCCTACAACGGTTGGACTCAAACAAGAGTTGCCTAATAGAGCTAGACCTAACCTTCTAAAATTATTTAATCCTCGCAATATGTAACTTAACATATTCATTTACTAGTAGTTAGTAGGCGATAAGTAGAACTCCTAAAAGCACAAAGCAAGCAACATTCAAGCATCAAGTACACATAATCAAGCATATCACATTAAGGCCATCACTAACTAATCTGTACTAGCATATGGTTCATAAAGCTGAGATATATAACAGACACATAATGCATCCTTACAAGATCCTTAGTCCTAACTAGCATACAATTCTCAAAAAGGCACATTAGGCATCCTTCCTAGATCCTTAGTCCCAATATAGCATGCAATTCTCATAAAGCTAATACACATATCATAACATACACTTGTATGGGTAATTTGGGAGTACTTACTTGAGCTTGGCTGATTGCGTGCACCACACCCTTTTTCTCCTTTTAAAGTTCTTTTCTTTCAAAATAAAAATATTTGTAAAAATTATTTTATTTTGAAAATTTTCACACCATGTCCTTAGTTTGATTTCAGACACATCCGAGAGTGTACCTGAATCCCTCAAACCAAGGCTCTGATACCAATTTGTAACATCCCAAAAATCATGGCCAAAATTTTCATATTTTTGTTCACCATAGGGGGACTCACTAGAATCGTTCCGGCAAATTCTGGGCTAGATATTGCTCTACATGATACTTATTATGTGCAACCATAGCGCGGACAATGTAGTGTGATGCGTTGCGGTCGCCTCGGGCTCCTTCATTTGTAAACATAAGTACCTAAAACAAAATTTGAAAGTCGTAAGCACGAAGCTTAGTGAGTTCCCCAGATACCACATATCATACATATCAACTAATCCATACATGCCATACATAACCATGAGCCATACATATATCATAAACAAATAAAATGCTATGTGCTAAAACATTATCTTGTCATTATGCCACGGGCCGCCACGTGGTCTTTCTTGCCAAGCCGGGGACCACCCCCTGGGACTTACAGATAACTGCCAAGAGCCACCTCCTGGTCTTCCATGCAAGCATCACAAAGACAACTAGCATACATACTACTCTACTTGGCTAATCAACATACAATGTGCCAGGAGCCACCTCCTGTCTTTCATACACAATAGCATATAATGTGCCAGGAGCCACCTCCTGGTCTTTCATACATAACACCTAGGGCTAACCCCCAAGTGTTCCTACCATACATTATAGCATACAGTGTGCCAGGAGCCACCTCCTGGTCTTTCATGCATAGTGCCTAGGGCTAACCCCAGGTCTTCCTACCATACATAAACTAAATGGGTCGACACATAATAAGGAGACTCACCTCGCACTACTGAAGTCCCGCGAATAAATTTCTAGCTGCTGGCTGACAGATCCCTAAATTGTCAATCATCAAAACAACACCCAATTAATAATTGGGTTCCAATACATATTCATAAGTCCATGCATAGGGTTAAAGGCAACTTTACCCCCAACTTAGCTTGACTAAAACCCAGGTCCCAATCCAAAGGCCCAAAAGTCAACTATGAGTCAAAGCCCAATATATGGCCCAATTTTTCAAATTGGCCCCAAACCTCTACATGGTCTTCCCTTAAGGCCCAATCATTTAGACCAGTCCAACATTTGGCATTTCTAATGGCCCAATATCCCATTATCATAAAGGCCCAGATTATGGCCCATCTACAGCCCAATTTTCCAAATTAGGCCCAAACCTCACATAAGGGCCTTACCCTAAAGCCCATCTAAATATTCTAGTCCATATGACCATTCGTGGATGGCCCATTATTGGCCAAATTACCAAACCCCAATAGAAAAGCCCAACCCAATGCCCAAGTGAAATTAGGGTTTCACATAAAATGTCAATTAGTGTTAAGTGTTTCTCACTTAACCCATTAAGGACTTAATCTGTAACAACTCAAATTTTTCAAACAAATTTTTCATTTTGAAAACATAATATTTTCCATTAAAATTAAGGCATAAAAAGTATGATTATTCAGTCAATACAATTATTCAACTCCCAAGATCCTAAAACAATCTTCAGTGTGTATCGATCATGCCGGCGCCTTCCCACGGTCCTCGCTAGTACCTGAAATACATACATACACAACAACTGTAAGCATAAATGCTTAGTGAGTTCCCCAATATACACTTACACACATACGCCTTTCCAGGCCCTGACCTTCTGGTCCTCATTACAACGCCTTCCGGCCCATAACATAATCGCCTTCCGGCCCGTAACATATTGCCTTCCGGCCCACATATCATACATAGCACATTTAATACTTAACTTACCACATACAGCATGCATATCCATATAACACTTAGCTTACCACATATAGCATACATATCACATAACATAATCGACCTTCCGGTCACACAATCAAACTCTTCCGGGTACAGTGTAGTGAGAAGACTCACCTCGAAAATGCTGAAAGCTAGCAACTCCTGAAATCACTCGCGCACAACCAACGAGCTACAACCCTCCTATAACATTACATAACTCATTAACACTCATAACAGCTAAGTGTGACTATCCCTAAGAAGTCAGACTTAGGTCAACTCTGGTCAACGGTCAACTCGACTGGACTCGGCGAGTCCCATGGCGACTCGGCGAGTCTAGACGTCTTTCAACTTTCTGAGATTCCTTATCTGCTCGTCGAGTACCCACCTCGACCCGACGAGTTACTCCTGGAAGAATCGCGGGGCCACCCCGACTCCACTCGCCGAGTCTGAAGAACAACTCGGCGAGTCCCAGTACATCTTCAAGCTACTCGCCGAGTCTGAAGAACAACTCGGCGAGTCCATGCCATGCAGACAAGTAACTGCTTCCTGATTTACGTATGGCCCCAAGGTATACAACCATGGGACCCTCTGGACATCTAAACATCTCATTACTGGGGTAAAAGCGTTTGGGTAACAACATAATAACCCATCTAATCCCTAAATGGGTTTCATAAACCCTAAACTCATAGACACATCAAGATAACAGATTTCGGTCCGAATATTTACCTGAGAACGTTCCTTCTGTGTTCTCCAAACTCAGGGCTTAATCCCCCTTGATATTCCTTTGGCCAATTTCTTCTTCTTCTTGCCTAGCAAGTTCCTCCAAGTTCCAATAGCTTTCTCTCTTGCCCTAGCCGTCCACAACAATTAGGGTCCCTTTCAATCGATCAAAAGACTGCAAATGACGGCCTAAGAGGCGTTATATACGATCAAACTGAACGGTTAGGGTTTCTGCTGAACAGCGTCGACTCGCCGAGTCCATGCCTGGACTCGTCGAGTCCCGTCGCGATCCCGCGACCAAGTCTGCGATTCTACTCGGCGAGTCTAGGCTCCAACTCGCCGAGTCCCCCTTTAAATTACCCCAAAAACATAATTTAATAATACCTGAGATTTCGGGCTGTTACAACTCTCCCCCACTTGGATTAGACTTCGCCCTCGAAGTCTCACTCTGCAAATAGTTCCGGATGCTGCTCCCGCATCTCACGTTCCGGCTCCCAAGTCAATTCCGATCCCCTACGGTGTTGCCATTGAACTAGCACCAGAGGTACTTCCTTGTTCCTCAGAACCTTGATCTTCCGATCCTTGATCGCCACTGGTCTCTCCGCGTAATTCAGGCTCGCATCCACCTGAATATCTTCCAGTGGAACCACTGCCGACTCATCGGCTATGCATTTCCTCAACTGCGACACATGAAAAGTGTCATAGATCTGACCCAACTCCGCTGGTAACTCCAACCGGTAGGCTACCCGGCCTACCCTTGCAACAACACGAAATGGCCCAATATACCGGGGCCCCAATTTGCCTCTCTTCCTGAATCGAATCACTCCTTTCCAAGGAGAGACCTTCAGGAGAACGTAGTCGCCGACTTGAAATTCAAGCTCGGATCGGCGCCGGTCTGCATAACTCTTCTGTCGGCTCTGGGCAGTCAGTAACCTTTGTCTCACTCGCTGAATCTGTCCTGACGTCTGGAGCACAATCTCCGTGCTGCCCATTACTCTCTGTCCCACTTCTCCCCAGCAAATGGGAGTCCGACACCTCCTACCATACAACAGCTCGAAAGGCGGCATACCAATGCTCGAATGATGGCTGTTGTTGTAGGAGAACTCCGCCAATGGTAAGTACGCATCCCAACTACCCCCAAAGTCTAACACACACGCTCGGAGCATGTCTTCCAGCGTCTGAATCGTCCGCTCGCTCTGACCGTCTGTCTGGGGATGGTATGCGGTACTAAAGTGCAACTTAGTACCCAGCTCCTCGTGGAATTTCTTCCAGAACCTGGAAGTGAAGCGCACATCGCGGTCCGACACAATCGAGATCGGCACTCCGTGCCGAGATACCACCTCTTTCACGTATATCTCCGCTAACTTTTCCGCCGAAGAATTCTCACTGATGGCAAGGAAGTGTGCACTCTTTGTCAACCTATCCACGATCACCCAAATTGCGTCTACTCCCTTAGCAGTCCTTGGCAATTTGGTGATAAAATCCATAGTGATCTGTTCCCACTTCCACTCGGGGATCTCCAATGGCTGTAACTTGCCATGCGGTCTCTGGTGCTCAGCCTTAACCCTACGACAGGTCAAGCACCTCTCAACGAACCATGCCACGTCCCTCTTCATACAGGGCCACCAATATTCCTTCCTTAGATCCAAATACATCTTTGTAGCACCGGGATGAATCGAGAATTTCGATTTATGAGCCTCTTCCATCAACGTAATACGCGTACCGCCCACGAACGGCACCCAAATCCGACCCCGAAACGTCATAAGGCCTCGACCATCCTTAACAAACTCTGAGATTAACCCCACGACCCGCTCTTTCTTCTGCATTTCTGGTCGCACAGCCTCAGCCTGTGCCCTACGAATATCGTCCAATACAGGAGTCATCACGGTCAGTCTCAAGCACACATCTCGCAATGAAGTGCTCTCTGCCCTGCGGCTCAATGCATCGGCTACCACATTAGCCTTGCCTGGGTGGTACAGGATCTCACAATCATAATCCTTGACCACATCCAACCACCTCCTTTGACGCATATTTAGGTTGGGTTGATCCATCAGATACTTCAAACTCTTATGGTCCGTGTATATCGTACATCGAACCCCATACAAGTAGTGACGCCAAATCTTGAGAGCGAACACTACTGCTCCCAGCTCTAAATCATGCGTGGGATATCTCGCCTCATGAGGCTTCAGCTGCCTCGATGCATAAGCTATCACATGACCCCTCTGCATCAACACTGCACCCAATCCCGAAATCGATGCGTCGCAATATACCACGAAATCTTCCATCCCTTCTGGGAGAGCTAATACCGGGGCTTCGCACAATCTCTGGCGAAGTGTCTCAAAGGAGGTCTGCTGCTCGGGCCCCCATGAGAACGTAACACCCTTTCGGGTCAATCTGGTGAGTGGCACTGCGATCTTGGAGAAATCCTTGATGAATCTCCGATAATACCCTGCCAACCCAAGGAAACTTCTGATCTCAGAGGGTGACTTCGGCACCTCCCAACTCATCACCGCCTCAACCTTGGCCGGATCGACCAATATCCCTTTCTGATTAACTACATGTCCTAGAAACTGGACCTCCCGCAACCAGAAGTCACATTTGGAGAACTTTGCATAAAGCTTCTCCGACCTCAATACCTCAAGGACCTCCCTCAAATGCTCCTCATGCTGCTCTCTCGATCTCGAATACACCAGAATGTCGTCGATAAATACGATCACCGACCGATCCAACATCGGCCTGCATACCCTGTTCATGAGATCCATGAACACAGCCGGGGCATTGGTGAGTCCAAAAGGCATCACCACAAACTCATAATGCCCATATCGCGTCCTAAACGCTGTCTTCTGGACATCTTCATCCCGTACTCTCACCTGATGGTAACCCGACCTCAGATCGATCTTGGAAAACCAAGACGCTCCCTGCAACTGATCGAATAAATCATCGATCCTCGGCAACGGGTAACGGTTCTTGACCGTTAGCTTGTTCAACTCCCGGTAATCAATGCACATCCGGTGTGAACCATCCTTCTTTTTGACGAACAGAATAGGTGCTCCCCATGGCGAGCTGCTCGGCCGAATGAATCCCTTTCCCAGCAACTCCTGGAGTTGCGAAGACAACTCTTGCATCTCTGGAGGTGCAAGACGATAGGGCACTTTAGCAATAGGCGCTGCCCCCGGAACCAGATCAATACTAAACTCTACTTGCCTCACAGGCGGTACTCCCGGCAACTCCTCGGGAAAGACATCTGAAAATTCGCGCACCACCGGAACTTCCTCAACTGACTTCGGTTTCTCGGAAACCTCCCGCGTATCCATCACATACGCCACAAAACCTTTACAGCCCTGCCGTAGACACTGCCTCGCCCTAGCGGCCGAACAAAAAGATGATCCTGAACGAGTACCCTCACCGTACACCGAAAGGACTCCCCCATTATGGTCTCGAATGGTCACCAACTGGCGCTCGCAGTCGATGACAGCGCCGAATCGGCCCAACCAGTCCATGCCCACAATAACACAGACATCCCCCATCGCAATAGGAATCAGGTCAATCGGAAATTCAACCCCGAAAATCTCTAGTACACATCCCCGAAGAACCTCCGTAGCACGAATCACCTTCTCATCAGCTATAGAAACCCGCAAAGGTCGACTCAACGACTCACGACTCACGCCGATCTGCTGACTAAAGGTTAAGGACACAAAGGACCTACTCGCACCCGAGTCAAATAACACTAAGGCAGGCACAGAATTCACAAGGAAAGTACCTACGCGCATAATAATATAAGCATAACATATCGATATTAAAATAATTACATGAATGACAACATACCTGCCACAACATCGGGCGCAGCGCGGACCTCCTCCGCAGTCAGCTGAAAGGCTCTCCCACGAGCCCTCGGGGCCTCGACCTTCACCGGTCGAGTCTCAGTAGTCCTGGCAACAGGTGCAGATCCCTGACGAAGCTGAGGGCACTCGGCCTTCCGATGGCCGGTCTGGTTGCAATGAAAGCAAACCATAAATCCCTTGGGACACTCCCTAGCAATGTGTCCCTCCTTGCCACACTTGTAGCAAGCACCGGCTCGACACGCCCCATCATGACCCTTACCGCACTTTACGCAAGTGCGGTTCTTCGAACCTCCCGTCCTCGAATCGGCGGACTTGATCCGCTTGGCTGCCGGCTGAGACTGAGCCGGTCGCCGGTCTGCCTGCTGAGACTCGGCCTCCTCCCTGGCCTGAGTCTCTAACTCGATCTCACGCTTCCTGGCATTCGCCTGAAGCTCAGTAAAAGTATGATAGGTGGAGTTTGACACAAACTCCCGGATCTCCCGCCTCAGAATACCCAAGTACCGGCTCATCCGAGCCTGCTCTGTGGCCACTAGCTCGGGGCAAAACATCGCCCTCTCGTGGAACTTCCGCGTGATCACCGCCACCGAATCAGTACCCTGCTTGAGGGTTAAGAACTCCTGAACCAATCGTTCCCGCTCTACCGGGGGAACGTACTCATCCCTGAACATGGTAGTGAACCCCTCCCATGTCACCGCCGCAGTCTCTGCTAAAGTGAAGTTCGCTGTCACGAACTTCCACCAGTCCTTGGCTCCCAGACGGAGCTGGTTCAAAGCGAACCGTACTCTCAGGTGCTCCGGGCATGAACAAGTGTAGAAGCACCCCTCTATATCTGCGATCCACCTCATCGCAGCAATCGGATCCTGCGTCCCATCGAACTCTGGTGGCTTCGTGTTGCTGAACTCTCGGAACAGCAATGAATCACCCCCCTGTGGTCTAGCAGCGGCCACAGCTGCGGTGGCTGCAGCGGTTGCAGCCTCAGTCAATGCGGCGTACCGCTCGTCGAACGTCTCCATCAGAGTGGTCTTGATGGACCCAAACATCTCCGGGATCTCAGCCCGGATCGCCGCCGCCACCTCCTCGTGGATCATCTGACGAATATCCTCGTCACTCACACCGCTCGTACTCGCCCCGTGCCGCGGTCTAACCATGATATCTCTGAAATACAACATAAAACTATCAGAGATTCCACCGAGCATAATCATACTCGACACGCAACCCTACTCAGACCCAGATATCCAGGGATTCTTACTTGGGCCTCCCACTGACCCGGTGTCCTCGGTAGTACGGGCCCAATACTACCGACCACACCGCATCAATGTTCATCCCAAGTCCTCCTCCCCAAACTCCAGATAGTGAGTACTCTACTTCTGATACGCTCTATTTACCCGCATACTAGCAAAGCATCTCATATAAGCAACTTTCCTAGACTAAGGCATCACAAATCAGGCCACTCTAGTTCTATCATGAATACCTAGTCTTCTAGCATGCATAACAATTCATATCATATAATGTCGTAAGGTATTTTGGGGATCTTTTACCGTTCGGGCGCTGACTGATCGTACACACTGCTTCTTTCTTGCTTACTACAAAACCATTTACAAAATTTATGCCTTTATTTGAAAAGTTTCCTCAAATCCTCGGTTTGAGTTCAGTTACCCCCGAAGGTGCACCCGAATCCCTCAAACCAAGGCTCTGATACCAATTGTAACAACTCAAATTTTTCAAACAAATTTTTCATTTTGAAAACATAATATTTTCCATTAAAATTAAGGCATAAAAAGTATGATTATTCAGTCAATACAATTATTCAACTCCCAAGATCCTAAAACAATCTTCAGTGTGTATCGATCATGCCGGCGCCTTCCCACGGTCCTCGCTAGTACCTGAAATACATACATACACAACAACTGTAAGCATAAATGCTTAGTGAGTTCCCCAATATACACTTACACACATACGCCTTTCCAGGCCCTGACCTTCTGGTCCTCATTACAACGCCTTCCGGCCCATAACATAATCGCCTTCCGGCCCGTAACATATTGCCTTCCGGCCCACATATCATACATAGCACATTTAATACTTAACTTACCACATACAGCATGCATATCCATATAACACTTAGCTTACCACATATAGCATACATATCACATAACATAATCGACCTTCCGGTCACACAATCAAACTCTTCCGGGTACAGTGTAGTGAGAAGACTCACCTCGAAAATGCTGAAAGCTAGCAACTCCTGAAATCACTCGCGCACAACCAACGAGCTACAACCCTCCTATAACATTACATAACTCATTAACACTCATAACAGCTAAGTGTGACTATCCCTAAGAAGTCAGACTTAGGTCAACTCTGGTCAACGGTCAACTCGACTGGACTCGGCGAGTCCCATGGCGACTCGGCGAGTCTAGACGTCTTTCAACTTTCTGAGATTCCTTATCTGCTCGTCGAGTACCCACCTCGACCCGACGAGTTACTCCTGGAAGAATCGCGGGGCCACCCCGACTCCACTCGCCGAGTCTGAAGAACAACTCGGCGAGTCCCAGTACATCTTCAAGCTACTCGCCGAGTCTGAAGAACAACTCGGCGAGTCCATGCCATGCAGACAAGTAACTGCTTCCTGATTTACGTATGGCCCCAAGGTATACAACCATGGGACCCTCTGGACATCTAAACATCTCATTACTGGGGTAAAAGCGTTTGGGTAACAACATAATAACCCATCTAATCCCTAAATGGGTTTCATAAACCCTAAACTCATAGACACATCAAGATAACAGATTTCGGTCCGAATATTTACCTGAGAACGTTCCTTCTGTGTTCTCCAAACTCAGGGCTTAATCCCCCTTGATATTCCTTTGGCCAATTTCTTCTTCTTCTTGCCTAGCAAGTTCCTCCAAGTTCCAATAGCTTTCTCTCTTGCCCTAGCCGTCCACAACAATTAGGGTCCCTTTCAATCGATCAAAAGACTGCAAATGACGGCCTAAGAGGCGTTATATACGATCAAACTGAACGGTTAGGGTTTCTGCTGAACAGCGTCGACTCGCCGAGTCCATGCCTGGACTCGTCGAGTCCCGTCGCGATCCCGCGACCAAGTCTGCGATTCTACTCGGCGAGTCTAGGCTCCAACTCGCCGAGTCCCCCTTTAAATTACCCCAAAAACATAATTTAATAATACCTGAGATTTCGGGCTGTTACATAATCCATTAATTCCATCACTCTACCAGATAAATTATATTGTATAGTCTATCTTAATACATAATCCAATCCCAATGGCTAAAAAAGCAGGTCCCGATAACTCCATCCTATAATTCCAAAATTAGCGTTTTCTAAACCCTAATTAGGGTTTCCAACCTATTCAAATCCCAATAGGCCCATCTTGTAGGTCATTAGATCAATTAGGGTTTATTAGGCCCATTAGGATTTTAGTCCCTTTGTCTAAACATCCCAAACGAATCAAACACAAAAAGCACACTGCCACCCAACACGGCGTCTGGTGGCAGCAGGAGGCGGCAGCCACCACCTCATGGTGGTGGCGTCAGCCAAAAATTGCAAATAAAACATGACAAATGCTAAAAACAACGCATATACGCCCCTTGACACACACACACACACATTGTATTACAACATAAAACACACACACACACACTTGGTTGCAAAACTAAAACACAGTCGTCCCTCCCCGGTGGCATGCGGTGACGACGACATTTGGCAGCAGCTCCCGGTGAAACAATCGCATGGCGGCGGCAGTAGTGACGAGACCTAACAGCAGCCATTTCAACCGATATTTCCATGAGCACAGCATCCATGTCGGCGATCTTTTCTTGGCTACAGAAGACGTCCGACGACAGGGGATGTTGAGGAGGTGCCGACAACAATCCAGCAGGTGGAATGATGGTGGTGAATGCAGTGCGGAACAGAGGTCGCATTTCTAGCCGAAAACGACCACAATGGTCATTACACCCACTTCATCTGGCCTTCAAGGTGGTTGTGGTTTCATCCTTGACTTAGTTGACGACAGAAGTGATGGTGGTGCAAGCAACGGTATCCGGCGGCGACGTGGTTGATAACGACGGCTAGGGATGAGGGGCGATAAAGTGGCGGTGGCTGGAGACGTTCCAAGGGTTGTGGCGGCTGGGGGATTGACGATCTAGGGTTAGGTTTAATCAATGCGACAAGAGGGACGGGATACGTGGGGTTAAATTCCTGCTCCAAGCAAATATAGGACCTTGTATAGTGGATGACTTGTCTAATTGGGAGACTGTTGGAAGAGTGTCCAAGGTCATTAATTATTCGTAACATTTCTAATAATAACAAGGTCTTTTTGGATTGCCCTCAAGACCCAAATTGAGTAGAATAAATAAAGAAGAAATTGGTTTATTAATTATTATGGTTAATAGTTAGTTAGAAACTAATTGGAAATATGTTTTGGGAATTAATTAAAAGTTTAATTAATCAGAGGGTTGAATATTCATTTATCGATAAGTGGTTCATCAAGAATGTTCTAGAACCCTTATGGAATTAAGGTTGAATGAAAATCACTCCATACCACATGGGAAAAGGAGTGAATTTCGTGGTTAGGCCCCCATCCTACATGGGAAGGAGTACAAAACCTAGGAAGGCATCGAAGGCTATAAATAGGGCCTTATGGATTTCATTCTTCCTTGAACCTTTCGCAAACCCTTCTTGCTCTCCCTCTTAGAGACAACTTCTAACCCTCTTAGGGTTTGTGAAATTGACCTTTATCCTAGTTATTTTTATTCCACTCTTTGGTGTAATTTGATTTGATACTGTTATAAGGATTCTAGTTTGGATCCTCTCATCCAAGCAACTTCATGGAGGATCAAGATCTGAAACATGGAGATCAAGGGCTAGATAAGAGGTATGTTTTCTTCTTTATGTTTTTTATTTCTAGGGTAGATGTAATTAGCATGAAACCATGGATCCATAGGTTTCATGTACACTTAGGTATATTGTAGTTTCGATTTTTCCGCTATGTAGTTTAGAGTGTATTTGATGTGTTGAAAACCCAACAATAAAGGGATAAGAAGGAGATACTTGATAATAGGACGATACTCCACTGGAAACATCTGTTGGCAAAGACCGTCAGAAGGAATAGTCATAAGAAACACCTGAGTTTATGGTGCCCTTAGACACTCATAATTGTTTTCTGCCTAATAGTCATGTCGAAGTGAACTTCTTTTTCTTGGACAATTTACTAAAAAGGGTACTCACCATTGAATCTTGGAATTTTGTAGGGGAAGTGTTCAAAGTAAAAAAAAAGTATTCTACTATTTTTAAAAATAGATGAAATCATTTGAAAACGTAATAAAAAAGGGAAAATTGTTTTAAACTAGTCTAATATTAATGGATCTTTAAAGACAATAAACAACTTATTTAGTTTTTGGAAAAGTAACCATGAGTTCCAAAATGAAGAATTTTGGAGTGTGAAGGTTTGTATCAATCGAATACACTCAACTATAAACATAAAAGAATAAACAGAGAAAGGAGTTTAAACAAGATAATTACAAAGATACTTTCACCAAGAAAGAAGTTTTTTTCACCAAGAAAACAGGTTGTCACAATGACGGTCACCAAGACGCAAATGGCACCAATCCATTCACATTAGGGTTTCACCCTAATGTTAAGTATATACTAATCTAATCTAGTGAATCCCTTCATTAAAGGGATTATATCTAATCTACATATAAACATATCCTTATCACCAGGATATTGGATATGTTATCTATTCTATATTTACAGAGTATAACTACCTAATATACATATGATATCTTCCTAGAATATATATATATATATATATATATATATATATATCTTCTTAATATACACTGATAACTAAGATCATGGACTTCACGCTAACGCTGATCATTCTTGACTTGACGATGGCACTGGCATTGGTGGTCAACGTGTAATTGTGTTTGACTCATCAGATCATAAGGTGTGGCCTTACAATCTTCCCCTAATTGATAATGTCAAAACTAAACTTCAATAAATTCTTCAACTTGTGCTCCCCTTGAGAGTAAGAACTTTTTTCACTCCCTCATTTTTGTTTTTAGTAGTAGGGACAGTAAGAGCAATGGAAACAATCAACGGATTATAAGTTGCAGCAAACTATTAGATGATAAGGAGATGATAGAATGTTGATATCACCTCCCCTTCAAATAAGAAACATTTTAGTTTTTCTCCCTCTTAGATGTGTGATATTCTTTCAAAAGTGTCCACTATGAATGACCAGCCCATCTTCTCGAAGCCTTCTAGCACTCCGAGACTCGCCTCTAGGGCATAAGAGGTACTAGGGAAGGGGAGGGATAGTTTTGGAGTGTTGAAAGAGAAAGAAGGGTGAGGTTGTGAAGAATTGGAAGACACCTCGTATCTATTTATAGCCCTTATGTTGGGCGTACTCGGTATGCTAGGCGTACGAGGCTATGCTACGCGTACGAGGGGGCAGGTGTCACCTCCACATGCGAGGATGTGGGGAGAAAGATAGGGCTCGGATTACGCCACGTCACCACTTCACATCAACCCATTCTGACTTCTAAATTTTGTAACTTTTGCATACGATCTCTGTTTCTGACGTTCTTTATATACACGCATAGGTGAGGATGTAATCTACAACTTTTGATTAGACTCCGTCGGCTAATTTTGACTTTATTTTTAAAGTTATACTATAACAGGCCTGGAGAGGCAAAGTTCGTTAAAAATTCATAACTTTGTCATCCGAGGTCCGTTTTACTATGTCTTTATATCGTTGAGCTCCTATTAACGAGATCTTCAATTCTCATCTAGGTTGGGTCTGCTAAAAATCAGTCGATCTAATATTCGAATTCCGGGTTGCATACTGCTATGCCAAATCTTAGAAAAATCATAACTTCCTCATACGAAGTCAGATTAGGACGTTATTTTGATGCACATTCTCAGTTAAACATATACTAAAAATTTGCTTAGATTTCTAAGGCTAAAATGTATTTTATCGCAAATTCACTTTTTATGTCACACAACGTCATGCCGGTTTTCTCGCGAAACTTCGACAGGTCATAACTTATTCGTTATAGGTCGAATTTTTGCGTTCTTTATATCTCTTTAATCGTTGTCATGGCCACTACTACTTTCTTTATAGATATTGGGTCTATCTATTATTTTATTTTTGACGCTTATTTTTATTCTTAATTTATTACGTCGTTAATAGCAAGTATAATGCACATAAAATCACATAATTCACAGAATACTCAAATAATTCTTATTTATTACTTCAAACTAGATTAGAATTGTTGACCCTAACTATCACATCATCATACTAATTCGAAGCCTAGAAACACGGGTATTACAATTCTCTCATCCTTAGGATGATTCCGTCCCGGAATCATGCATTAGCAAACATATGTGGATAGCGACTCATCATGCCACTCTCTGTTTCCCAGGTTAGGATAGGCCCATTCAAAAGTTTCCATTGCACAAGAACTAATTCGACCATCTTGCGTTGCAACTTCTTTGTCTTACGGTCAACAATTTGTTGGATAAGGTGTCTAAGTCCATAACTATTTCTGGTATGTACTTGACCCGACCTGGCATGGTCCACTTGGGTTGCATGGCACCATGCAATTGGATAGACTAAATGACAGAAATAACACTTGTGGTTTATTAATATATTATAAGTTCTAATATATTAATAATAGTATTTAATTAGTTTGATCAATAATTAATTTTAGAATTAATTAAGTGATCAAAAGATAACTAATTTAATATATGGGTTGATTATGTAAATCATCCATAACTTATATAGTGGGCAAAGAGGCTCCATGGATAATCAAGTTGGGTTGAACCCATTCAATGCTCCATGGAGGCTTCATGGGATTTACAAACCCTTGGGTCCTGGAAATGAAGAGTCATGACACATTAGGGTTTACATGGTGTAACCCTAAATGTGTCAACACTATATAAAGCTCATGTTTCTCCCAAAATCGGCTACACATGCATGCTTGAGGGCTAGAGCCGATTTTTAGAGTGGTACACTCTCTCTCCAAGTTTACTCCATAGCATTTGGTGTTGTGTGAAGCATTTGAGGCATCACACTTGGGGTGCTAGGCTCATAAGGTTTCAAGGATCTAAATCAACAACAAGGTATGTAGTTCTATCTTTCACTTAAGTTAAAATTGTTACCCATGTATGATAGATAGGATCATAACCTTGGAAATCAACTTTGCATGAGAATTAGACAAACATAGATCCAAGGTTATTAGGGTTGCATGAACACTTAGGAAGTGTTAGAATGCTCAAAACCCATCAGTGGTATCAGAGCCTAGGCTTGTTTGTTTGATACTTGATGCAAATTTGTTGAGAAAAGTCGATTTTGTGCAATCTGCCTGATGAACTCGCCCAGTCCATGGAGGGACTCGCCGAGTTCATGTGTATCTTCATCCTACTCACCGAGTAGGTTCGTGCACTCGACGAGTAGGAGTCTCAGAATGCAGTTTTTTGACTTTTGCTGCTGGAAATGGACTAGAAACGTTACCCTAAACTATTTTGGTGTTATTAAACTTGTTTTAGATGGTGTAATGTTTGTTCTAATCCATTTACAATGGCTAATATCAAATTTTCATGATTATATGTGTTTATATGGTCTTGAAACTTTGATATGGACATTCATGTTCTTGATCTTATGAATTTAGATGATCATAGGAATTACATGTAACCTACTTGGTAGTTTAATTCTTGGTCATAATGTGTTTTAATGGAGGCCATAACTTGTCCTCAAGTTATGGAAAAACCAAGAGTCACACTTGAATTAAAACCATTAAAAGAACACAAGAGTTAGAAAAATGAAAAGTCTTCATTTTAATACTGAATTAAATTCATAAGTTATGTGAAATGAAAAGGTTGTGAATGTTTACAAAACTTTCCCTCAAGTTTTGGAACAAGTAAAGTCATATTAAAACTTTAGTTCCAACCCTTAGAATTTTAAAAGTTAAAATTCAACCCTTATACTTATAATATTATAAGTTAATAACAATATATATATATATATATATATATATATATATATATATATATATATATATATATATATATATATATATATATATATATATATATATATATATGTATAAGATCAAAGTCGTCTTACCGCTAGTACGCCTCATTCACGAAGCCAGTCTATAAGTTGGGTATAAGGTTGTTGCCTATAAAATGGCAACTTAATGGGTGTCCACTTTCATCCACCGCTTGCTTGACTGGTGGAGGGTTGTTCGCCGAACGGGTAGGACAATGACATAAAATTTCTCATTAAAAGTATAATGATTATTATAAAGTAACTAAATGTTTTATAAATTCCCAATCCTAGTTACTTTAGGAAAAATGTGAATAAGGTGCTAATCCATGAAATTACACTGTGCACCTTGTTTAAGTCGTTGGTGGAGCGTGTGTGGTTTACTGACACACTAACTTGGACTTAACAAGGGAGGCAAAGGGTGACTTAATGTTTTTCATGAGGTCGGAAGGAGCGCGTGTGGTTTACCGGCAGTACGATTAAGTGAAAAAACATTAACGGTACCAAGTAATTTGCGTGGTTACTTCACACCTTGTTTTGTGATCCTCGGTATCCCAGTCACAAAACATGAAGGGTACACTCGAGATTGAAACATGCCTTTGAAAGGTTCAATGAATCTCAAAGAATCTGGGAATTTCTAAAAACCAAATAAAACCTAATAATTTAATATTTCGTTTTCATGGTGGAAATTGGTGAATCGTCATTCACCCACCTTTCAAATATGTTATAACTTGCATTACGACATCCCTCTTCTAGGTTATAATATATTGTGATTGAATCCTAGCCTTAATATTACATTTGCGTGTTTTATTATGGACTATCTCTATATCTAAACTAAACTTATCTTTCTTCTCTTCAGATGTCTTCCAATAATTCTACTCCTAGCCGAAATCCTACTGGCTCCTTCTCTCTCATGAACCTTTGTGGGGGAGTCATCTTTGATGGATCCAACTTCACTGACTGGATCAGAAACATCAGGATGGTCACTCGTTAGGAGAACAAGGAATATGTTCTTGACAAGGTGCTTAAGGTGCCTGAGCCAACTGCTACTCCTGAGGAGCTTGCTGAATATGAGGTTCATGAAAGAGATGCTACTAAAGTGGCATGCATCATGATGCCCACCATGACAGTCGTGCTCCAAAAGTCCTATGAGGACTACTGTCCTTTTGAGATGCACCAGGATTTGATGGACCGCTACCATCAGAGTGCTTGTCAAGAGCGATATGAAATCATCTCCTCTATGATCACAACCCGAATGAGAGATGGTGAACCCGTCACAAGCCACATGCAGAAAATGCAAAGGTATGTGGATCGATTAATGAAGTTGAATGTGAACTTCCCTAAGGAGTTGGCAATAGATATTATTTTGCACTCCTTACCTTCATGTTATGATCAATTCTGCATGACATACTAAATGAACAAGGAGGAAGTTACACTTAGCAAACTTCAAGGACTCCTTAAGACCGCAGAATCAGGTCTTAAAGGTTGTGACCACTCCTACTCCTACTCCAAACTCCTCAACTGTCCTGGAAATCGGGAAAGGGAAAGGGAAGAAGAGGAAGAACCGCTCGAAGGGTACAAAGGGGAAGACCCTTCATGGCTCCTCTTCTAGCAGAACCAAGAAAAGTTCCATTACACCTTCTTCTGATTCCAAAGAGGCTGACTGCTTCTATTCCCATGAAAAGTCGCACTGGAAGCAAAACTGCCCAAAGTACTAGCAAGATTTGAAGGATGGGAAAGTAAAACCCAACCATGCAGGTATTTACACTATATCATCTAATAATTCACTCTATTCTAACTCTTGGGTCCTTGATACAGGTTGAAGTATTCATATTTGTTCTGAATTACAGGGACTAAGAAGAAGTGAGAATGTGGAGCATGGAAAGATAAACATTATCATGGGGACTAAGAAGAAGTGAGAATGTGGAGCATGGAAAGATAAACATTATCACTTGTCACCAAGATTGGAGTTTATACTTTGTTGCTTAGTAGTGGATTTACTTAAGATTTGAATAAGTGTTGTTATTTGCCAGAAATGGCAAGAAATGTTATTTCATTTCATGCTTTGTATAAACAAGGTTTTACCTTTTCTTTTGATAATGAAATTGGTGGAATAAATGCTTTCTTTAATAATGTGTTTTATTTTAAAGCATTACCTTGTGATGGTGTGTATGAAGTAGTGTATGTTGTAGACAATCTAGGAAATTATGTATTGTGTATTGATTCTACTAATGATAATAATTTGGATAAAGCATCATTATGGCATTGTCATCTTGGACATATAAGCAAGAAACGCATAAGCCAAATCCAAAAGGATGGAGTCTTGGAATCATTTGACCTAAAGTCAGATGATAGTTGTGAATCATGCTTACTTGGAAAAATGACAAAGTTACCCTTCATAGGTTCTTGTTCTAGGGTTGAAGGTTTGTTGGATCTTGTACACACGAATGTGTGTGGACCCTTCAAACATGCCACAAGAGATGCTAATCGTTATTATATGACTTTTACTGATGATTACAGTAGATATGGATATGTCTACTTAATCAAGCATAAGTTAGAGACTTTTGAAAGGTTTAAAGAGTTTAAAAGGAATTCGAGAATCAATTGGGCAGGAACATTAAGATGCTTCGATCCGATCGTGGTGGTGAGTATCTTAGTATCGATTTCCTCGACTATCTTAGGGAATGTGGGATTGTCTCACAATTGACACCTCCCAGGACACCGCAGTTGAATGATGTGGCTGAGAGGCGTAATCGAACCTTGTTGGATATGGTTCGTTCCATGATGAGTTGAGCTTCTCTACCATTCTCATTTTGGGGGTATGCCATAGAGACTGCCACCCATATCCTTAATCTGGTCCCTACAAAGAAGGTTGCCAAAACACCTCATGAGATGTGGATTGGAAAAGTTCCAAGTCTAGCCCACATCAAGGTTTGGATTTGCGAGGCTTTCGTGAGACGCGAGACTCATGGCAAGCTCGAACCTCGAAGTGAGAGGTGTATTTTCATCGGCTACCCACAAAAATCCTTTGGTTACCTCTTCTATAGACCTAGTGAGAATTTGGTCTTTATAGCAAGGAGGGCTGTCTTTCGATCGAGAGAGAGAGAGAGAGAGAGAGAGAGAGAGAGAGTTCATAAGCCAAGGAAACAGTGGGAGGCTAATTGACCTTGAAAAACTTTAAGAGTCAAGTGGTGAAGGAACCTCAAACCCTAGCAGCCAACTTAAGGAGGAAACTCCTGTTGTACCTCCAATTGTACCTCTGAGGCGTTCCACAAGGGTTAGGAATGTAC
The DNA here is from genome assembly GCF_002870075.4 of Lactuca sativa. Taxonomy (NCBI): domain Eukaryota; kingdom Viridiplantae; phylum Streptophyta; class Magnoliopsida; order Asterales; family Asteraceae; genus Lactuca; species Lactuca sativa. The sequence continues at coordinate 108,371,283 of NC_056623.2, forward strand.
CTGAGCATTACTATGGATTTCATATTATTGCGGAAGGTGATACACTTATCAGTGATGAGACACCTATAGGTCTGGATGAACCTAACAGCTATGCGGAAGCGATGGCAGGCCCCGAGTCTGCTAAATGGAAAGAGGCAATGGATAGCGAGATACAGTCCATGTATAACAATCAGGTCTTGGACTTGGTTGACAATGTACCAGGTCGTAAGATAGTTGGGTGCAAATGGATTTTCAAGAAGAAGACCGACATGGAAGGTAACGTACACACCTATAAGGCACGACTGTTTGCAAAGGGCTTTTCTCAAACTCCAGGAGTTGATTATGATGAGACCTTTTCACCAGTAGCCAAGATTAAGTCTATTAGGGTATTGTTAGCCATAGCTGCATTTCATGACTATGAAATATGGCAAATGGATGTCAAAACCGCTTTCCTTAATGGAAAGTTGGTTGAGGATATCTACATGAATCAGCCAGAGGGTTTTGTCAGCACAGAGTACCCTAATAGAGTGTGTAAGCTTGAGAAATCCATTTATGGATTAAAGCAAGCACCTCGCAGATGGAATCTTTGCTTTGATGAGAAAGTCAAAGAGTTTGGATTTTCGAGAAGTGAAGATGAATCTTGTGTATATGTTAAGGCTAGTGGGAGTATAGTTAGCTTTATGGTACTGTATGTGGATGACATACTACTCATTGGAAATGACATCCCAACTCTACAGAAAGTTAAGTCCTGGCTTGGGAAGTGTTTTGCTATGAAGGACCTAGGAGAAGCTGCCTATATTCTAGGGATAAGGATCTTGAGAGACCGGAGTAAAAGACTAATTGGACTTAGTCAGAGTACATACTTGGATAAGGTGTTGAAGGGATTTAGCATGCAAGATTCCAAGAAAGGAGAGTTACCCATCCAGAGTAACACTAGACTGAGTAAGACTCAGAGCCCGAGTACTGAGGTAGAGATAGCTGAAATGAGTCGTATACCTTATGCTTCGGCAGTAGGCTCGATCATGTATGCTATGACATGTACTCGTCCTGATGTAGCCTTTGATTTAAGCATGATTAGCAGGTATCAGGGGAACCCTGGCAAGGCTCACTGGACAACGGTAAAGAATATTCTCAAGTACCTGAGGAGGACTAAGGAATGGGTCCTCACCCTTGGTGCGAGTGATGAGTTGAGAGTTGTAGGGTATAGTGATGCTAGCTTCCAGACTGATAGGGATAATTTCCGCTCTCAGTCGGGCTGGGTCTTTACCTTAAATGGAGGAGCAATCTCTTGGAAAAGTTCCAAGCAGGAGACAGTGGCTGATCCAACTTGCGAATCAGAGTATATAGCAGCAAGCGAGGCGGAAAAAGAGGCTATATGGCTAAAGAACTTCATTGGAGACCTTGGAATTGTACCAGCTATATCTAAGCCCATAGAGATTTTATGTGATAGTGAAAGTGCAGTTGTCTTAGCAAAGGAACCAAGGGATCATGGGAGATCCAGACACATTGACAAAAAATATCATTTCATCAGACATCGTATAGAAGAAGGACTCCTCGTGGCAAAGAGGGTATCATCAGATGAGAACCCGGCAGATCCCCTTACGAAGGGACTGGGTAGGGTTACGCATCTCCAACATGCTAGGAGCATAGGGCTGAAGGATGATATAAGTTTTAGTAGTTAGATAATTCTGAAATATTTAAAATGTATTTGGCATTTGATGATGAATAAAAGTTGTGTTTATTCATGAGTAAAGTGTTTCTATCTTTTGTCAATCATTTACTATTATTTCTTTTGCATGTTTTGACTTCCCGAATATTTATGTTGTGTTTTTACATATTCTTCAAATTATCCACAGTCGGTCATATGTTGGGAGTAGATATGAATTAAGACTGTCATGAGTTGGTTGTAGAGGTCTAAGGTGTTGGACATGGCCTCAACACTCATGAGTGCTCATAAGTTCTGAGAATTGGATTCAACCCACGCTCACTGGAATCACTTCATGGAATTTATCTCGAGTGATTGTGAGACGGTAATATCATATAAGTCTTGAAACCTAGAGATATGATTTGTTACTTACGAGTTGGTTATGCATTGATTGTACGAAAACGCATTGGTAAATCGATGTTATAAACGTGCTTTTGTGTATAATTCAATTAGTGGTAGAACAAACATGAGTCAAATTTTATCTGTTCCTTCTTGGATTAGAAGCTGATATCTGGGCCCCTTGATGATTTTGTTTTGACTAATGTACCGGGCCCGGTCAGAATTAAGTTGATGTGTTCAATTATGTTCTATGTCAAACAAATCGGAAATTAGGAAACAAACTGCTAGACGATAAGCAAGACCATGTTCCATGTGTTTGTCCGGCTGATATCTAGAACAGAGGATTATATGATCCCTTATCTAAAATGGTGTACCATCATCTTCTCAGTTCCGAGAAACCTTGAAAAGAGCTACAATTGTCGATCGGTTCCTGAAGTCATACTTGCAGTTATAGTTATTAGACTTATCCAAGTGGGAGATTGTTGGATAAGGTGTCTAAGTCCATAACTATTTATGGTATGTACTTGACCCGACCCAGCATGGTCCATTTGCTTTACACGGCACCATGCAATTGGATAGACTAAATGACAGAAATAACACTTGTGGTTTATTAATATATTATAAGTTCTAATATATTAATAATATTATTTAATTAGTTTGATGAAGAATTAATTTTTTAATTAATTAAGTGATCAAAAGATAACTAATTAAATATATGGGTTGATTATGTAAATCATCCATAACTTATATAGTGGGCTAAGAGGCTCCATGGATAATCAAGTTGGGTTGAACCCATTCGATGCTCCATGGAGGCTTCATGGGAGTTACAAACCCATGGGTCAAGGAAATGAAGAGTCATGGCACATTAGGGTTTACATGGTGTAACCCGAAATGTGTCAACACTATATAAAGCTCATGTTTCTCCCAAAATCGGCTACACATGCATGCTTGAGGGCTAGAGCCGAATTTTAGAGTCTTACACTTTCTCTCCAAGTTTACTCCATAGCATTTGGTGTTGTGTGAAGCATTTGAGGCATCACACTTAGGGTGATAGGCTCACAAGGTTTCAAGGATCTAAATTAACAACAAGGTATGTAGTTTTATCTTTCATTTAAGTTAAAATTGTTCCCCATGTATGCTAGATAGGATCATAACCTTGGAAATCAACTTTTCATGAGAATTAGACAAACGTAGATCCAAGGTTATTAGGGTTGCATGTACACTTAGGAAGTGTTAGCATGCTCAAAACCCATCACAATTGCCTCCGGCTCTTCGATTAAGCTCTTATTTTCATCCATCCTTAACTCCGTAAGTGGAATTATATCAAGAGTTTCTCCCGTAAATTTCGTTAATTAACACACATGAAAAGTGTTATGAATATCATCCAGTTCTTCTAGTAATTCCAACTTATAAGCTTGGTTTCCAATCCTCTGAAGAACTTTGAATGGCTCAATAAACCTTAGACTCAACTTTCCTCTCTTTACAGATCTTATAAGTCCCTTCCACGGTGAGACTTTGAGAAAAACTGAATCTCCAATTTCGAATATCATCAGTCAATGCTTTTTGTCAGCAAAGCTCTTTTGACGATCCTGAGCTGCTAACATCCTTTCTCTAATCACCTTCAGTTTTTTAGCAGTCTAATGGACTATCTCGGGACCCATAAACTGCATTTCTCTACCCTCAGGCGAAAAAGACGGCATATGAAATTTATGTCCGTACAAGTCTTGATAAGATGCCATCTTGACGCTCAAATGGTAACAATTGTTGTAGAAAAACTATACTAGGGGTAAATGCTCATCCCAGGTACCTTGAAATTCTAGGGTACATGCTTTTACCATATCTTCTAGTTTTTGAATCCTTCTTTCGGTCTGACCATCAGTCTACGGATGGTACGCTCTACGTAAACACTGTTGGATTAATGTATAAGTCCATAACTATAATTGGTAAGACTTGACCCGACCCAGCATGGTCCATTTGGGTTGCATGGCATCATGCATTTGGATAGACTATAATGAGAGAAATAACACTTAAGGTTTTTTAATATATTATAAGTTCTAATATATTAATAAGATTATTTAATTAGTATTGATCAAGAATTAATCTAGGATTAATTAGGTGATCAAAAGAAGACTAATTAAATATATGGGTTGATTGTGTAAATCATCCATACTTGTATAGTGGGCTAATGCTTCATGGATTGTCAAGATGGGCTAAACCCATAAGATGCTCCATGGATGCTCCATGGTGTATTTGAACCCATGGATCCAAGGAAATGGAAAGCCATGACAATTAGGGTTTACCCTAATTCTCACTAACTATATAAGCATCTTATTGTTGACAAAATCGGCGACTAATGTGTGAAAAAGAAGGGCTAGCCGATTTCATGAAGTGTAGATTTCTCTTAAGTTATTCCAAGTGTATTTGGTGTTGTGTTAACCATTTGAGGTGTCACACTTGAGGCACTAGGCACTCAAGCTTCATGAAGACGTTCTACATCAAAGAGGTATGTATTCTATCTTGTTATCTTCATTGTTTTGTATGCTAGATTAGGATAATACCTTGGATGTTCATATTTGTATGTATAATAGAGAAAACATAGATCCAAGGTATTTAGGGTTGCATGTACACTTAGGAGTGTTAGAATGCTCAAAATCCAACAGTGGTATCAGAGCCTATGCTTGTTTTCAATTATAGTTGATGCAAATTGCGGAAAAATGCTGAAAAACTCGATTTTCTGGCTTTCTGGGCACTGGACTCGCCGAGTCCACTGATGAACTCGCCGAGTCCATGAGTAAAATCATCCTACTCGCCGATTAGGTTCATGCACCCGACGAGTAGGAGCCTCTGACAACATATTTTCGAGGTCTTTGGCTAGAAATGGACTAGGAACATTACCCTAAGTTGTTTTTGAACTTATAAACTTGTTTTTGATGTGGTAATGTTCATGCTAATCCAATTTCAAAGATAATTGTCAATAGATTCATGTTTTGAATTAGTTTAGTGATTAGGCTAATTACGTGAAAAAGTTTGATTTGAATTATCTTGTTCTTATGAGTTGCTTAGATTAATAGAAAGTTATGTGAAAATATTGTTTTCAATCCAAATTAATCTAAGAGTTGATTCTAAAATGTGTTTTTGTAACTTGTCCTCAAGTTATATGAAAAGTAACATTTAAGTTTCACAAAACTCATAAAAGTTGGCAATGGTTACAAAAGATGAAGAATCTTGTCCTTAAGTTATGGAGGTTCAAGAGTCACTTCATTAAGTAATAAAATATGTAACCTTAATTAATTCCATAAGTTACAAAATAAAGAAAAAGTTACATTCTTTAATAATTTAAAGTCTTCCCTAACTTGTCCTCAAGTTATGGAAATTGAAGAGTTTTTGGATTAAAACTACTTTAAACACATAAGTTATGGAATTAATTAGTTTTGAATAGTTTCGAAACTTGCCCTCAAGTTTTGGAATTTGTAAAGTTTTCTCTTATGAATACTTTAATTCCAAGTTAGCCCTTAGAATTTTAAAAGTTAAAATTCAACCCTTATACTTTATAATATTATAAGTTAGTAATATTTATATATATATATATATATATATATATATATATATATATATATATATATATATATATATGTATAAGAGTAAAGTTAGTCTTACCGTTAGTAGGCTTCATTCACGAAGCCGGTCTATAAGGGGGTTATAAGGTTACTGCCTATAAAATGGTAGTTTAATGGGTGTCCACTGTCACCCACCGCTTCCTTGACCGGTGGAGGGTCGTTAGCCGAACAGGTTTGACAGGACTATAATTCTCCCTTCATTAAAAGTATTAATGATAGTTACTAAGTAACTAAACTCTTAATAATACCCAATCTTAGTTACTTAGGAAAATGTGAATAAGGTGCTAATCCATGAAATTACACTTTGCACTTTGTTTAAGTCGGTTAGTGGCGCATGTGTGGTTAACCGGCACACTAACTCGTATTTAACAAGGTAGGAAAAGGGTAACTTAATGTTTATCATAGTATCGATGGAGCGTGTGTGGTTAACCGGCACATCGATTGAGGGGTAAACACTTAAGGGTACCAAGTAATTTGCATGGTTATTCACACCTTGTTTTGTGATCCTCGGCATCCCAGTCACAAAACCTGAAGGGCACACTCGAGATTGAAACATGCCATTGAACAGTTCAATGAATCTCAAAGATCTAGGAGTTTCAAAACCAATTAAAACCTAATAATACATTTTGTTTATCTTGGTGGAAATTGGTGAATCGTCATTCACCTACCTTCAAATATTTTATAGCTTGGATTATGGCATCCCTCTTCTAAGTTATAAAATAGTTTGTTGGGTCCTAGCCTTAATATTTCATATTGGATGTCATATTAAGGACTTTAGATCAACTATCTTGAATATCTCCCAAAAGATGTCTAGTTTAGACATTTATGATCTTCCCAAATCTCTTGAAACAAGCTTTCCTAAATGAAGATGATATCCCATGGAAATCATACTTCTTTCACCTCCTCCAATTATTCTCCCTAACCCACAAGTGTAAGGTCACTCAAGCCTTATTGGCAAGACAAGGTCTAGGTGTGGTCACATCTTGGAGATGTAGTCACATATTGACAAGCCGGGAGAGTTGGGTGTCAAATTCTTGAGAAAGTTGGTGGTTCAATCACTTTCTAAGTCACATAGTGAGCTCCTTTGGGACTTTTATGAAACAGACTAAGACAAGACCCTTAATGATCTTATCCATTTGCTAAGGTCAACTTCCTAAAACTTAATGGACATTGACAATGATGACATTGGATATCTAGTAAAGCTCTCTCTTCCCAGTGGAAAAGGATCGGCCATTGTCAACTCGGTTGACCAAATGGTAAAGAGAAAGGCTAAGTCTTTGATAGTCCCATGTTCCATTACCAAAGCGTCCATATTGCCAAGGGAAGGGGCATTAGTTGCAAAGCTGCCAATTTTACCTAAGGATGGTAAACTCAATAAGTTTGACTTTATTTCAGGTAAAATCCACTATCTTACTCTGATAAGTTTCTATTCTAAGATTCTTGATACATGATGTGACTGGGTCACATGTTGATGTTTTAAGAATCAAAGAAAAGTAAAGAAACTTAAAGAAAGAATATGTTGAATCTGATCGCGTAGATGGATTTCTATCGCATAGTTTGAAGATTGGATTCTTGAGCTACTTTTTAGGAGTCATGATATTTTTGCTTAGGAATAGACAACAACAAGTTTTCATATGGATTGTAAGGATAAATTTTTCCGCAAAGTTTTTAAAATAAAAGGAAATTTTCTGATTTTATTTATTTTAAAATATCCTTACAATGGTATCTGTGAAAAATTTTGTTACTTATAGGATTCCATTAATAGCAAGAGTGGAAATATGAAATTGATTCTTTCATTTGTGGTAATGTCTAAATTTACCAAATAAGGAAAGATTCTCATCACCCAAGTTTCAATTGGACCGGAATCATGCAAGTTGTATAGCATGATGAATGAGAACTTTCAAGTATTGGAAAATTAAGACTAATTATTTGTTCACATGGATGTGTGAGTTAAGTAATGGACTAATGGATCGAGTACACATTCTTGTGCACTGATTAAGTCCACTACAAAAGATCGATAAGACTATTCATCATAGTTTACTAAAGCTCAGTAAATATGATTATACTTACAAGCTTAAGTGTAATTATGAGACATTGAAAAAGGTTCCAATGTAAGGCAGAGCGAATAAGAAGAATCAACTTAGGCAGAAAGATAATAGTTTCTCAAATCTAAAAAGATGAGAGAGTACCTTAGTACCGGTTTTGTGATCATCTTAATGATTAAGAAACCATAGCACAATTAGTTCTCTAAGGAAATCTTAGTGCATTCTTATGACTAAGAAGAGGAACTTGAATTGTTGAAATGGTTAAATCAAGAAGATGAGTCATACTTCGTTCCAATACAAGTCTTAGAGTCATACTCCAAGAATGTAATTTGAGTGATATGTCTTAAAGAAGGTTTAAAACACTTGTTAAATGTAAAAGTAAAAGTTTTCTACTCTTGTACATTTGAAATTGGTAAGTTGCGATGTTTTGAATAAAACAAAGACCAACTTAGCCCAATTGTGTGAAGTGTTTGTCTTGATTAGAATCCACACTATCTCTTGAATATCTGACAAGAAAGTCTTATATGTTAAGAGGACAGTGGGATTCTTAAAGGTCTTGAAAGTCTCAAGAACTAATTAAGAATAAAACCTGAAGTTCTTCACTAGCACACAACTTGAGGTTTATAACCTATTTTGTTGACATATTATGTGCCCATTCCAGTTAAAGTTGGCTTTGCATATGAGTTCCTAGAGTTCTCAATTTGTCGCACAACAACTTGGAAGCAATGGCAGGCCCTTGAGCTGCCAGGTGGCAAGAAATTAAGATTGAGTTCAGTCCATATGAGTTTGGATTTGTCATTATCCTTGTCTTGTGATTATGGTTTTGACAATTCACATGGATAAGAACACATACACCATTAAATCTAAGTGTCATAAGGTTTCTCTCCGATTCATGAAAATGATGGTGAGGAAACACTTTCACTAAGCAGATTTTAGCTAGATAGAAATTGTAATATTTGCATTCTCAAAGTCGTTAGTGGAGCGTGTGTGGTTTACCGGCACACTAACCTGGACTTGTGAGAAGTGGCAAAAAGGTCTAACCATTATGATTTCAGCATCCCTCTTCATAATTGTTTAGACACACAAGTGTGCTATCTAAGGGAATGTGTATGATTTTGATAAAGTTTTATCAAAACAATCTAGTATCAGAAATCTGAACTTTGGTAAGAAAGTCAGCTGATTTCTGAGTACATGTCAAAGCTAGTGGGAGCATAAGTGTTATGCTAATAATCATCATGTTATTGGGAGCATGATAATTATGATAAGTATTGCAAGTTACCAATGTTAATTATAGAAAACAAAAGGTTTCAATTGGGAAAAAGTTGTTTTGCTATAATTAAGGGAGAGGAAATTATACTTCATCTCAAATCTATAAGCTTAGATCGTGAGGTTTTAATCATTTAGTCAAGGACACATACATATATATATATATACATATATATATATATATATATATATATATATATATATATATATATATATGAATTTCATGTTGGAATGGCTCAACATAAGGAAATTCTGTATATGGGTCCATTATTTGCGTTCTAAAATTCGATTACGATTACGACATCCCTTTTCATAATCTGAATTATGAGAACTTGGAAAATAAAAATGGAAATGTTATAGCAAAAGACTGGGTTAGTCTTTAGGTGAGACATCATGAATCGTGTCCCATATGCATCGGATATAGGATCGATTACATGTGCTCTATTCATCGTTTCTAAAATTTTCCAAATGCCTGGGGCATTAAGAAGGGAAACAGTTTAGAAATGGATATGACTAAAAGAAATAAACAATTATCGAGGACAATCTATGGTTTACCAAAGATTGGTTGCTCAAGGACAATTGGAAGTATAGTGATAATTCTGGAAGGACCATATTGGCATAATCTGTAAGGAGGCAACTCTTATTCAAAAGTGATAGTCAAAATGGAATCTGAAAATGTTTCAAAGTTAGAAATTATTCAATCTTTGTAAGATTAGGAAACTTAATGAAAGAAGGATGTTTCCAAGGAGATGATCTCCTTTGGAATGCTCTGTAATGGTTGTTGTCAAGTCTTTCTGACTTTGTGCATAATCATTACAAGAGGATCAATGCATATAAGTTTAGAATCTAACAGATTTCAGTAAATGGCATGAATTTGGAATTCTTGCATTTGCAGTAAGGAATTGGGACTGTGAAATGAGAATCATTAGAGTTATGTTCAATTGATCTATTTCACAAAGTAAAGATCATAGACAAACATAATATGCATACTTGGTGTATGGCATGACTAGTGTTTAGAAAACATAGTGTACATGCTTAGAGCATGGGACAACTATTGTTTTAAATTCAAGAATAATGTTGATAGCTGAAACAGTATACACTGAATAATGTGTAATCATATGGTGATAAATAAAAGGTGTTTTAGTTATATTCATAAGTTCTGAGACCATATTGGATTCAATTATTATTGTGTTTCAATTTGCATGTTTTGACTTCCAGAATAACTAGTTCATTGTTCTGATTGACTAAGTTATTCAAACTATCCACAGTCGGTCATATGTTGGAAGTAGATATGAATCAAGACTGTCAAGGGCTGGGCTTGTAGAGGTCTATGATGTTGCACAAGGTGGTGCTACAACACTCATGAGTGCTCATAAGTTCTGAGTATTGGATTCAACCCGCGCTCATTGAAATCACTTCATGGATTTTATCATGAGTGATCATGAGACGATAATATCTTATATTCTTCAAACCTAGAGATATGAGTTGTTACTATGAGTAGGTTATACATTGATTGCACGAAAACGCATACGGTAACTCGGTGTTATAAAACGTGCCTCTGTGTATGACTCAACAAGTAGTAGAACAAGCCATATGAATCGAAGTTTATCCATTCCTTTTACCTTCGGGATAAACGCGATATATGTGGGCCCCTCGATGATTTGATGATGAAAAATGGAAGTGCTCGGCCAGGCCAGGACTGATTTGATTTTTTCAATTAGTAAGTCGTCATAAATCGGAAATCGGGAAACAACAGATGGACAGAGAGAATGATTTATAATCCATGTCTCAGTCCATATGATATCTAGAATGGTGGAATATATGATCCCTTATCTAATGGACAAGTCATTGACAAAGGTCAGAGTTCATCTACAAGGTCAGAGTTCGACAGAAGCTTTTGAGAGCTACGATTGCCAGTCGGTTCTTGAAGTCATACGCAATAGTACTTTTAGACTTATCCAAGTGGGAGACTGTTGGATTAATGTCTAAGTCCATAACAATAACTGGTAAGACCTGACCCGACCCGGCATGGTCCATTTGGGTTGCATGGCATCATGTATTTGGATAGACTATAATGAGATAAATAACACTTAAGGTTTGTTAATATATTATAAGTTCTAATATATTAATAAGATTATTTAATTAGTATTGATCAAGAATTAATCTACGATTAATTAAGTGATCAAAAGAAGACTAATTAAATATATGGGTTGATTGTGTAAATCATCCATACTTGTATAGTGGGCTAATGCTTCATGGATTGTCAAGATGGGCTAAACCCATAAGATGCACCATGGATGCTCCATGGTGTATTTGAACCCATGGATCCAAGGAAATGGAAAGCCATGACAATTAGGGTTTACCCTATTTGTCACTAACTATATAAGCATCTTATTGTTGACAAAATCGGCGACTAATGTGTGTAAAAGAAGGGCTAGCCGATTTCATGAAGTGTAGATTTCTCTTAAGTTATTCCAAGTGTATTTGGTGTTGTGAGAACCATTTGAGGTGTCACACTTGAGGCACTAGGCACTCAAGCTTCATGAAGACATTCTACATCAAAGAGGTATGTATTCTATCTTGTTATATTCATTGTTTTGTATGCTAGATTAGAAAAATACCTTGGATGTTCATATTTGTATGTATAATAGAGAAAACATCGATCCAAGGTATATAGGGTGGCATGTACACTTAGGAGTGTTAGAATGCTCAAAACCCAACAAACACAACTTCGTAGCCATTTCCTCTTGTAAACTCCTCCAAAATCTTGATATGAAACGGCTATCATGATCTGATACAATCATTAAGGGAATATCGTGAAGTCATACTACCTCCTTCAAGTAAGCATTTTCAAGCTTATCCACAGATCATCTCTCATTGGCTGCTATGAAGTGTGCCCTCTTAGTAAACCGATCCACGACTACCCAAGTCATGTCGTGACCATTCTTAGTGCTAGGCAGTTTAGTCACAAAATCCATGGTGATATCTTCCCATTTACCCATGGGTACAGGTAAAGGTTCTAAACTCCTATTTGGTTTCTGATGTTGTGCTTTAATTCTCTCACATGTTACACACTCTGCCACATACTTTGCAACATTGAGCTTCATCATCATCCACCAGTAGTAAGGTTTCAAATTCCTATACATCCTAGTGCTGCCGGGATAAATCGAATATATGGTCTTGTGAGCTTCTTCCATCAGATGATCTCTTACTTCGCTCATCTTAGGTTGTCATATCCTATCTTGGAATAACTTCAATCCTTGAACATTTGTACCAAATATCAACTTTTTTCCTAAACATTCTTCCTTTCGGTCATTTCTCTCAAAAGCTTCTACTGAGCTTTCTTGATGATTTCCAAAATAGTTGAGACAACTTGTATCCTTAATGCTCTTGGCCTTTTCCTTTCTAGGTTTACTTTTCCACTTCGAGCATCAGCTACGGCATTTGCTTTATCAGGGTGGTAAATTATCTCATAGTCATAATCCTTGAGTAACTCTAGCCAGCATCGTTGTCTCACGTTCAATTCCTTTTTATCAAAGAGATACTAGAGACTCTTGTGATTAGTGAAGAGTTTTCACTTTTTGCCATAAGATAATGCCTCCATATATTGAGTAGATGAACCTTTTGCTTTCACTTAGAGTAGATGAACCCTTAAGATCAAAATGTGTTCAAGTATCTAATTTTATGCGGTGTTGCAAAACTCGGCCTACTCGGTTGAGTACTCGGAATCGGGCCTCCACCAAAGCGAGATATGTGAACTCGGCAAAAAACCTCAGATTAATTCAAACTCGGTCAAAACTCGGCCAACCTTGGTCAAAACTCAGTCAACATCTCTCTAACTTGGGCCTACTCGGTGAAAAAAATCAAACTCGTTCAACTTGGTCAAACTCGGTCAAAGGTTCAAAATTATCATAAAAAATCAAGAATTTCAAGATTAATATGTATAATACACATAATGATTTATTATTTAACACACACATGTGATTATTACTACACATATATCTTAAATTTTCAATAATTATTCTCAAAGTGAGACAATTGTGTGTATTTCAGCTTTTATGTATTCTCATGTATCAGTCAAATTATGATTTGAACTTATGATTTTGACATATATAATTTTCCTAAAAATTTTCTACATGAATTACCAAATCCGAGTACTCGATACGCGACAGTCGGTTGAGCACGTACCGAGTAGTGAGTTCTACAACCTTGTTTTTATGACCTATTGTTGAGTTAATATAGTTTAGATGACCATTCTAACAGTGTTGGCTTGAATCGTAGGTGTTTTATAACTATTAAAATTTAGGATTAGTAATGGACCAAACCATATAATTAGGTTATAAGGGAATTAACTTTAATGTGTATGAGTTGCATATAATGAACATTCATTACACCTTATTTATTTTCATTACCATTGTGATCAACTGATTAATATATTGCATGCTACAAACTAAAGACCGTTAATACTAAAAATTAACATCATGACCATCATATCATATCATCATATCATATGATACTATATTATAAAGGAAGCATTTTTTTCTTTCACCATATTGATTTGAAACACTCATGCATTTTTCCTTTCACCACATTCATTTGAAACTCCCATGACTTTTCAGTTTCTTTCTAATAATGATTATAAGTTGGTTAATAAGATTAAATAAATATGAAACCTAAAGTGTAATCATATATAAACTAAATTTCAATATTAAAATAATATCTTTACTTCTACTTATAAAGTTATGTTGTTTTTTTTTAACTTTTTGCATATTATACTTAATTTATTAGTTTTAGTATATTGTTGGATGTAAACCATTATCATTTTAAAGCTACAACTTATGAACAATTTGTATAAAATATTTAAATTATAAATTTAAATATAACATTACAGGACCAACTTAAATATAAATTTTAGTTTAACTTAAACAACCCATATAATATTTTGTAAATAATTAAAAGTGATAAATTGTAATATCTTTCTAATAATGATTATAATTTGGTTAATAAGGTTAAATAATTTGGTTAATAAGGTTAAATAATTTGGTTAATAAGGTTAAATAAATAAACAAAATTTCAATATTAAAATAATATTTTTACTTCTACTTATAAAGTTATGTCTTTAACTTTTAACATATTGTACTTAATTTATTAGATTTAATATGTTGTATGTAAAACATTATCAATTTAAAGCTACAAGTTTTGAACAGTTTAGACAAAATATTTAAATTGTTAATTAAAACATAACATTACAGTATGTAAACCAATTTTTTAGCTTTTACTTGTTTTTAGAATACTTCTTTGTTTAGAGTTAAACACCTTTCTCCAATTTGTTACTAATTTTAGGTTCATTAACAATTAAATTTATAAATTAAATCATACAAGTTTCTCTTAAGTTCAATATCCAACTCGTACAAAAGTAATACAATCTGATGATTAAACACACCTGCCGTGTAATAGTTCCTAAGAATGATAAAACCATATATATATATATATATATATATATATATATATATATATATATATATATATATATATATATATATATATATATATATATATATATATATATGTAGTGACATCCCCTAATTTCTCGGCCAGAAAAGACCGATTTAATTTATGGTTTTTAAAATAAAATCAGAGAAATATTTTTAAAAGATGTTGCGGAATTGGTCCCCAAACAACATATGATAAAAGTTTATCAAAACTTTCTTTAAGAAATGTATGGTTTCATTTTATATCAAAACCTTGGGATGTCATATTCCGATACATATTAAAAGCATAAACAAGACATTTTAAGCCTTTCAACAGTTGTTTACAACTACTGGCTTATAATCCAAAAATCCCTCATTGTCCTCCGACTATGCTCGGGGTCCACAACCTCTAACATAAAAAGCTGAGTGGGTCAGGCTTTGGAGCCAGGTTAGCATATAGGGTTTTCAACCAACAATAATAATAAACTTACTAAGGTCATCAATCAACAATAACCCTGATTACCCGTTCCCGTTATCCTTACTTTATGTCCCTAAAAACTTATCACAAGGGACCTAGCCTAAAGAATATCACCGGGATGGACACTACTCGGGCACTTCGTGGCGTATTCCGGGGCTTACAATCGATATCGGGGCTTTAGGGGATTCTAAGATGAAGAAAATATGAAGAGATGGGCTAAATATGGCAATACTCCAAAAGTAACCGAGAGCCTTCGCAGGTACCCTTCTATTTATAGGGTCTAAAGTCCTGATCCAACGGCTGAGAAGCTTCGTATCCGACGGCTGAGAGGCTTCGCAGGGGGGAGCTCGCACGAGGGTAGCATGTGAAAGGGGTAGCTGGCTTCTTGTGATTCGTCCGAAGCGTGTGTCCGATGCGCAGGTGGTCAGCATGTGCGAGGGTCTCGGTGGCAGTCGTTGATTGGACCGCAGAGTCGTATCACACATGCGAGGCTCAGAGCTAGGGTGCAAGGTTCGGTCCATATGCGAGCCTTGGATTGGACATCCCTTCGGTCAAATCAGAATCCGACACGTGGCTTCGCATGACTCAGTAGCTTCGGTGACTCAGCAGCTTGGTGACTCAGCAGCTTAGTGACTCTACAGGACACATGGCACTCTTTCAGCGAAGGTGACATGGCAAAATGTGACTGTGAGAATTCTAGCTTGTAGGCTTGATTCCTGATCCTCTGAAGAACTTTAAATTGTCCAATAAACCTTGGACTCAACTTTCCCCTTCTACCAAATCTTATAAGTCCCTTCCACGACGAGACTTTTAGTGAAACCGAATCTCCAACTTCGAATGATATTGGGTGTCTTTTCTCATCAGCATAGCTCTTTTGAGCAGCTAACATCTTTTTCCCTAATCACTTACAACTTTTCAGTAATCTAATGGACTATTTCAAGTCCATAAACTGCTTTTCCTCAGCTTCCAGCCAACATGATGGCATCCGACACTTTTCCCCATACAAAGCGTGATAAGGTGCCATCTTAACGCTTGAGTGGAAACTATTATTATAGGTGAATTCTACTAGAGATAAGTGTTCATCCCAATTACCTTGAAATTCTAGGGTATATGCTCTCAACATATCCTTCAATGTTTGAATCTTTCATTCGCTCTGACCATCGGTTTGCGGACGGTAATCTGTTTTTAAACGCAATTTGGTACCCAATTCCTCTTACAGACTCCTCCAACACCTTGAGGTAAAACGAGTGTCACGATCGGATACAATCGTTAGCGGAACACCTTGAAGCCTCATAATTTCCTTCACGTAAGAATTCGCAAGTTTATCCATAGACCATTTCTCTTTGGCTGCTATGAAATGCACACTCTTAGTGAAGCGATCAACGACCACCCAAATTATGTCGTGACCATTCCTTGTTCTGGGCAGTTTAGTCACAAAATCCGTGGTGATGTCTTCCCATTTACCCCTGGGTACGGGTAAAGGTTCTAAACTCCCATACGGTTTCTGATGTTGTGCCTTAACCCTAGCACAAGTTACACATTCGGCCACATACTTAGCAATATCGAGCTTCATCGTCAGCCACTAGAAATAGGGTTTTAGGTCCCTATATATTTTCGTACTGCCGGGATGAATCGAGTACATGGTCTTATGAGCTTCTTCTATCAGAAGATCTCTTACTCATCCCGTCTTAGGTACCCAAATCCTATCTTTGAATACCTTCAATCTCTGACTGATTATATCAAACACCAACGTTTTACTCAAACGTTCCTCCTTCCGGTCGTTTTTCTCTAATGCTTCCTCTTGATCTTTCTTTATACTTTCCACAATTGTAGAGACAACTTCAATTCTCAACGGTCTTGGCCTTTTCTTTTTGAGGTTCACCTTCCGACTGAGAGCATCAACATCAACATTTGCTTTACCAGGGTGGTAAAGTATCTCACAGTCATAGTCCTTGAGTAACTCTAGCCAGCGTCGTTGCCTCATGTTCAATTTCTTCTGATTAAAGAGATATTAGAGACTCTTATGATCAGTGAAAAGTTTACACTTTGTGCCATAAAGATAATGCCACCATATCTTTAGGGCGAATACTACCGCTTCCAACTCCAAATCGTGAGTGGGGTAGTTCTTTTCATGCTTTTTCAATTACCTCGATGCATACACTATCATCTTATCCCTTTGGGTGAGAACACATCCTAACCCAACTCCAGAGGCATCACTATAAACTGTGAAGTCATCAACTCCTTCAGGTAACGAAAGAATCAGTGCTTCACACAACTTCTTCTTTAACTTCTCAAACCTTTCTATGCTTCTCATTCCAAGTATAGACAGCTCCTTTGTGGGTCAATTCTGTCAATGGAGTCGCGATCGAAGAAAAGCCTTGGATAATTCAGTGATAATATCCAGCTAATCCTAAAAAGCTTCAGATCTCCATAGGAATTTCAATTGTAACCTTCGAGTTACAAAATAAATCCTTATTGAGGACTCCTTCTTTTTTTCTTGGAATAAGTACTTTCCTTCATTTATTGTAACAGACCGGTGGGTCATGTTCTAATGATCTTTCATTGTATACTACACTACTTAGACTCAGATCTCCTTGGTATAATTTTCGGAACAAACTACACCTTCCTTCATGTTCTAAGGTGATACAATCATAGTTCAACATGTATCATTCCTAAATATCAACTTCTTTAACATTGAGTGTGATGCTTTTATTGATAACTTTAATCATCTTTCACCTCAATCTTCTGGATTAAGTCAATTGCTACATCGAACTTGGTTCTCTGAACCATGTAACATACTCATCTTAGTCGGACTTGATTCAATATGACCTCTAAGTTCGGAATAACAATCATCTTCTTAGTCATTACCGAAAGGATGGTAACAACAGACTAGAACAAGACAGAATCAAATAATAGCTCCTTGGTAACCTTGTGACTTTCCCTGGTCCAAGTACGAGTCCTGTGCTTCTGGTAGTATAGGCCTCTACTACCATTCGCACCTACTCATACTCGTCCCAAGTATTGTCTCGCAGTTCTCCAAATCTCCATACAAGAATTTCACATAGTCATTCAATTCATCATATGATAAAACTAGGGTTTATATTATTTCCTTGAAACGATTACACAAAGGTTCACGTTTACCCTATACTATGCCTCTAATAGGCCTAACCACTTGTTACTATTCACATTGCTACTTTATAACTTGATCTTCTTCTTTTGCAGCCTCAAGTGCCATCTGAAAGGCTCTCGCCTTCGGCTTTGGTGGTAGATTGGGCTTTGCAGCATCCTTCCTCTTCGGACAGTCTTTAAAAAGATGCTCTTCTTCATGGCACTCAAAACATACCCTCTTTTCGAATGGACACACGTTGGCATAATGCCCAGTCTTTCCACATCTGAAGCAAGTCACCTCCTCACTACATTTCCCTGAGTGCTTTTTCTTGCACTTCTCACACCACTTCACTTCACCTCCTCCTCTTCCAAACTTCTTAAACTTAGAAAATTTGCTTCTCTTGCTGGAACCTGAAGTTCCTTCAAATTTTCTCTTTTCACCAACTTCCGCCCTCTCCAGACCCTTCTCTTTGATCTGTACCTCAACGTTCTTAGCATCCCAGATGGCGGCTTTCAAAGTGGTTGCTTGCTTAACCATCGGACCAAAGTCCGCTGTTAATCCGAGGGCACACTTGTTGATCTTAGAGAGTTCAGTTGGAAGTAGGTAAGGAACAAGCTTCATCTTCTCAGTAAAACTAGCAGTGTATTCAGTAACGCTCATCTTTCCCTTCTTTAAATTCTAGAACTCATTATTAATTTCCAGAAGATCTTGCTCAGAGTAGTAATGCAGTTTTAGTTGTAGTACACAGTCTTCCCAAGACATCTTACTAGTTTCTCCCTTGGGCATCAAATTAGCTAGTAACTTCCACCAGTTCAACACACCAGACTTTAATAGAGGAATTGCAAGTGCGGTCTTTTGTTTGTTGCTGCACACACAAATTTCAAACATCGTCTCCATTTTCGAGATCGAATTCATGACTTCCACCGGTGTCGGACTTCCAGATAGACACGGTGGTTTAGATGCCATGAAATCTTTGTATTTGCATCCGCGTCCATCAACTCCTCCATCATGGTTGTTTTTTCTAACTATCGGTGGGTTGGCTTGACCAAGAGTCCCACTTTAGTTCTCTCCTACTGATTTCCCTTCATTCAATACGGGCTGTTCAACAGGCATCGTAGTCTCTTCTCTATGTTGTTGTAGTAATCGTCTTGTCTCCTCCATCTGGCGATCTAACATCATTTGCATCATTGCTTGTACCCTAGCCATCGTCATTGGCTTAGGTGCAGCTCCTACAAAAGTTATTTGCTTAACTACTTGAGGTTGAGGCTGTTGATCCCAGTTTCCGTTTGCATTTGAAACTCCACTACGAGTTCTTGCCATTACAATCTATATCCCGAATAAGGCGAATTCAGGTCTTTATCCTTGTTAGACATATTAATTCCCTTATCACTCCGAAACGTTTACATGTTAGTTCTAATCTCGTAATCATACGCTTAGAATCCTACACACATAAGGTTTCCAGATCCGGTCGGCAATAGACCATAGATCCGAACAAATAATAGCACACATGGAAAACACATAGCATTTAGCACATAAGGGCATTTTAGGCATCTTTCCTAAACTAAACTAGTTGCTCGTTTCTAAAATATGGTAGACACTCATCTCACACTCATCACTTAGCATTCTAAGTTTAAGTTTAGAAATACTACGATTTCTTAGTTCGCTTAAACTAATGCTCTGATACCAACTGTGACATTCCCTAATTTCTCGGCCAGAAAAGACCGATTTAATTCATTCTTTTCAAAATAAAATCAGAGAAATCTTTTTAAAAGATGTTGCGGAATTGGTCCCCAAACAACATATGATAAAAGTTTATCAAAACTTTCTTTAAGAAATGTATAGTTTCATTTCATATCAAAACCTTGGGATGTCATGTTCCGATACAAATTAAAAGCATAAACAAGACATTATAAGCCTTTCAATAGTTATTTACAACTACAGGCCTATAATCCAAAAATCCCTCATTATCCTCCGACTACGCTCGGGGTCCACTATCTGTAACATAAAAAGCTGAGTGGGTCAGGCTTGGGAGCCTGGTGAGCATATAGGGTTTTCAACACACAATAATAATAAACTTACTAAGTTCATCAATCAACAATAACCCTGATTACCCGTTCCCGTTATCCTTAGTTTATGTCCGTAAACACCTATCACAAGGGACCTAGCCTAAAAAATATCATCGGGATGGACACTATTGCTAAGGGGTTTCCCCAGCCATACATGTCCTAAAGGCAACCATGAGAGGGATGGAGTATAGCAAATGAACACTCTCAGTTCATTAACACCTACAGGTTGCGAACCTGCTAATGTTTCCAACTGGACTGTCTAGAAAGTACGTGGTCGTCATCCAAACTCCGCTAGATGACTGGATCTCAAAACTCATCGAGGCCTCTCCTCAATTTTATTTCATCACACATCACTATCTACCCATGTTCTACCCAACATATTTGTAGATAAAAATACTTATACAGTTTAACACTTGTATAAAACGTCAACTCAACAGTCACCTCAAATAAACAATTAATATATATTTACACATAGCACGTATTATAAGGTAAATACTTCATATCTATGTGTAAAATGAAAGTGACTATACACTCACTTGATTTGGTGATAATCGGGCAGCAATTCGTTTCCTAAAACGATCGTTTCTAATAAAACCGGGAGTTTTATTGAGAAACCGGACCTTGCAAAAGTCGGGCTTCGAAATCGAAAAGATAAATTTTTCGGGCTTCTCGGGCACTTCGTGGCGTCTTCCGGGGCTTACAATCGATACCGGGGCTTTGGGGGATTCTAAGAGGAAGAAAATATGAAGAGAGGGGCTAAATATGGCAAAACTCCAAAAGTAACCGAGAGCCTTCGTAGTTACCCTTCTATTTATAGGGTCCGAAGTCCTGATCCAACGGCTGAGAAGCTTCTGATCCAACGGCTGAGAGGCTTCGCAGGGGGTGGCTCGCACAAGGGTAGCATGTGCGAAGGGGCTGCTGGCTTCTTGTGATTGGTCCGAAGCGTGTGTCCGATGCGCAGGTGGTTAGTATGTGCGAGGGTCTCGGTGGCACTCGCTGATTGGACCGCGTAGTCGTATCACACATGCAAGGCTCGGAGCTAGGCTACGAGGTTCGGTCCATATGCGAGCCTCGGATTGGACCTCCCTTTGGTGGAATCAGAATCCGACACGTGGCTTTGCATGACTCAGTAGCTTCGGTGACTCAGCAGGACACGTGGCACTCTTTCAGCGAAGGTGACGTGGCAAAACGTGATTATGAGAATTTTCTCGATTTTCGCGCCAAAACTTCTAAAATCCATAACTTTCGCATACAAGCTCCGTTGTTGACGTTCTTTATATGCACGCGTAGCTAAAATTACGCTCTACAATTTGCGTTTAGACTTCGTCTGCTAATTTTGAATTTAAATTTTATATTATTATTTTTAACAGACCGGGACAGGAAATCCGTTAAAAATTCATAACTTCTTCATCCGACGTCCGTTTTCGTCAGAATTTTTACCGTTGTGCTCCTAATGACAAGACCTTCAATTCTCGTTTAGCTTGTGTCGGCTAAAAATTGCTCGATCTAAAATTCGAGTTTTTAGCTGGCTACTGCTAAGCTGAAACTTCGAAAAATCAAAACTTCCTCATACGAAGTCAGATTTAGGCGTTCTTTTTATCAAACTTCTCGGTTTAACTAATACTACGACTTTTGTTTAGATCACTAAGGCTAAAAAGTAGTTTATCGAAAACTCACTTTTTACGACATTTAGCACCGTGTCGGTTTTGTCGCGAAACTTCGACAGGTCATAACTTCTTTGTTATAACTCAGATTTTGGTATTCTTTATATCCCCAAAATCCTTGTTTCGACCACTACAACTTTATGTAAATATATCGGGCTTATCTCACACTTTAATTTTGACGCTTATTTTTATTCTTAATTAGTTAAATCCTAATAATTAAGCATAAAACACATAATTCACTTAAAATTCACATAATTCATTTTCAATTCTTCTAAATGAGTTACAAAGGTTAACCTAGACCATTATGTCAATATTAATGCCTAGCCTAGAAACACGGGCTTTATATATATATATATATATATATATATATATATATATATATATATATATATATATATATATATATATATATATATATATATATATATATATATATATATATATATAATAGGTGTAAGACCCATGTATTACATGGGTTAATTAAAAAGATAAACATAAAATCTAAATATTTAAGAACTTTAAATTTATAAGAAAATAAAAAAAATAATGAATTATCAAAATTGATTTTTTTATCTTTTAAATTTAAATAAATAAACAAACTAAACTAATGAGCTTTAATTTTGAGTTTTGAAATAAGAAGGTAAGTCCATTAATGAAATTGAGATTCATTTATTATTATATTTATTGTAATTATTAAATTAAAGTATTATATGAATTTATTAAAATAGAAAAACATATAAAATGACATGTGAAAAAGAAATTAATTCAAAATAACCACAAAATGACATTTGACAATTTGATTGAGAATGTGACATGTGGCAAAAAAAATCTTCATATATATATATATATATATATATATATATATATATATATATATATATATATATATATATATGGCATAGTTCAATAGATAACCATTATTAATCAAGAAATCTGGAAACCAATCTAAAGCGTCAGAATTTAAAGCGATCGACGACAAAATGAAGACTTGTAAAATTTTACAATGTATGCACATGCACTGGAATATAACAAAACTCATTTCCTTTTTACCTTTAATTTCATTTTGGCTATCCTTTTTATCGAAAAAAAACCGAATATGTCATTGTTCATGATTTTTCATCGTCTTTCCATCTAGATCCATATTGAAATACAAAACTGAATTGTTCAGAAAAAACTTACTTTATTTCTTTGTTTTTGAAAAGTCAATGACTATTTTTTATGGATAATTTTTAATAAATATATCAAATTTCATATTTTTTCGTACTTTAAAAACATAGATTGGTATTGATGTAAAAAACAAAACCAAAAACAAAATTTCAGCGCAGATTCATATTGTGAATCTTGCTAAATTGACATTATGAATCTGCCCTGAATCGGAGCAGATTCACAATATGAGTAATAATAAGTCAGATTCACATTTTGAATTTTGAAAACTAAATTATATGCAGTTCAAATTCAAAATTTTAAAGTTTTATAAAATTAAATAGAAATATATTTCGATTCACACGTAAATTTTACTTAATTTGTGAATGATCAAACAGTTGAAATAGTAAGTCAGATTCACATTGTGAATGTTAAAATTGAAATATTTACAGATTAAATTCATAATGTGAATCTGAACTAATCGAGTTTTGTTTAATTGATGATGATGTTTATTAATTGAAGGAAACAAACTGAGATTTTTGGTATAATTAATTTTTTTGGATAAAAATAATCAAATATTAAAAAAACAATGAAACGAAATGAATTTTTTTCGAAAAATTAGAAAAGTTTGTTTTTTATATATATCAACATAGATCTCTATGGAAAGAGGAATAAAAATCATGAAGAACGGTATATTCATTTTTTTTATATAAAATACATGGCTTAAAATTTTTTTTACGAAAAAAATGTGGCTTTCTTTAGTAAAGAAGTAAGTTTATGGTATAATTTGGTGTATGTGCGTCAAATTTGGTCGTTGATCGTTTTAAATTTTGACGCTCACGATTGGTTACTTGCTGATAATGGTTCTTTATTGAACATCACAGCATATATATATATATATATATATATATATATATATATATATATATATATATATATATATATATATATATATATATATATATATATATATATATATATATATATATATAAACAAATTTGGAACACACATTTTTTTTAAATTAAAATCAAACAATATTTATATAAATAAAAAATAAAAACCCCACTAACAAGTACCACTCACCACCGAACCAACACCATCCATAACAACCCTCACCTACCACTATGAAAACGGCTACCCAACATCATCACCACCACCCACCACCGCCAACCACGACCACTATCCACCACCACCAACACCACCCACCACCACTACCCACCACTACCCATCACCACCACCAGCCACGACCACCCATCACAACCACCCACCTCCACCTCCCATCACCCTCACCCACCATACACAACCCCCACCGGCCATCAGTACCGTCTACCACCACTCCCCACTATCACCCTTACCCACCCTCCACCACCATCATCACCACCCACCACAACCACCACCCACCCACTTCTGCAACCTATCACTACCGCCCACCCATCACCCATAACTATGAGCACCATCCGCCTCCACTAACCCTATCCACCCACCCCCAGCACCCACCTCCACCACACATCACCACCACCTGATACGACCACCCCACTCACCACCCACTAAGAGTACCACCACCTACAATCATTACCACCAACCACCGACCATCACCACTACCTACCTCCACCACCTACCACACCATCCCACCGATTGCCCACCACATAAAACCACCACCCATCACCACCACTACCCACCCACAACCACCA
Organism: Lactuca sativa; assembly: GCF_002870075.4. Classification (NCBI taxonomy): domain Eukaryota; kingdom Viridiplantae; phylum Streptophyta; class Magnoliopsida; order Asterales; family Asteraceae; genus Lactuca; species Lactuca sativa. The sequence goes on from NC_056623.2 coordinate 108,395,857, forward strand.
TCTGTATCCACCACTAATCACCACCACCCACCACCCACTATAATCACCACCCCTACCATTACCCGCCACCCTACATGTCTCCCCACCACCCTTCACCACCACCAAACATCAATACACACTACCTCTAATACCACCCCACCACCTACCATCACCAATACCACTACCCACCACCTACTAACGCCCACCAAACACCATCATCACTTATCACCTATCACAACCTACTAACCACCACTACTACACATCACCACACCCCACAACTCGCCACCACCATCACCACCCACATCCTACAACCTACCACCACCACCCAAAATCTGCCATGTTATTATATGTTTGTAATCACATATGATTTATATAGGAAATAAAATGAACCTTGTGCACATTAATCATATGTGATTAAATACATGTAGTCACATACGATTCGTTATATGAGAATAACTATTGAATAAAAAAGACGAATCTTATACATCTTAATCATATATGATTATATACACGGGAACACCTGTTGAATCAAGAATGTGAAACCAAATGTTTTTCACATAAATCATATGTGATTATATACATATAATCACATGTGATTAAATAAACAAGACCAACTATTAAACCAAGAGCACAATGTAACGCAAGAATTCGTTCATGTCGAGACTTAAGATTTCAGATGGAGCAGATGCGATCTAGTTGCAAGGAATTTGTTCATCTCTGTGTTCTAGAAACCTTCGAGGGTTAGTTTTAGTTTCCTTGGGAAGGTTTTGGTTCTCGCGTTTGTGGCTGTATTACTCAGGTTGTCTGGTATGTCAGCGATGGTGATGCATGATTTCGATGATGAAATCTAATTTAAAAAGGGGAGAGTTGTAACGCTCTGTTCTGAATTGACTCCTAGTCTGAGGCTGTGGCTCGAAGGTCGGTCATTATAAGGATTATGTCTCTTGGGAAGGTATAATCTAGGCCCTTTTGGGTGCGGGTGATGTATTAGAAGTAATCTGGGGGTTCAGTTCGTGTTTTGGTGCCTTGGGGTATTTCGGTAAAGTGGCAATTCAGGCTTTTGTGGAAAATGGATTTTTATTCGGAATGTCTTAAGAACTGTTTGATTTTTTGAAGTGTAGGGCTTCTCGTCACCTTTCTGTGGATATAAGTTTGTTGGAATCAGGCTTATAATGAATAAGTTATGGCCTTCGGAAGTTTCGTGGTTTTCAAGCTTAGGCGAGTACACGAGGCGTACACAAAGTGTACACGGGGCGTACTAGAAAAGAAGGTAGTATGTTGGGCGTACCTTGGAGTACGATGTGCATACTAACTAGGTGGGTCGTGAATGTTCCTCGGAGTACGTTGGCCGTACCATATGTACGCTCGGCGTACTCTAGTCAGATCAGAACCCTATTTCAGGGTGTTGGACCCTATTTAAATTCCTTATCTCATAACCTAACCCTAATACCTTCAGCCTCCACCCTCTAAACCCTATGAATCGTCTTATACCATTCATGGTGGCATTTTAAGCTCATGGAGTACGTTTGTTGACTATTTGGCCCATTTTCAAGAAGGTGCAGTTAGATGCAAAATATGGAGATCAAGAGGAAGCTTATGGATCTGGCTTTTGTGACTCGTTTTCAGCTTGATGAAGGTATAAAGTTCTGAACTTGACCATTGAATGCTTATATGTATTATGTTTATTTTTGGATCTTTTTGGTCCCATGAATGGAGCATTATGGTTCTAATTCCATCTTTTTAGGCTTACAGTTGCCACTGTTGGTGCTAACTAAGTCCCTAAGGTAGAAAGTTGCCATCTTGGAGGTCTTAACGGATTCATGCAAGAGTTATGGTAATTTTCATGGAAGTAGATTGTTATATTTTGATTTTGGATTCATATGGGTCGTATAAGTTTCCAAGTCATTGACTTTATCGATTAAGACGTTAGGTTGAGCTCAGATCTGTAATTTGGTCCCTTGGTTTGAAGCATTAAGCACTTAATGGATTTTGTGCATCAGTCGTTTGTACGTTGGGCATAAAATGTAGTACGCTACACGTACAACCCTTTTGACCAGTACGCTAAGCGTACTGAAGAGGTACGTTGGGCGTACGCTTTCAGGAGGACTTGGGCCTTAGTGGACTTCAGACCTTTTGGACTTAATGGTTTTGGGCTTGGACTTGCTATATGTGGACCTCAGTTTGGGCCAATCCTTGGATTAGGTTGTTGTGGGATTCGTGGGTTAATTGGGGTCAGGATTATTGACTAAGGAGAATAATGGGCTTTAGAATAAGGTCTATTAGAAAGGTTCGGGCCCAATTTAGAAAATTAGGCCATTGATGGTTTTATGGACGTTATTATGTTGGGCTTTTGTTTTGGTTTGGGCCTTAGTTTTTGATCATACGAGGCCATGTGTAAAACGGGAATTTTACCCCATGCATGGATTAAGGATTATGGTATGGGACCCAATTGCTAATTGGGTATATTGATTGGTAGTGATAGCTCGGGAAGTGGACAAGGTAGCAGCTAAGGATTTCTTTCCGGAAGCTTCTGCATTCGAGGTGAGTCTCCTCACCATACCAATGGGTCGAAGGCACCAAGGCCGGCCCATTAACTATTACGTATATGCTATTTGGACTATTTGATATGCAATGTGCTAGTTGTTTCTATTTATTGTGTATGGAAGACCTCGCAGGGTTCCAGAGGCACTTAGGTGTAAGACCTTGGAGGGTTTCCTTGTCTTCCTAGGTCAAAGCCCTCGGGGGGTTCCCGAGGCACTTAGGTGTAACAACTTCAAGGGTTTCCTTGGCTTCCTAGGTTAAAACCCCAGGGGGTTCCCAAGGAATTGGGCTAAGACCATGCAGGGGTTCCCATGGCACCCATAGTAAGACCCTAGATGGTTTCCAGGGCATCCTTATTTGTTTGTATGCATAGCTTGTGTGATTGATAAGGTTTATGTAGCTGTTACAGCTGGTATGGATTATGTGATTTTGTGGATTATGTAGGGCATGCTCTGGGGAAATCACCAAGCCTCGTGCTTACAGTTTTGTTTATGGTTTCAGGTATCTTTAGGTTGGAAAGGAAGGGCTCAGCTTCATCGCAGCGCACACACCTATGTTTCCCGCAATGAATGATTTTGGGATGAACTCTGATAAATGTTTTTAATTAACATTGTTTTGAAATGATTGGAATAAATGATATCTAGGTTTGGGTTATATTAAAAATGAAATTTTTACCCCTGATTTTTAGGTCTCTATAAGTTGGTATCAGACCCTTGGTTTGAGGGATTCGGGGATACCTTTGGGTGTGTCTGAACTCAAGCTGAGGATCTGTAAGGTTTTCAAAAAAAATCAAAGGAAAATGTTTTAAGTAAAGAATTTTTAAGACAAGAAAGCGTGTGGTGCATGCAATCAACCGAGCTCAATTAAGTTTCCCCAGGATACCCTCATTTGTTATCTGTTATGAATTGATTATAAATCTGTGAATCGCATGCTAGTTAGGGCTAAGGGAGATGCCTGTATATGTTGTATGAGCTGGTAAACTTGCATGCTAGTGCTGAGTAGCCAGAAATAGGTTGGCCTGATATGTAGTGCTTGTAGCCATGATGATATTGGATGTTATGCTGGAATGAGAGTGATAATTGGTATTTGTAACTGCAATGTGTATGTTTTGAAAATTTTATATGGTTAGGATCTTATAGCCTTAGAATGAATGACTTGGCCTTATTTCCTATTCCTTGTCTGGTTGTGGTCCTAGGGTAGGGTCTATTATTCGACAGTCTATTAGATCTTGTTCTGTGTATAATTTGCATGCATAAGGCAGCCAGCAGCGAGCATGGATGAATGTGGACAGCATGGGTTGTAGTTTATCGGCCGAATATTCTATGATAGTTCATTGGTCGGGGATTACCCTAGGGTAAGCCCAAGATGAGATTATTTACATGACGCACCTGATTGTGAATTATATGCATAGGTAGAATTGTTTGTTTGGAATATGTGGTTAGTTTTCTGTTGTCCTAATGTTGCTTGATTTGTGATTTGTGGGACTTCTAGCAATGCGAGCTAGCTACTATGTGAATATGCTAGGTCACATGTGGCACATGTTGGATAATCTCAGAGTGATGGATTTGGCCCTATTACGTAGCTCTTGTTTGAGTCTAACCTTTCTAGGATTGAGTGTTTTACTTGAAGGATTTTATGATCTCTGCTACATGTGGCTATATTCATAAGGTAGCTAGTTGACATTACTGGGAATCTTTCAACAGCTGAGGACTGGGTAGCTTGGGAACCTAGGGGAGACTAGGAGGTGCTTCGGTGGATATTGTGCTACTGTTTTGCAGACATTTGGTACATCACGGAAGTAGGTGACTTAAAGGATTAGGAATGATTCCGGAGGAAAATATGAATAAGTGTGGAAGGTAGTATTGGGCCTTTACTACTGAAAGCACATGATCTATACTCGAATCGGGAAAAGTCTTGGAGAATCTAAGGAGCATGGCAAGGAGAATTCTTAGTTATGATAGGACTGTGGGGATAGCTGCTATGAAAAATGTGAATGAGCACGCAACGGGAAGGACTAGGGTTTGGTTCGGGCTCCGGTGGTGAGCCAGTTAGTAGAATGATTTCCAAGATTTCAAGTTTGCCTTGGATCTATTGTATCAGGAGACAAGGGTTGAATGTTCGATTTATTATGCATTGGGATTTAAATCTATGTCTGGGAATAGTTTATAGTCGGTTTAGAGTAGAGGTTGCTACAGCTTCTGTAGTTCAGCCGTTGGCGTTTGAGCTGATGAGTGTGTCAGGGTGCGAGACCCTGAATGATATGGATCTCAGAACCAAGGACGGGAAATTGATTAGGAGTACCTCAATGAGAGAGGTTCAAGTCAGGTGAATTTATTGGAGGGTCTCGGGCGGAGACCCAAGAGTTTGGATCAACCTTTGAGAGGCCAGTAGGTTCGGATCCAATGCAACATTTGTAGGAACTGCACGATGAAGTTTCGTTCTAAGGGTTTGAATTGTCATTGGGATCGGTATGAGGTGTTACATCATGCTCTCAGGGTGGTCGAGGTATCACAGGAGGAGGTGGTCAGGATCCCTTCAGATGTTTGTGTATATGCTATGTTTAGCCATATCCGGTGGATACCAGGTATTTGTATCACTTGAGAATTGTGATAAGTGGAATCTCGGGTTGGTTTTTTGCTATCATCTGGTTAGAAAGGCTTCTTAGACATTATTTAGCATGTCGAGGAATCTTTGAGAGATCTTCAAACGGAGGTATCTTGCGGAGCGGATTCCGCGTGTACCGTGATTGCTCCGAGTCATTGTTGGAATCTATTCAGTGATTTGGGTTCCTATGGGTGTAGCAGGTATGGCCACGTGTTCAGGGATTTCCCATAGGGAGCAAGCCCGTTATATTTTCATTTTGTTCAGGTGAACAACAAGGAGGTCGGGTGTCTGACGATCAGGGAGGAGCAGTGAGTGCACCTGCTCCAATTATTTTCGGGGTTGGTTCAATGGTTTGAACGAGGGAGTTATGACTAGTTTTAAGTAGCCTTAGTATTTATGTTTGAAGAGCCATCGGGATAGTCGAGGGAAGAGGGAGTTGTTGCTGAGGTTTTTGTTAGACTATCCGTTCATCGGACTCCGAGATCTGAGCGTAATATTGCTTTTGAGCATTTGATGTCATTGATGTCATTGGGATACAAGAAATGATAGTTGTTTTCAGGTTTTGTGTTGTTTTAGGAAGGATTACTTATGGTGCACTAGTTTGGTAAGCATCGGTCGTCAACATATTGATTATTGGAACATAAGAAGGATTGAGAATCCTTCAATTTTCATGAACCAAGCGGACTTAGTCGATTCTAAGTGGGGTAGAATTGCGCAAGTGTGCAGGACAGGGGCAGGTATGAGACCGGGATGGGTTCCTCATCCTCATCGAGGAAAAGTGGCGACGCAAGTGGCTATTTGGTTTGAGGTTTGTGTGAGTTTGATGTTTGGTGAAATTCCCTTGCACACGAATCGCGTCTCATTGGTGCTTGATAGCAAAATTTGGGGAATCAAGTTGGGGTTCTGGTCATGGATTGAGTTTAGTTTGGGTGTTCATTCGAGTGCGTGCTTGACACAAGATGCAATCCTAATTTATAGGTTTTGGGTTGTGTTAATGTTAGGGCGGGAAGTGTTGTAAGACTACGGGGGTTCCGTAGCATTCACTAGCAGCCAGATGGTGCTGGAAGTGATGTAAGACTACAGTTATTCTGGTAGCATTCACCATTTGTGTTGGATTCAGTGGCGACATATTGTCAGCCTATCATGATCGGATGGATCAAATGGATGGAAGGAGCCATGAGTGACTATATAGATTGGGGAGATATTGTCAGACGAGGTATCCTTCGAAGATCATGTGGGACTGTTGTGTGTGTGCGCGTCTATCTCAGTGATCAGGTAGATGTCTAGTGTATCGGACTGTGGAAGTCAAGTTAGGACCAGAGATGTCCCGGTTGGTCTTCAGCAAAGCAACTATAGGGTAGCAAGAGGAGTTGGAGTGACTTCAGTGATTTGGGGTCTGTGCGTGGAGTTGCTTGTTATTTAGTAGCCGCAGTTAACCAGTGATTTTGTCCTTTTGGAAGCCTCAAGGTATTTCGAGTGGGAGTATTCTATATAGGCTGGTTTCTTGTAAAATCAGTTTGATGATGATTCGATGTGGGCAGCTTGTCAGGGACACAGACCATCTCGAGACTTAAGATTTTAGATGGAGCAGATGTGATTTGGTTGGAAGGAATTCGTTCATCTCCGTGTTCTACAAACCTTCGAGGGTTAGTTTTAGTTGCCTTGGGAAGGCTGTGGTTCTCGGGTTCGTGGCTGTATTGCTCAGGTTGTCTGGTATGTCAGGGATGGTGATGCATGATTTCGAGGACGAAATCTAATTTAAGTGGGGGAGAGTTGTAACGCTTTGTTTCAAATTGACTCCTAGTCTGAGGCTGTGGATTGAAGGTCGGTCATTATAAGGATTATGGCTCTTGGGAAGGTAAGATCTAGGCCCGTTTGGGTGCGGGTGATGTATTAGAAGTGATCCAGGGGTTCGGTTTGTGTTTTGGAGCCTAGGGGTATTTCAGCAAAGTGGCAGTTTGGGCTTTTGTGGAAAATGGATTTTTGTTCGGAAGGTCTTAAGAAAGGTTTGAGTTGTTATAAGTGTAGGGCTTCTTGTCACCTTTCTGTGGATATAAGGATCATCGGAATAGGGCTTATAACGAAGATGTTATGACCTTCAGAAGTTTCGTGGTTTTCAGGATTAGCCTAGTACACTGGGTGTACACAAAGTGTACGTGGGGCGTATTAGCAAAGAAGGTAGTACGTTGGGCGTACCTTGGAGTAGGTTGGGCGTACTAACTAGAAGGGTCGTGAATATTCCTCGGAGTATGATGGGCATACCATATGTACGCTGGGCGTACTCCAGTAAGATCAAAACCCTATTTTAGGGTGTTGGACCCTATTTAAACTCCTTATCTCATAACCTAACCCTAATATCTTAGGTCTCCGCCCCTCTAAACCCTAGAAATCATCTTATACCATTCATGGTGGCATTTTGAGCTTATGGAGTCCATTTTCGGGATGTTTGGCCCTTTTTCAAGAAGGTGCAGTTAGATGCAAAGATGGAGATCAGGAGGAAGCTTATGGATCTTGCTTTTGTGACTCATTTTCAGCTTGATGAAGGTATAAAGTTCTTAAGTTTACCATTGAATGCTTAGATCTATTATTTTGTGATTTTGGATCTTTTTGGTCCCAAGAATGTAGCTTTATTGTTCCAAATCTGTTCTTTTAGGCTTAGGGTTGCCACCCTTGGTGCTAACTAAGTCCCTAATGCATAAAGTTGCCATCTTGGAGGTCTTAATGGATTCATGCAAGAGTTACGGTCGTTTTCAAGGAAGTAGATTGTTGTACTTTGATTTTGGGTTCATATGGGTCATATAATTCACCCAGTTAGTGACTTTATCGATTACTTAGATCTGTAATTTGGTCCCTTGGTTTGAAGCATTAAGCACTTAATGGATTTTGTGCATCAGCCATTATTACGCTAGGTGTACAATGTAGTACGCTACGCGTACAACCCTTTTGACCAGTACGCTAAGCGTACAGAAGAGGTACATTGGGCGTATGCTTTCAGGAGGACTTGGGCCTTAGTAAACTTCGGACCTTTGGGCCCTAATGGTTTTGAACCTGGACTTGCTGTATGTGGACCTCGGTTTGGGCCAATTCACGGATTAGGTTGTTGTGGGTATTTGTGGGCCAATTGGGGTCAGGATTATTGACTAAGGAGAATATTGGTCTTTAGAATAAGGTCCATTAGAAAGGTTTGGGCCTAATTTTGAAAATTGGGCCATTGATGGTTTTGTGGATGTTATTGTGTTGGTCTTTTGTTTTGGTTTGGGCCTTAGTTTTGGATCATACTAGGTCATGTGTAGAATGGTAATTTTACCCCATGCATGGATTAAGGATTATGGTATGGGACCCAACTGCTAATTGGGTATATTGATTGGTATTGATAGCTCGGGAAGTGGACAGGGTAGAAGCTAAGGATTTCTTTTGGGAAGCTTCTACATTCGAGGTGAGTCTACTCACCATACGAATGGGTCGAAGGCACCAAGGCCGGCCCATTAAATGTTACGTATATGCTATTTTGACTATTTTATATGCAATGTTCTAGTTGTTTGTGTGTATTGTGTATGGAAGACCTTAGGGGGTTCCCGAGGCACTTAGGTGTAAGACCTTGGAGGGTTTCCTTGTCTTCCTAGGTCAAAGACCTCGGGGGGTTCCCGAGGCACTTAGGTGTAAGACCTTGGAGGTTTTCCTTAGCTTCCTAGGTCAAAGACCCCGGGGGGTTCCCGAGGCATTGGGCTAAGAGCATGTGTGGGTTCCCATGGCACCCGGAAGTAAGACCCTGGAGGGTTTCCAGGGCATCCTTATATGTTTGTATGCGTAGCTTGTGTGATTCATAAGGTTTATTTAGCTGTTATAGTTGGTATGGATTATGTAGGGTATGCTCTGGGGAACTCACTAAGCTTCGTGCTTACAGTTTTGTTTTTGGTTTCACGTATCTTTATGTTGGAAAGGAAGGGCTCAGCTTGATCACAGCGCACACACCTATGTTTTCCGCAATGAATGATTTTGGGATGAACTCTGATAAATGTTTTTAATTAACAATGTTTTGGAATGATTGGAATAAATTATATCTATGTTTGGGTTATATTAAAAATGAAATTTTTACCGCTGATTTCTGGGTCGTTGCACACAAAAATGAATATTGTCTACAAAAATAATATGTGATTAAATACATATAATAAAATGTGATTATATGTACATAATCACATATGATTTATGTGGACAATATTCATTATTTTATTCTCTATTCAATAGTTGTACGCATGTAGAATATCACATGTGATTATGTATCATATCATATATGATTTATATTAATAATACTCATTTTCGTATTTTTTATTCAATATTTTTTTCTCATGTATTTAATCATATGTGACTATATGTATTTAATCACGTATGATTATTATGAAAAAAAAAAAACTATTGAATCGAAAACATGAAAATGAATCTTGTTTACATAAATCATATATGACTAAATATAAAAGAACAACTATTGAACAATATTGCGAAATAAAATATTGTCCATATAAATCGTATTTGGTAAGATACATATAATCTCATGTAATTAAATACACAAGAACAACAGCTGAATCGAGAACGCAAAAATGAATATGTTCCATATAAATTCTATGTGATTAGAGACATATAATCACATGTGGTTATATGAATTTAATCACATATGATATATGTGGAAAATATTTATCTTAGTGTTCTCGATTCAATAGTTGTTCTCGTGTATATCATCATATGTGATTGTATGTATCTAATTACATATGATTTATATAAACATCATTCTCTTTGTCCATATAAATCATATGTGATTAGGTACATATAATCACATGTGCTTTGATGTATTTAATCACATATGATTAAAGTTGACAAAGAATAATTACTAAATCGAGAATTTGATAATGAATATTATCCACATAAATCATATGTGATTGTATACATATAATCACATGTGATTATATATATTTAATCATACATGATTTATGTAGAAAATATTTATATTTGCAGTTTCGGTTGAATAATTGGTTTTGTGTATTTAATCACATGTGATTGTATGTATATAGAATCACATATGATTTGAGGTGGACAAGATTTATTTTTGCCTTCTCGATTCAATAGTTGTGCTCATGAGACTTCATCACATGTGAATATACATCTAATTACATGTGATGAAGTACATGAGCACTGATCTGTGAGGACCATTCGATCATAATAAGATTTAATCAAACTGTTGCTATGTCTCTTTTGATTTAACAGGTTTGTTGTACCATTCGATCATAATAAGATTTAATCAAGCTATCCACAGTCGATCATACTTTGGAAGTAGGTATGAAAGAAGATTGTCGTGAGTTGGCTTGTAGATTTGTCTAAGGAGTTAGGCATATCAACATGTTTGTTGTACCATTCATGAGTACTTCTGAAATAAGATTTCGAGTATTGGATCAACCTGCGCTCACTTGAATCACTTCATGGAATTTATCTCGAGTGATCGTGAGACGATAATATCATATAAGTCTTCAAACCATGATATATGATTTGTCGACTACAAGTTGGTTATGAATTGATGGCAAGAAAACGCATCAATAACTTGATGTTATAAAATGCGTCGTTGTGCATGATTTGATGAGTAGTTAGGACAAGCATATAATGTCGAAGTTTATTTGTTCCCTTTTATTTTAAGAGGATTAATAGTGATATCTTGGGACCCTCGATGATTCTTTTTTGACAATGTGTCGGGCCTGGTCAGAACTAAATTGATGTGTTCAGTTATGTTCTTTGTTAGACAAATCGAAAATCAGGAAACAAACTGTTGGACAATAAGTATGACATCGTTCCATGTATTTGTTTAGCTGATATCTTGAGAACAGAGGATTGTAGATACCATATCTAAAGGATGCGTTACCGAGTGGGTCAGAGTTGACAACGGCTTTTGAAAGCTTATGATTGCTAAGTTGGATCTGGAGGTCACATTGGCAGTTATAGTTATTAGACTTATCCAAGTGGGAGACTGTTGGATTTGGTGTCTAAGCCCATAAATACAATTGTGATGTACTTGACCCGATAGTAGCATGGTCGTTTTCGATTGTCTTCACTAGTGCAATTTGATAGGATGGATTTTTGAGAATAAGGTTATTTGTGATTTATTAATATATTAAAAGTATAATATATTAATATTATTTAATTAGTATTGATCAGAATTATTTAGGAATTAATTTTGTGATCAAAAGAGACTAATTAAATATATGGGGATTGATTAAGTAAATCAATCATTCTTGTAATGTGGGCTAATGATCCATGACTATATAGTTGGGCTAAACCAATAAGATAATCCATGGATAATCCATGGAGGTTAACCCATGGAGCATAAGAATGTAAAAAGTCATGGAGCATTAGGTTTTACAAAGTGTAACCCTAGGGTTTGCCACATTATAAATAGAGATCCCATAAGACAAAATCGGCTACACACTCTTTGGAGTGAAGTAACTTATTCTATTAAAGCCTCCACTTGCATATTGGTGTTTGTGAACCATTAGAGGCATCACACTTGAGGTGCTCAAGCTTTCAAAAGTCAACAACTCTACCTTGCTCAATAGGTAAGCATCCAAACTAAAGTTTTACAGTATATAGCTTCAATTGTATGCTAGATAGGGAAAATGCTTTGGAAAAACAAAATGCATGTATAATTAGAGAAAACATATATCCAAAGCATTTAGGGTTGCATGTACACCATAAGAGTGTTATAGTGCTCAAAACCCAACAATTAGATCCATATAAGCACATATGATTAGATGTATTTAATCATATATGATTTATGTGGATAAAGATTTTGTAACATCCATAAAATTCAAAAAAATTTAAAACTTTTTCAAGCATCCATAAACCATTACTTATTACAAAATAGTTTCATATCAGAGTATCCTAGAAATCAAAATCATAAAATGTGAGGAGGTGCAAGATCAAGCCTTCGCCTTCCCGCGATAATCCGAAATACCTGAAACCAAATCCAAAACTGTAAGCCCAAAGCTTAGTGAGTTCCCCCAAAATACCAACGTCATACAAACCAGAACAATATCATCACAAACAGCATGCACATAGAGTCGATAGTATGACTGGACCGCCGATACTGATCCTTTAGTCTGTTTGGCCCACTCTTAGAACCTCCAGCTTGTTTCGTCTGCCCTTCCGGGCCTTCAGACTGTCTGGACCGTTCTCTGGGCCATCGGCCTGACTAGTACGCCCCATCGGTCCATCAGTCTATTCGGGTCGCCCTGGGTATGTTGACCTACAGCACGAAGCAAGACCGCCTCAACCCACCCCCAAGCATAAAATCAACACACAGATAACAAATGCTAGCATGTACAAACAGTCAGACCGATCTAACAGATCACTAATAATAGCATCATCCTATATCCCATGATACCTACCTAACAGGTTACTAAACATAGCATCATCCTATATACCAGGATACAATTCTAACAGATCACTAAGCACATCATCATGCGATAACGAAGATAACAATCCAAAAGGGCCGACATTGGTGCCTTCGACCCTGTTAGTATAGTGAGGAAAACTCACCTCGCAAGTAGCACTGGATGATAATGTCAAACTCCCAAACAAAGCTCCAAACTCAACCTCCTACAATCATCATAGGACCAATTCTATCAATACCCAAATTACAAAAGTACCCTCATAATTCAAACTTGGTTAACCCTTGGTAAAATTCAAATTCAACGATCAAGGTTAAAAATCCATGTTGACCCAACTCGTCGAGTGTAGCTTACAGACTCGTCGATTTCCTTCATAACTTAGAAAACCGCGAAAACCCGAGTCAACTCGCTGAGTTACGAAACAACTCGTCGAGTCCATGGAGTGTCTAGAAGATCTGGAAAACCCTAACCAACTTGTCGAGTTGGCTAAGAAGCTTGTTGAATTGCATCAACCCTTTTCTCATTCAGACGCTTTTAAGCGAAACCAAGGCTCAAAACTATAGATCTAGGCTCCTAGGGTGTAGTCACCATGTAAAGTTGCCAACTTTACATGGATGCATGGCCTCAAGAGGCTAAAACACCCAAAACTAGTCTTAGGAAGAGGTTTAGGGCACGGAGAAAGGCCAAGACTAAATAAAACCGATAAATTTATGACTATGGGGGCCTAGAGGAGTCCAGATCCGAAGTTACAACTTCATATCATGCTCAACTTCCAAAAATGGATCCAAAGTAGGCTAAAAAGACCCTAAACTCATTAATGGAGGGATCTAACAAGAAAATGATCAAGGTAACAATTTTTTACCTTCAAAAGGTTGCTACAACTTAGTAGACGTCGAATCTATAAGCCCCTTCTCGTTCCAAGCTCAAAAACCTTCAAGTTTCCCCAAGAAATGCACCAAGCACATACTCTTTAGCCTTGTACACACTCAAAATGGAAGGTTACATCGGTTAGGATTTTCTTCTAAACAATAGTGTGGTAAGGGAAGCGGGAGAGAGGACTTAAACTAGACTTCGTCCTCGAAGTTTGTTGCAGCAAACAAATATGGGTAATGCTCTTGCATCTCAGCCTCCGGCTCCCAAATACACTCCGATCCCCTCTAGTGCTCGCATTATACCTTTACCAAAGGTACCTCCTTGTTTCCCTAAACCTTGAATTTCATTTCCAAGACAACCACTAATCTCTCAACATAGTTCAGACGATCATCAACCTGAATGTCGTCAAATGATACAATCGCCTCCTCATCCAATATGCATTTTCGCAGCTGCGAGACGTGAAAAGTGTTGTGAATCTGACTGAGCTCCTCCGGGTGATCCAGTCTATACGCAACCTTGCCAACCTTGGCAATAATCCGAAATGGCCCAATGTATCGGGGACCCAACTTTTCCCTCTTCCTGAAGTGAATAACACCCTTCCAGGGTGAGACCTTCAGTAGTACCATATAACCAACCTGAAACTCCAACTTAGATCGCCACCTGTCGACATAACTCTTCTTCCGACTCTGAGTACTCTGCAACCGATGTCTGATCTGATGAATCATCTCGGTAGTCTACAGAACTACCTCAGTCTGTCCCATCACCCTCTGAACAACCTTACCCTAACAGACTGGGGTGCAAGATCTCCGTCCATACAACAACTCTAATGGTTGAGCACCAATGCTAGAATGAAAGCTGTTATTGTAGGAGAAGTCTGCAAAGGATAGGTAGGAGTCCCAGCTCCCCACCAAAGTCAATAACATAGGCTGTCAGCGTATCCTCGAGACTTTGGATGGTCCGCTCACTCTGGTCGTTAGTCTATGAATGATATGACGTACTAAAATGTAGTCGCGTGCTCAGATCCTCATGGAACTTCTTCCAGAAATGGGAAGTGAACCAAATATCACGGTCTGACAAATTAGAGACCGGCACCCTATGACGAGCAACGAGGTGCTCAAGCTTTCAAATGTCAACAACTCTACCCTACTCAAGAGGTAATCATCGAAACTAAAGTTTTAAATTATATAGCTTCAATTGTATGCTAGATAGGGAGAATGCTTAGGAAAAACAAAATGCATGTATAATTAGAGAAAACATAGATCAAAAGCATTTAGGGTTGCATGTGCACCATAGGAGTGTTATAGTGTTCAAAACCCAACAATGGTATCAGAGACTAGGATTGTTTTCTATTATATTTAATGCTTACTAGTTTTTCAAAGCTGAAAAAGTCGAAATGTTTGCCTCTGGCTGGTGAACTTGCCGAGTACATGAACAGACTCCACGACTCCACTCAGTAAACATGGCAACTCAGTGAGTCAGTTCATGCACTCGACGAGTTGAAGGCCCTATTTGCATAATTTTGAGTTTCTTGGTCTGGTATGGATTAGGAAGATTACCAGAAACTGTTTTGGCTCATTGGAAATATTTTTTATGATATGGTGGTGTTTGTACTCATCCAACCACAAGATAATTGTCAAAGTTTTTAAAATAATTGTTGTTTTATATGATAAACAAAGTTGCATTTCAAATTGTTGACTTAGAATTGTCTTGATCATGAGTTTAGTTAGATCATGAATTATGTGATAATTTAGTTGTTATAAAAAATGATCTAATTGATGTTTAATCACCTCCATAACTTGTACTCAAGTTATTGAAAATGAAAGGTCTCTTCATTAAAATCAAATTAAACTCATAGGTTATGAATGTGAAGAGTTTTGACAAGTTTCAAAACTTGCCCTCAAGTTTTCAAATTTTCAAAGTCTCATTAAATGAAACTTTAATTCCAAACCCTTGAGTTTTAAAATTTAAAATTCATCCCTTATACTTTATAGTATTATAAGTTTATTATTTATATATATATATATATATATATATATATATATATATATATATATATATAAGAACAAGTCAGTCTTATCGTTATTAGGCCTCATTCACGAAGCCGGTTTATAAGGGGGGAATAAGGTTACTGCCTATAAAATGGTGGTTTAACGGGTATCCACTCTCACTCACCGCTTTCTTGACTGGTGGAGGGTCGTTAGCCGAACAGGTAGGATACGACATTAATTCTCCCTCATTAAAAGTATAATGAAAAATATAAAGTAACTAAGCTTTAACTAAATTCCAAATCTTAGTTACTTTATGAAAAATGAAAAAATGGTGCCAATCCATGAAATTACACTTTGCACCTTTCTTAAGTCGTTAGTGGAGCGTGTGTGGTTAATCGGCACACTAATACGGAACTGACAATGTGTGGCAAAGGGTAACTTGGTGTTAATCATACATCAATGGAGCGTGTGTGGTTAATCGGCACATTAATTAGGTGATCTGTAAGATTGGGTGTACCAACCTAATTTGCATGGTTATTCACACCTTGTTTGTGATCCTCAACATCCCAGTCATAAACTTGAAGGGCACTTCGAGATTTAAACATGCCATTTAAAAGTTCAATGAATATCAAATATCTAGGAATTTCAAACCAACTAAAACTTAATAATCTATTTCGTTTTTCATGGTGGAAATTGGTAAATCGTCATTTACCTACCTTCAAATATTTTACAATTGGATTACGGAATCCCTCTTCGCAATTGTAGAACATTGTGTTGGGTCCTAGCCTTAATATTTCATATTGGGTGAAATATCAAGGATTATCATCTAATCCAAACTTTTTTCTTCTACTTTTTAGATGTCTATCCCAAACAATGCTTCCACACCAATTCCTTCAGGCTCTTTCTCCGTCATGAACCTATGTGGGAGGGTCATTTTCGATGGCTCGAACTTCAATGATTGGATTCGAGACATCAGAATGGCTATTCGCTAAGAGGACAAAGAATATATCATGGATAAAGAGCAATGCTACTCCTGAACAAGTCGTTGAACACACTAATCATGAGACGGATGCGACAAAGGTGTCATGTATTATGATTGCAACCATGACTACAGAGCTACAAAAGTCCTATGAGGACTACTATCCCTATGAAATATATCATGATTTGATGGAAAGATACCATCAAATTGCTCGGCAGGAGAGGTACGAGATAATTTCCTACATGATCACAAACGAAATGAAGGATGATGAACCTAGCATGACCCACATGAAAAAGATGCAGAGATTCGTGGACCGCTTGCTTAAATTGAATGTCAATTTTGATGAAGAGTTGGCCATAGATATTATTCTACACTCTTTACCTCCTTGTTATGATTAGTTTCGTATGACTTATCATATGAACAAGGAGGAGGTCACTCTTAGCAAGCTTCAAGGCCTTTTAAGAACTTCTGAAACCAACCTGAAAGGCAAATCGGTTGTTTCTACTCCTACAACTACTTTTGCCCCTGTTCTGGCAATCAGACATGGAAAGGGAAAGAAGAGGAAGGCTCCCTTCAAGATCCGCAAGGGAAAGTCTCTTGATGGATCCTCTTCTAGTGGGACCAAATCGGGTTCTACTAATTCTTCCAATCCGAAGGATGCATAGTGCTTACACTGTCATGAAAAAGGGCGCTAGAAACGAAGCTGCCCGAAGTACTTGCAGGGCACAAAGGATGAAAAGATCAAACCCTCCTTTGCATGTATTTACACTATTATATCTAAAAACTCATCACATGCTAATTCTTGGGTCCTTGATACAGGTTCTGGATTTCACATTTGTTCTAATTTGCAGAGACTAAAAAATAAGGATGTGGAGCACGTGAAGATAAACTTAATCATGGGAAATAGGAAAATGTCGCATGTAACCAAGATTGGAGTTTATTCTTTATTGATTAATAATGGGTTAAATTAATGTTTGAATAATTGTTGTTCCTCGGCCGATATGGTGAGAAATGTTATTTCCTTTCATAGTTTGTACAAACAAGGTTTTACCTTTTCGTTTAATAATGAAGTTGGTACTATTAACGCTTATTACAATGTTGTATTTTATTTTGAAGCATTACCTTGCAATGGTGTGTATGAAACTGTGAATGTTGTAGATAACCTAGGAAATAATGTGTTACGCATTGATTCTTCCAATGATTTGGATAACACATGCTTGTGGCATTGTCGTCTTGGACATGTCAACAAGAAGCGCATAGCCCAACTCCAAAAGATTGAGTTTTGGAGTCATTAGATTAAAAGTCGGATGACACTTGTGAATCATGCTTACTTGGAAAGATGACCAAGTCACACGTCACTGGTACGTGTGAAAGGGGTGAAGGCGTGTTGGATCTCATACACACTGATGTGTGAGGACCATTCAAAACCGCCACAAGGGATGCTAATCGCTTCTATATGACTTTTACTACAAATATGGCTATGTCTACTTAATCAAGAATAAGTCAGAAACCTTTGAAAAGTTCAAATAATTTAAGAAAGAAGTGGAAAATCAATTGGGAAGGATGATAAAGATGTTGCGATCCGATCGAGGAGGAGAGTATGTTAGTATCGAGTTCCTTGACTATCTCAGGGAGTGTGGAATTGTTTCACAATTGACACCACCTAGGACACCACAACTTAATGGTGTTGCTGAAAGGCGCAATAGAACCATGCTATACATGGTTCGTTCCATGATGATTAGAGCTTCGTTACCAATCTCATTCTGGGGGTATGCCTTAGAGAATTTTGCCCATATCCTTAATCATGTCCCTACCAAAAAGGTTTCCAAAACACCTCACAAGATGTGCACTGGGAAGGTTACCACATTAGACCACATCAAGGTTTGGGGTTGCGAGACTTTTGTGAGACACGAGACTCATGAAAAGCTCAAACCTCGGAGTGAGTGATGTATTTTCATCGGCTACCCGCAAAACTCCTTTGGGTATCTCTTCTACAAACCGAGTGACTATGTTGTCTTCGTCGCGAGGAGATGAGTCTTTCGTGAGAGAGAACTCATATGCCAAGGGGTGACCTTGAGGAGCTTCAAGAGTCAAGCGGTGAAGGAACCTCAAACAATAGCACCCAACCTAAGGAGGAAACTCCAGGTGAGCCAATTGATGAGTCCGTACCTCTAAGGCGTTCCAATAGAGTGAGAGTTCCACCTGAGTTTTATGGTTTCCATAGTACTGCAGAAGGTGATACATTTATCAGTGATAGCACACTGGTAAATCTGGATAAACCTTACAATTGCAATGAAGCCATGGCAGGCCCCAAGTCTGCTAAGTGGAAAAAGGCTATGAATAGATAGATTTAGTCCATGTATGACAATCAAGTTTTGAACTTGGTTGACAATGTATCGGGCCGAAAGACAGTCGCATGCAAATGGATCTTCAAGAAGAAGACCGACATGGATGAGAATGCACACACATATAAGCCGCGACTGGTTGCGAAGGGCTTTACTCATACTCCGGGTGTTGATTATGATGAGACCTTCTCACCGGTACCGAAGATTAAATCTATACGGGTTATGCTTGCCATTGTTGCATTTCATGACTATGAAATATGGCAAATGGATGTCAAAACCGTTTTCCTTAATGGAAAGTTGGCTGAAGATGTTTACATAAGTCAGCCATAGGGTTTTGTCTATGCAAAGTACCCTAATAGAGTGTGTAAGCTTGATAAATACATTTATGGATTGAAACAAGCATCTCGCAGATGGAATCTTTGTTTTGATGAGAAAGTCAAAGAGTTCGGATTTTCGAGAAGCGAGGATGAATCATGTGTATATGTTAAAGCTAGTGGGAGTATAGTAAGTTTTCTGGTATTGTATGTAGATGACAAAATGCTCATAGGAAATGACATCCCAACCTTGCAGGAGGTTAAATGCTGACTCAGGAAGTGTTTCGCTATGAAGGACCTCGGAGAAGTTGCCTATATCCTAGGGATAAGGATATTGAGAAATAGAAATAAAAGACTACTGGGACTTACTCAAAATACCTACTTGTACAAGGTGTTGAAACGTTTCAGCATAGAGAACTCCAAGAAAGGTGACTTACCTATCCAAGGAAATACCAAACTAAGTAAGACTCAGAGTCTGAGTACAGAGGTTGAGATAGTAGAAATGAGTCATATACATATGCTTCCGCAGATGGTTCGATCATGTATGCTATGACTTTTACTCGCCCTTAATGTGGCCTTTTCTTTGAGCATGTTCAGCAGATATCAAGGGAACCCTGGTAAAGCTCATTGAACTACGGTTAAGAACATTCTTAAGTTCCTGCAAAGGACTAAGGATTGGGTCCTTACCCTTCGTGAGAGTGATGACTTGAGAATGTAAGGATATAGTGACGCCATCTTTCAGACTGACTGGGATAATTTCCGCTCTCAGTCGGGTTGGATATTTACCCTGAATGGAGGAGTAGTGACATGTAAAAGTTCCAAATAGGATATTGTAGCTGATTCAACGTGCGAAGCAGAGTACATAGAAGCAAGCGAAGCACCGAAGGAGGTGATATGGTTGAAAAACTTCATCGGAGACCTTGGAGTTATTCCTTCCATAAATGAGCATGTGGATATTTTCTGCGATAATGAAGGGGCGGTTGCCTTAACCAAGGAACCGAGAGATCATTGAAGATTCAAGCATACCGACAGAAAGTACCACTTCATAAGACATCAAGTAGAAGAAGGGTACCTCGTGGTAAAAAGGATATCGTCAGAGGACAACCCAACAGATCCCCTTACAAAGGGACTGACTAGGGTTAAGCACTTGCAACATGCAAGGGGCATTGGGCTAAAGGACACTATTAGTTTGAGTGATTAGAAAAAACCGAAACTTTTAATAGCTAAATTGTAATTGAAATTTGATGATGAATAAAAGGAGTTTTATTTATAAGTAAAGTTACTGTCTTGTGTCAATCATTTACTATTGTTTCACTTTGCATGTTTTGACTTCCAGAATAATAAGATTTAATCAAACTATCCACAGTCGATCACACTTTGGAAGTAGGTATGAAAGAAGATTGTCATGAGTTGGCTTGTAGAGTTGTCTAAGGAGTTAGGCATAGCAATAGTTTTGTTGTACCATTCATGAGTACTTCTGAAATAAGATTTCGAGTATTGGATCAACCCGCGCTCACTTGAATCACTTCATGGAATTTATCTCGAGTGATCGTGAGACGATAATATCATATAAGTCTTCAAACCAAGATATATGAGTTGTTGACTACAGCATGGTTATGAATTGATGGCATGAAAACGCATCAATAACTTGATGTTATAAAACGTGTCGTTGTGCATGATTTGATGAGTAGTTAGAAGAAGCATCTAATGTCGAAGTTTATTTGTTCCCTTTTATCCTAAGAGGATTAAAAGTGATATCTTGGGCCCCTCGATGATTCTTTTTGACTATGTGTTGGGCCCGGTCAGAACTAAATTGATGTGTTCAATTATGTTCTTTGTTAGACAAATCGGAAATCAGGAAACAAACTGTTGGACAATAAGTATGACATTATTCCATGTATTTATTCAGCTGATATCTTGAGAACAGAGGATTATAGATCCCATATCTAAAGGATGCGTTACTGAGTGGGTCAGAGTTGACAACGGCTTGTGAAAGCTTACGATTGCTAAGTTGGATCCGGAGGTCACATTGGCAGCTATAGTTATTAGACTTATCCAAGTAGGAGAGTGTTGGATTTAGTGTCTAAGCCCATAACTACAACTGGGATGTACTTGACCCGATAGTAGCATGGTCGTTTTGGATTGCCTTTACTAGTGCAATTTGATAGGATCGATTTTTGAGAATAAGGTTATTTGTGATTTATTAATATATTACAAGTATAATGTATTAATATTATTTAATTAGTATTGATCATGAATTATTTAGGAATTAATTTTGTGATCAAAAGAGACTAATTAAATATATGGGGATTGATTATGTAAAATCAATCATTCTTGTAATGTGGGCTAATGATCCATGACTATATAGTTGGGCTAAACCAATAAGATAATCCATGGATAGTCCATGGAGGTTAACCCATGGAGCATAATAATGTGAAAAGTCATGGAGCATTAGGGTTTATAAAGTGTAATCCTAGGGTTTGCCACATTATAAATAGAGATCCCATAAGACAAAATCGGCTACACACTCTTTGGAGTCAAGTAACTTATTCTCTTAAAGCCTCCTCTTACATATTGGTGAACCATTAGAGGCATCACAGTTCAGGTGCTCAAGCTTTCAAAATTCAACTACTCTACCCTACTCAAGAGGTAAGCATCCAAACTAAAGTTTTACATTATATAGCTTCAATTGTATGCTAGATAGGGACAATGCTTTGGAAAAACAAAATGCATGTATAATTAGAGAAAATATAGATCCAAAGCATTTACGGTTGCATGTACACCATAGGAGTGTTATAGTGCTCAAAACCCAACAATTAGATCTATATAAGCACAGATGATTAGATGTATTTAATCATATATGATTAATGTGGATAAAGATTTTGTAACATCCATAAAATTCATAAAAATTTAAAACTTTTTCAAGTGTCCAAGAAATCAAAATAATAAAATGTGAGGAGGTACAAGATCAAGCCTTCGCCTTCCCGTAATCACCCGAAGTACATGAAACCAAATCCAAAACTATAAGCCCAAAACTTAGTGAGTTCCCCCAAAATACCAACGTCATACAAACCAAAAAATATCATAACAAATAGCATGCACATAGAGTCTACAGTATGACTGGACCGCCGACACCGATCCTTTAGTCTGGTTGGCCCACTCTCAGAACCTCCAGCTTGTTTGGTCTGCCCTTCTGGGCCTTCAGCCTGTCTGGACCGTTCTCCGGGCCTACAACCTGACTGGTACGCCCCATCGGTCTATCAGTCTATCCGGGCCGCCCTGGGTATGTTGACCTATAGCACGAAGTAGGACCGCCTCAACCCACCCCCAGGCATACAATTAACACATAGATAACAAATGCTAGCATGTACAAACAGTCTGACCAATCTAACAGATCACTAATCATAGGATCATCCTATATACAAGGATACCGACCTAACAACTTACTAAACATAGCATCGTCCTATATACCAGGATACAGGTCTAACAGATCACTAAGCATATCATCACGCGATAACTAAGATAACAATCCAAAAGGGCCGACATTGGTGCCTTCGACCCTGTTAGTAAAGTGAGGAAAACTCACCCCACATGTACAATTGGATGATAATGTCAAACTCCCAAACAAAGCTCCAAACTCAACCTCCTACAATCATCATAGGACCAATTCTATCAAGACCAAAATTACCAATGTACCCTCAAAAGAAAACT
The DNA here is from genome assembly GCF_002870075.4 of Lactuca sativa. NCBI lineage: Eukaryota > Viridiplantae > Streptophyta > Magnoliopsida > Asterales > Asteraceae > Lactuca > Lactuca sativa. The sequence continues at coordinate 108,418,618 of NC_056623.2, forward strand.
TTGTCAACCCTTGGTCAAATTCAAAGTCAACGGTCAAGGTTAAAAATCCATGTTGACCCAACTCGTTGAGTTCTTTCATAACTCAGAAAACCATGAAAACCCGAGTCAACTCACCAAGTTACCAAACAGCTCGTCGAGTCCATGGAGTGTCCAGAAGATCGGGAAAACCCTAAGCAACTCGTCGAGTTGGCTATGCAACTTGTTGAATTCCTTCAGACCTTATCTCATTCAGACGCTTTTAAGTGAAACCAAGGCTCCAAACTATAGATCTAGTCTCCTAGGGTGTAGTTAGCACATAAAGTGGCAAAATTTATCTGCATGTAGAGCCTCAAGAGGCTAAAACACCCAAAACTAGTCTTAGGAAGAGGTTTAGGGCATGGAGAAAGGCCAAGACTAAATAAAGCCGATAAATTTATGACTATGGGGGGCTAGAGGAGTCCAGATCTGAAGTTACAACTTCAAATCACGCTCAACTTCCAAAAATGGATCCAAAGTCGGCTAAAAAGACCCTAAACTCTTTAATGGAGAGATCTAACAAGAAAATGATCAAGGTAACGACTTTTTACCTTCAAAAGGTTGATACAACTTAGTAGATGTCGGATCTATAAGCTCCTTCTCGTTCCAAGCTCCAAAACCTTCAAGTTTATCCAAGAAATGCACCAAGCACACACTCTTTATCCTTGTACACACTCAAAAGGGAAGGTTAGCTGGTTTAGGATTTTCTTCTAGATGATAGCGTGGTAAGGGAGGATGGAGAAAGGACTTAAGGTCCTTTACATAGGATGAAAACCCTAAAAGTTAGGGTTTTCATGCACAGCCTCTACTCGTTCAGTTGTGTCCTCTAACTCGTCAAGTAGTCTTCATAATCCCCGCAGTCGGATCAATTTCTACACGACAAGTTAGGGCAGCCAACTCGTCGAGTAGGTCTAAAAATATGAATATAAAAGCTTCAAATTTATACCTGGTAGTCGGGATGTTACAATTCTCCACCACTTGAACTAGACTTCGTCCTCGAAGTTTGTTGCAGCAAACAAATCTGGGTAATGCTCCCGCATCTCAGCCTCCGACTCCAAAGTCCACTCCGATCCCCTTTGGTGCTCGCATTATACCTTTACCAAAGGTACCTCCTTGTTTCCCAAAACCTTGACTTTCATTCCCAAGACAGCCACCGATCTCTCAACATAGTTCAGACAATCATCAACCTGAATGTCTTCCAATGATACAATCGCCTCCTCATCCAATATGCACTTTTTCAGCTGGGAGACATGAAAAGTGTTGTGAATTTGACTGAGCTCCTCTAGGAGATCCAGTATATACGCAACCTTGCCAAACCTGTGAATAATCTAGAATGGCCCAATGTATCAGGGACCCAACTTTTCCCTCTGCCTGAAGCGAATCACACCCTTCCAGGATGAGACCTTTAGTAGTACCATATAACCAACCTGAAACTCTAACTCAGATCGGCACCATTCGACGTAATTCTTCTGCCAACTCTGAGCAATCTGTAACTGTTGCCTAATCTGATGAATCATCTCGGTAGTCTGCAAAACTACCTCAGTCGGTCCCATCACCCTCTGAACAACCTCACCCTAACAGACTGGGGTGCGACATCCCTGTCCATAAAACAACTCTAATGGTTGATCACCAATGCTAGCATGAAAGTTGTTATTGTAGGAGAACTCTCAAGGGATAGGTAGGAGTCCCAGCGCCCACCAAAGACAATAACGCAGGCTCTCAGCATATCCTCGAGACTCTGGATGGTCCGCTCACTCTAGCTGTCAGTCTACGGATGATAAGTCGTACTAAATGCAACTGCATGCCCAGATCCTCATGGAATTTCTGCCAGAAACGGAAGGTGAACCAAATACAACGGTCTGACACAATCGAGACCGACACCCTATGACGAGCAATGATCTCATGGATGTACACATCGGCCAACTTCTCGACTGATGAGCTCTCCCGAATGGGTAGAAAATAGGCACTCTTGGTCAATCGATCGACGATGACCTAAATAGCATCGAACCCCTTTTTCGTTCTTGGCAACTTGATGATGAAGTCCATAATTATTTGCTCCCATTTCCACATGGGAATCTCTAAATTCTTCAGCTTTCCATGCGGCCTCTAATGTTCAGCCTTGACCATTCTGCAGGTCAAGGACATATCTATGTACCAATTGATCTCCCTCTTCATTAAAGGCCAGTAGTAACTCAATATCAGATATGTGTGCATCTTGGTGGCTCCCGGGTGAATAGAGAAGCGAGAATTATGAGCCTCATCCAGTATAATCCGTCTGACCTGACAAACATTGAAACCTAGAACCGACAACAAATGGTCAAGAATTCGTGACTATCCTACATAAATCGGGTGATCTCTCCCCTGATCCTCTCAAGCTTCCAGTTCTCCTTCCGCACAACCTCATCCTGAGCTTCCCGAATCAAGTTCAAGAGTGGAGAATCCACAGATATCCTCATACATGTCGCTGGAATAGAAGATTCAGTCTACTTGAGGCTCAGGGCGTCCGCCACAACATTCGCTTTACCTGAATGGTAAAGGATCTCGTAGTCATAATCCTTGACTACGTCCAGCCACCTATGCTGCCTCATATTCTAGTTCGGATGATCCATGATGTGTCTCAAACTCTTGTGATCCATGTATATGGTATAGCGGACCCCGTAGAGGTAATGTCTCCAGATCCTGAGAGCGAACACTAACGCTCCTAACTCAAGAACGTGTTTGGGATATCTCGTCTCATGCGGCTTCAAATGTCGCGATGTGTAGGCTATCACCCGTCCTCTCTGCATAAGGAATGATCCCAATCTAGAGATCGATGCATCATGGAACACCACAAAATACTCAACTCCCTCAGGGAGTTTCAAAACTGGCGCCTCTTAGAGTCATTGTTGCAGAGTCTCAAATACATTCTGCTGCTCAGGGCCCCATCGGAAATCTACCCCCTTCCTCCTTAAACGAGTGAGGGATACCGCAATCTTGGAAAAATCTTGTACAAATCTCCGGTATTACCCTGCCAATCCCAAGAAGCTCCTGATATTGAAGGGAGATTTTAGAACCTCCCACTGCATAACCGCCTCGATATTAGCCGATTCGACCAACATCCCCTCCTGGTTAATGAGGTGTCCAAGGAACTAAACCTCTTGTAACCAAAACTCGCACTTTGAGAACTTGGCATATAGGCGTTCTCGGCTCAAAACTCCTAATAGCTTACGGAGACGCTCCTCCTATTGCTCTCTCATCTTGGAGTATACCAAAATGTCATCTACAAACACAATGACCGAGTGATCGAGCATCAGTCTGCATACCCGATTCATCTGGTCCATAAATACTCCCAGCACATTGGTGAACCCAAACGGCATCACCACGAACTCGTAATGTCTGTAACAAGTCCGGAACATGGTATTCTCCACATCCTCCTCCCTAACCCTGAGCTGAGGGTATCCACACCTCAGGTTTATCTTGGAGAACCAAGATGCTCCCCGCAACTGATCGAAAAGATCATCTATCCTCAGGAGTGGATAACAGTTCTTCACCGTTAACTTGTTCAACTCCCGGTAATCAATGCACACCTCGTGTGAACTGTCCTTCTTCCTGACGAAGAGAATTGGTGCTCCCCACGGAGAACTGCTTGGACGGCTCAGCAGTTCCTGTAGCTAAGATGACAGCTCCTGCATCTCGAGTGGTTCCAATCGGTACGGCGCCTTGGCGATAGGGGTCGCACCTGGCACTAGTTCGATCCTGAACTTGACCTGCCTCTCTGGAGCCACTCCAGGTAACTCCTCAAGAAATACATCGACTGAATCTCTGACAACTGGAACATCCTAAACCAAAAGTTGATCCCGGTAGCCGAGCAAAATCCTGAACCCAATCTGGTGCACTCGCTCTAGATAACCAGTTCTTCCCCAATTGGGGTTCGAACTACCACCCGCTGACCCTCGCAGTCAATCATGGCACCGAAACGACTAAGCCAGTCCATACCCATAATCATGATGGGTTTTAGCCATAAGAACTTTCCTATGTGCGCATGCAAAACCCTAATGCTCGGATCTAGGATTTCTAATAAACATGCTTTGAATCCAATACTTCTAATAACTAATTAGGCTAAATAACAACATTGAAATAGATCTAGAACCATACCTTTGAGTTCCTTGTTGATCTTGAGGTCTTGGAGCTTCTAGAGTCACAAATGTCACTCCTCTGATGGCTTACAAACACCAATAGCAAGGAGGATGATTTAGGAGAGAGGAGAGGGGAGGAATTCGACCAGAGGTTCCTTACTTTAGGTTGTCACACGAATTCAATCAGCCATGGGGTCTATTTATACTTGTAGACTCCTTAAGGATTACAGATAAGTCCCTATCAGATAATCTTCTCTTAAGGCTATCCAAATCCATTCCTAGATAACTCTAATGGACGATTTTAGCTATCCTAAAGCTCTTAGAATCCGTCCATAGTAATTCTAAATGGATTTACAGTCTAAAGTTTAACTATCAAACAATTGACAGTTTATACCCCTTTATTTAATTAATCTCTTTAAGTCACCAAATTAATTCTAATTAATTCTATGACTTATATTAATCAAATAACAATACATTATTCATTATATTATTCCCATAATATATTAATAATATTTACTCTCTCTTATTAAATCATCCTATCAAGTTGCTATGGTGAAGGCAACCCAAAAGGACCATGCACAACCGGATATAGTTACAGCCTTAGACACTATTCCAACAGTCTCCCACTTGGATAAGTCTAGTAACTATACAAGTACAATTCGGTTTGCGATCATAGCTCTCAAAGACGCTGTAAAACTCTGATCTAATCAATATTGTCCTTTAGATAAGGGATCGTACAGTCCTCTGTTAGATATCATGCTGACAATCCTATGGAATGGTTAGTCAAGCATTTAGGTTTCTCGATCTCTGATTTATTTGACATAGAACTTAATCGAACACATCAATTCAGTTCTGACCGGCCCCGGCACATAAGTCAAATCAAATCATCGAGCGGCCGAGATATCGCTTTTACCTTCTTAGATAAAAGTTACAGATAAACTTCGACTTATATGCATTTACTTATTCATTAACCAACTATACACAACAATGCGTTTTATAACACCGAGTTACTGATGCGTTTTTCGCATTATCAATGTACAACCAATTAACAAATAACAAACCATATATCTAGGTTTTAAGACTATATGATATTATCGTCTTGCGATCACCCTTTTATATCTTATTCCATAAGGTGATTCCAGCAAGCGCGGGTTTGTTCCAATGCTCAAAAGTAGTTCATAAGCACTCATGAACGTTGCAGCAACCCTTTGCTATGTTTAACACCATTTAGACAATCTACACACCAATTCATGACAATCTTCATTCATATCTACTTCCAACATATGAATGATTGTGGACAATTTGAACAATTCTATTGTTCCTAATAATTTCAATTGTTCTGGAAGTCAAAACATGCAAAGTGAAACAATAGTTAAACGATTAACATAAGACAGTAACATTACTTATAAATAAAACTCCTTTATTTAATCATCAAATGTTAATTACATTTATCTATTACACGTTTCTAATACTATCTAATCTATGCTAATATCATCCTTCAGCCCAATGCTCCTAGCATGCTGCAAGTGCTTAACCCTACTCAGTCCCTTCGTAAGCGGATCTGCTGGGTTATCCTCTGATGATATCCTCTTCACTACGAGTTGTCCTTCTTCTACACGATGTCTGATGAAGTGATATTTTCTGTCGATATGTCTTGATCTACTATGATCCCTCGGTTCCTTGGTTAAGGCAACCGCACCTTCGTTATCACAGAAAATCTCCATTGGCTCCTTTATGGCAGGTACGACTCCAAGATCACCGATGAAGTTCTTTAGCCATATCGCCTCCTTCGACGCTTCGCTCGCTGCAATGTACTCTGATTCGCACGTTCAATCAGCTACAGTTTCCTTCTTGGAACTCTTCCATGTCACCGCTCCTCCATTTAGGGTAAAGACCCAGCCCGACTGCGAACGGTAATTGTCCCTGTCGGTCTGAAAACTGGCGTCACTATACCCTCGCACCTTCAAGTCATCACTCCCTCCGAGGACTAAGAACCATTCCTTCGTCCTCCGAAGGTACTTAAGGATATTCTTCACCGCAATCCAATGTGCTTTGCCCGAATTCCCTTGATATCTGCTAACCATGCTCAAAGCGAAGGCTACATCAGGGCGAGTACAAGTCATAGCGTACATGATTGAGCCAACTGTGGAAGCGTATGGTACTCGGCTCATTTCTGCTATCTAAGCTTCGGTACTCGGACTTTGAGTCTTACTCAACTTGGCATTGCTTTGTATCGGTAATTCTCCCTTCTTTGAGTTTTCCATACTAAAACGTTTTAGTACCTTCTCCAGGTAAGTGTTCTGACTAAGTCCAATTAGTCTCTTACTTCTTTCTCTCACTATCCTTATTCCCAAAATGTAAGAAGCTTCTCCGAGGTCCTTCATAGCGAAGCACTTCCCGAGCCAGGACTTAACTTCCTGCAGAGTCGGGATGTCGTTTCCTATGAGTAATATGTCATCGACATATAGAACGAGAAAGCTTACTATACTCCCACTGGCTTTGACATATACACAAGACTCGTCTTTGCTTCGTACAAATCCAAACTCTTTGACTTTCTCATCGAAGCAAAGATTCCATCTGCGAGACGCTTGCTTAAGTCCATAAATGGACTTCTCAAGCTTACACACTCTATTCGGATGCTTCGGATCCACAAACCCCTCGGGTTGAGCCATGTAAACGTCCTCAGCCAACTTCCCATTAAGAAAAGCGGTCTTGACATCCATTTGCCAGATCTCATAATCATGAAATGCGGCAATAGCTAGCATCACTCTAATAGATTTAATCTTCGCAACTAGTGAGAAGGTCTCATCATAGTCAACTCCAGGAGTTTGAGTAAAGCCCTTCGCAACCAATTGCGCTTTATATGTGTGTACGTTTCCATCCACGTCGGTCTTCTTCTTGAAGATCCATTTGCACCCAACGGTCTTACGTCCGGGCACATAATCAACCAAATTCCAAACTTGGTTATCATACATGGATTGGATCTCGCTATCCATTGCCTCTTTCCATTTTGCAGACTTCGGGCCTGTCATGGCTTCCTTATAGCTATTAGGTTCATCAAGATTTATTAGTGTACCATCACTAATATACGTGTCCCCTTCGGTAGTAATATGAAGGCCATAAAACTGGGGATGAACTTTAACTCTATCGGAGCGTCTAAGAGGTAAGGATTCGTCAATTGGTTCAACCGGAGTTTCCTCCTCGGGTTGAGTGCCAGCGGCAGAGGTTCCTTCATCTATCGACTCTTGAGTCTCTTCAAGCTCGATTTGCCTCCCACTGTCTCCTTGGCTTATGAGTTCTCGCTCTCGTAAAACTCCTCTCCTCGCAACGAAGACCACATTGTCCTTCGGTCTATAGAAGAGATATCCAAAGGATGTCTGCGGGTAGCTGATGAAAATACATCGCTCACTTCGAGGTTCAAGCTTGTCATGAGTATCTCATCTTATGAAAGCCTCGCAACCCCAAACCTTGATATGTGCCAACGAGGGAGCTTTCCCTGTCCACATCTCGTGAGGTGTTTTGGCAACCTTCTTGGTAGGGACTCGGTTAAGGATATGGGCGGCAGTCTCTAAGGCATACCCCCAAAAAGAGATAGGTAGTGAAGCACGACTCATCATAGAGCGAACCATATCCAATAAGGTTCGATTACGCCTTTCTGCCACACCATTCAACTGCGGTGTCCTAGGAGGCGTCAATTGCGAAACTATTCCACACTCCTTGAGATAATCGTGGAATTCAAGACTTAGGTACTCTCCTCCTCGATCGGATCGAAGCATCTTGATTTTCCTGCCCAATTGATTCTCCACTTCATTCTTGAACTCTTTGAACTTTCCAAAGGTTTCTGACTTTTGCTTGATTAAGTAGATATAGCCATATCTACTATAGTCATCGGTAAAAGTCACGTAGAAGCGGTTCCCATCCTTCGTGGTTGATCTAAATGGTCGACATACATCGGTATGTATTAGGTCCAATAGACCCTCGCCCCTTTCACATGTACTCGTGAAGGGTGACTTAGTCATCTTTCCAAGTAAACAAGATTCGCATGTGTCATCTTCCCTAAGGTCGAATGACTCCAACACTCCATCCTTTTGGAGTTGGGCTATGCGTTTCTTGTTGACATGTCCAAGACGACAATGCCACAAGGATGCTTTATCCATACTAGTGGAAGAATCAATATTCAAAACATCATTTCCTAAGTTATCAACAATCATAACGGTTTCATATATTCCATTACATGGTATAGCTTCAAAGTAAAAGACACCATTTAGATAAGCCAAAATAGAACCATTCTCATTATTAAAAGAAAATCTAAATCCTTGTCTATACAATCCATGAAATGAAATGATGTTTCTAGCCATTTCTGGCGAATCGCAACAATTGTTCAAATCTAAAACCAAACTATTCCTAAGCACTAAAGAATACACTCCAATCTTGGTCACAGGCGACGATCTTCTGTTCCCCATGATTAGATTTATCCTTCCTTGCTCCACATCCCTACTTCTTCTTAGTCCCTGCACATCAGAACAAATGTGGTAACCACAACCGGTATCAAGGACCCAAGAAATAGCATGATTAGAATCGTTAGATTTAATTGTGTATATACCTGCGAAAGATGGCTTGATCTTTCCTTCTTTGATTGCTTGCAGGTACTCTGGGCAGCTTCTCTTCCAATGTCCTATCTTGTGGCAGTGGTGGCACTCTGCCTCCTTCGGGTTAGGACAGGGTTTAGCGGGATCAACTTTGGTCCCACTAGAAGAGGCACCATCTCGGGCTTTCGCCTTGCGATAGTTCTTCGATGAAGCTTTCCTCTTCTTTCCCTTTCCTTGACCAATAGCCAAGACAGGAGCAGCGGGCGGAATGGGAGTAGGTGCAACAGACTTGTCCTTGAAGTTGCTCTCAACGACTCTCAAGAGACCTTGGAGTTTGCTTAGGGTGACCTCCTCTTTGTTCATGTGGTAGGTCATCCTAAATTGGTTGTACATCGGAGGCAAAGAGTGAAGCACCATGTCGACCGCCAAGTCTTCCCCGAAGTCAACATTTAACTTGCGAAGGCGGTCGACATACCTTTGCATCTTTTGCAAGTGCACGGTAAGAGATTCTCCATGACCCATCTTCGCGGAAATCATGTTAGTGAAAATCTCATACCACTCTTGTCTCGCGTTTTGGTGGTACCTCTCCAATAAGTCTTGGTGCATCTCGTACGGGTACATGTCCTCGTAGGACTTTTGGAATTCGGAGTTCATGGTAGCAATCATGATGCAATGTACCTTCGTTGCATCTCGCTCATGAGTTTCAAAGGCGGTGATTTCGGCTGGAGTAGCGATTTCAGTGTTGATTTTCTCGAGCTTCTCATCAAGTACATACTCTTTGTCCTCATAGCGAGCAATGGTGCGAATGTATCTTATCCATTCGCTAAAGTTCGTTCCATCGAAGGTGACCTTTTGGCAAAGGCTCATCAACGTGAAAGAACTAGCAGCAACGTTGTTTGCGTTCGACATATATAATTAGAAAAGGACAAAGATAGATTAGAATAAGAATCCCTAATTATCACCCAATTAGAAAAATTAGGGCTAGGATTCAACAATGACATTTACATATTAGAAAAGGGATGCCGTAATCTAACATGCAAACACATTGAAGGTAAGTGAATGACGATTCACTAATTCTCCATCACAAAAACCTAAACTATTAGTCCTAAGTGTTTTTGAGAATTCCTAGGTTCGGATGAGATTCATTGAAACTATTCAATGGCATGTTTAAATCTCGATATGCCCCTCTTGTTTGTGACTGGGATACCGAGGATCACAAAGCGGGTGTCAATAACCATGCAAATTCACATGGTGCCTTCATTGTAACGATCACCTATTCGATGTGCCGGTAAACCACACACGCTCCATCGAACTATGATATACAATGAATCACCCTTTGCCACCTTCGCTTAGAACCAATTAGTGTGCCGGTAAACCACACACGCTCCACTAACTTCTTAGCAAGGTGCAAAGTATAATTTCATGGGATTGCATCAATTCACTTTTCCTAAAGTAACTAAGATTGGGAATTTTAAAATATGTGTAGTTACTTTATATTTCTTATTATACTTTTAATGAGAGGATGAGGTTGCCCTATCCTACCCGTTCGGCTAACGACCCTCCACCAATCAAGCAAGCGGTGGGTGTGAGTGTACACCCATTAAGCGCCATTTTATAGGCCGCAACCTTATACCCACCTTATAGATTGGCTTCGTGAATGAGGCCTACTAACGGTAAGACTAGCATTTAGTTATACATATATATTATACTAGTAATATTATATTAGTATAGGGTTGTATTTTAAACCTTTTAAAATCTAGGGTTTTGAAATTTAAGTTGTCTAAATCAAAACTTTTAATCACAAATATAAATTTCAAAACTTGAGGGCAAGTTTTAAACATTTAAAACATGGAGGATCAAATAACAAATAATTCCAATTAACAATTAATATCCTAATTATCTATATTTGATTTATTCAAGATTTCTTTTAAGATAATTACCAAAATAATCAAAATAATTAATTAATTATCATATAAGGAAATTAAATATTTAATTAGTTGATAATTACCTTTAACTAGATCAAGATAACATTTATATATATCAGAAAAACGAATTAATATTGATCTAATTAGTTTATGGTAAGTTTGGATAAGATAATTACAAAGAAATCCTGAATCTGGCCATTCCTGACGCCTGGACTCGCCGAGTGCACAAAGGGACTCGCCGAGTCAGGCCTACTCGCCGAGTCCACCTTGGAACTCGCCGAGTCCATGACTCAGAAACTTAAAAATCGAATTTTTCAGGTTTGTTTCAGTTAATCAAGCAACAATTTACAGAAAACCAAGCTAGGCTCTGATACCACTGATGGGTTTTAGCCATAAGAACTTTCCTATGTGCGCATGCAAAACCCTAATGCTCGGATCTAGGGTTTCTAATAAACATGCTTTGAATCCAAGACTTCTAATAACTAATTAGGCTAAATAACAACATTGAAATAGATCTAGAACCATACCTTTGAGTTCCTTGTTGATCTTGAGGTCTTGGAGCTTCTAGAGTCACAAATGTCATTCCTCTGATGGCTTACAAACACCAATAGCAAGGAGGATGATTTAGGAGAGAGGAAAGGGGAGGAATTCGACCAGAGGTTCCTTACTTTAGGTTGTCACACGAATTCAATCAGCCATGGGGTCTATTTATACTTGTTGACTCCTTAAGGATTACAGATAAGTCCCTATCAGATAATCTTCTCTTAAGGCTATCCAAATCCATTCCTAGATAACTCTAATGGACGATTTTAGCTATCCTAATGCTCTTAGAATCCGTCCATAGTATATCCAAATGGATTTACAATCTAAAGTTTAACTATCAAACAATTGACAGTTTATACCCCTTTATTTAATTAATCTCTTTAAGTCACCAAATTAATTCTAATTAATTCTATGACTTATATTAATCAAATAACAATACATTATTCATTATATTATTCCCATAATATATTAATAATATTTACTCTCTCTTATTAAATCATCCTATCAAGTTGCTATGGTGAAGGCAACCCAAAAGGACCATGCACAACCGGATATAGTTACAGCCTTAGACACTATTCCAACAAATCACACATACATCCCCCTTAGGAATCGAAATCAAATCTATCGGGAAGGATACCCCGACGATCTCTAGAACGTAACCCCGATAGACTGAAGAAGCAGAAATCCCATGTTCATTGGCGATATAGATTCGCAACAGACACTCTAGCTCTCCTACAGGCAATCCAAACTCCATACTGAACGTTCGAGAGACAAATGACTGACTCGCACCCGAGTCAAGTAATACCAAATCTGGAAAGGATTTCACTAAAAATATACCTAATCATAGGCACAAACATGTAAGCATAAAACAAATTTAATTAATAAGATAAAGGATAGAAACATACCAGCCACCACGTTCGATGTTGTCTTGGCCTCCTTGGCTGTAAGCTGACAGGCGCGTCCCCAAGCCCTCGGGGGATCTGCTATACCCTAACTCCTGTCAGTAATGCTTAGTATAGCCGATGCTGGAGCCTGCATCGGTCGGGCAGTGAGCAATAGACAGTTGGTCTTCATGTGACCAACCTGATCGCAGTGATAACAGATCCTCATATCCTGAACCGAGGCTAACTGGAGACAATCCCTCGCATAGTACCCCCTCCTTGCCGCATTTTTGGCACGCACTAGCGGATCTACAAACTCCAGAATGACCCTTCCGACACTTCCCTCAAGTGCGGCTGCATTGGCCCCCAGACCTAGAATCAGCGGTCTTGGACGCTTTGGCGTAGGCTGTGATTGCGTCAGGGTCTGCCTCTACTCTGGCAAGTGTAACTCAATCACAAGCTCACACCGCCGAGCGGTCTCTTGTAACTCCAGTAGTGTATCACAACAATGCATAGCAACAAACTACCGGATGTCGGTCTTGAGCATGCTCAGATAGCGTGTCATCTGAGCCTGATCAGAAGCAAAATTCAGGCACAACATCGCCCTCTCAGTGAACATACAAGTGATCTCCATCACCGACTCTGTACCCTGTCTCAACTCCAAAAAATCATGTGCCAGCCGCTCCCGTTTAAACCATGGGATGTAGCGAGTGCGGAACATCTCCGTGAACTGATCCCAAGTAATCATGGCTCTCTGATCATCAGTACACGACCCTGTCATCAATCTCCACCACTCCTTTGCTCCGGACCTCAGCAAGTTCAGAGCACACCTGACCTTATGGGAAGTAGGACATAAGCATGTGAAAAAGTATCCCTCAATGTCAGATAGCCACCTCATGGCTATGATCGGGTCTAAAATCCCATCAAAAGTCAGGGGATTCGTGTTATCGAAGTCCCGGTACTGAAAAGCCCGACTGGTCCTACCAACGGTGGTTGCTATAGTTGCGGAGGCTGTAGCGGAATCCGTCTCAGCAATGGCTGCATAACGCTCATCAAAGTACTTGACCATAATGGTCTTCATACACCCAAACGTCACTGACAACTGTGCCTCGAACAGTGTAGCAACCTCATCATGAAGGATTTCCCGAATCCTGGCATCCAACTCATCTGACCTCATCTAACCACTAGTCTCGGGCACTGCTGGTCTACCCTGACTGCCATCTCTTGATCCCAATCCGAATTTGGTCACAAATCACCTCGTAACCGCCATGTTGAAAATATACCAGGAAGATATGAGACATTCCATATAATAATCGGGGAACCAATTCCCAACAAAGCCCTAGGGGTTGTGACTTCCTTGCTACACATATGGGTCCTGTGCTTTCAATAGTACGGGCCTATACTACCATACACACCTACCCATATTTGTCTCAAGTATCATTACAACGCCCTAACAATATACATAACCATGGAGAGCGCTCAATCCTCACTCCTAGAGGAAGGCTAAATATCTGATAACTTGCCGACTGACCCTGCACAACTCATCCATGAAACTTCTACCAACCCTGCAATACTCGTGTATGCTAGCCATACATAACGTTGGACCCTATAGACATTCGAATATCTAATCCTACCCTAAGCCCTTCATCAAACAAGAACATGAAATAAGGCCAAACCAAACATTCTAAGACTATAAGATCTCAATTATGTACAACTATGATGCATACACTAAGCAACTACAGTAATGATGACAACTTCATATAAGGAAAACCCTAGGCTATCAGGCATCATATAATTAGGCAATTCTATCATGCAATTCCTACAGATCCTTAGCCTATCACTAGCATGATGTTCTAACATATCACAATATCAAATATCTATATGGTATTTTGGGGTCTACTTACGGGCTCCGGCTGATCGTACACTCTGCATCCTCCTTTAGTATTTTGAAAAACCATTTGAAAATCATTTTGAATAACTTTTCCTTAGTTTGAGATTGGATTCACACGAGTGTTCCTCCAATTCACTCAAACCAAGGCTCAGATACAAACTCTTAACATCCATAAAATTCATAAGAATATAAAACTTTTTCAAGCCTCCAAAAACCATTACTTATTACAAAATGTTTCCAACATAGTTTCATATCAGAGTATCCCAGAAATGAAAATCATAAAATGTGAGGAGGTGCACGATCAAGCCTTCACCTTTCCGTGATCATCCAAAGTACCTGAAACCAAATCCAAAACTGTAAGCCCAAAGCTTAGTGAGTTCCCCCAAAATACCAACGCCATACAAACCAGAACAATATCATAACAAACAACATGCATATAGAGTCTACAGTAACACTGGATAGCCCACTCTTGGCCTTCAGTCTGTTTGGCCCATTCTCAGAACCTTCAGCATGTCTGGTCTGCCCTTCCAGGCCTTCAGCTTGTCTGGACCGTTCTCCGGACCTTCGGTCTGACTAGTACGCCCTATCAGGTCTTCACTCTATACGGCCGCTTTGGGTATGTTGACCTACAACATAAAGTAGCACTGCCTCCACCCACCCCCAAGAATACAATCAACAAATAGATAACAAATTCTAGCATGTACAAATAGTCAGACCGATCTAATAGATCACTAATCATAGGATCATCATATATACCAGGATACTGATCTAACAGGTCACTGAACATAGCATCATCCAATATACCAGGATACAGATCTAATATATCACTAAGCATATTATCATGCGATAACCAGGATAACAATCCAAAACGGGCCGACATTGGTCCTTTCAACCCTGTTAGTGTAGTGAGGAAAACTCACCTTGCAATTAGCATTGGATGATAATGTCAAACTCCCAAACACAGCTCCAAACTCAAGCACCTACAATCATCATAGGACCAATTCTATCAAGGCCCAAATTACCAAAGTACCCTCAGAAGTAAAACTTGGTCACATTCTGTAATGCCCATGTTTCGAGGAAGTTATGATTTTTCTAAGTTTCGGCTTAGCAGTATGCAGCCCGGAGTTCGAATAATAGATCGAGCGATTTGTAGCCAACACAACTTAAACGACAATCGAAGATCTCGTTAATAGTAGCGCAATGGTAAAAAGACAGATGAAAATGGATGTCGGATGAAGGAGTTATGAATTTTTAACGGACTTTCCTGTCCTGGCCTGTTAAAAATATAGCTTTCAAAATAAATTCAAAATTAGCCGACGGAGTCTAAACGAAAGTTGTAGAGTACGGTCTAACCTACACGTGGATATTAATAATGTCAAAAATGGATATTGTATATGAAAGTTACGAATTTTAGAAGTCGGAGGTGTAAGTTGTGAAGCTGGATGCCAGACTATGCCTTGCGTAGACCTTCGGACGCCCAGCATACGAGTACGTCCCGTGTCCAAGCACGGTATGCCTAGCGAACTCCTTTCCTGATGTTCGAGATAAGTCACGTCGCTCCAGAAGTTTGTCGACACGCGTTGTACAAACTTCAGTGTACGCCCAGTGTACCTCGGAACTACGCCCAGGATAGTCCTCGGCCTCGGCTTATAAAAGGGCGCAAGGTGTACACCCTTTTTTCACACTTTTTCAACTTTATTTCACTCTCTACTCTCTCTCTAGCCTTCCAAAATACCACCGAATCCTAGGAAACCTCCCTAGCATTAGAAGAAAGCCACGGAGCGCCGAAAGGCTCCGAGAAAAAGTGTTTTTCAGTTTGAAACTCTGCCCGCGTAAAGCCTGTTGGGTCAATATTTTGGTTTATACTTTGCTTTTCTAGGAAATTGTGTATTTATGTAATATCTTATGTGTTTACGGTCAAGTTTACGGCCAAGGGGGTGTTTACGGCCGTAAACCCTGTTTACGGCCCATGTCCACCGACCCATATTCTTGTGTATATATATAGGGGTGAGGGGTGTGAGAAAATGAGTGATGAACAAGAGAAGAGAGAAACGGGAGCTTATGTGTGTGTGTGTGTGTGAATCTCATGTAAAGGAGCATCATTACAATCTATTCAATATATTGAAGATTCATATTATTCTTCTTCTCTTTCTCTTCTATTAGATCTGACATCATCCGTTTGATTAGGATTCCGCACCATCAAATGGATTTGATTGATAAGCAGGCAATTTTGGGGACTTACAATTGGTATCAGAGATTGGTTGTATCAATCATTTTTTTTCAGATCTGGAGCTTATTTGATGTTATTTTGAAGAGATTTTTGCGTTTTTGGATAGATCTCGCAAAAATAAGGGGTTTGTTCTTCGCGTTTTTCCTAAAAACGAGTTTTTGATTGAGTTTTGGAGCAAAAAAGGAGAAAAAACGTTGTTTTTCGTCAAGAACAGTGATTTCTGGAGAGTTTACGGACTTTGAAGGAAAGTTTACGGCCTTTGAAGGGTTTACTGGCTGGAGTTTACGGTCGGAAACGTGTTCACGGCTGGAGGTGGTTTACGGCGGCAGATCGGCAGAACGGTTCGGCGGCTTGCGGTTCAGCAGCTTGCGGCTCGGCACAACGGCTCGGCTCAGCCTTTAAAAAAATTAGGAACGTCTTTGCGTCTGGCAAGGATTGAACTTGTGACCTCCGGATCAACAACCCAAGCGACTAACCATCTCAGCTAGCCAATCCCTTGTGCATTCACTCCGAAATATTAAACTTAAACACTTCCAATTGCACCAAACTTTCGCAATTTTGTCAAATTCAGCCCAAAAATCATTTTTTTTCTTTTTTAAATTCCATTTTCAACAAAAAATTTAATTTTTAATTTTTAATTTTTGAATTTTATTTTTGACTTTTTACTTAAAATTTTGAATTTGACTTTTAAAGTTTGACCTTTGACTTTAAACTTTGACTTTCTCGTTTGACTTTTAAATTTTCAAATTTATTTTTTCGGTTTGACTTTTAAGTTTGACTTGTGAGTTTGACCTTTTAAATTTGACTTTTAAAGTTGACTTTTGAAGTTTTTAGTCAAAGATCATTTTTAAATTTGACTTCTAGTAGTGCTTTTAATATTTTTTGAAGTTTACGAGGGAATTGAAAACATGAAAGAGACTCGTCAGGAGATGTTAAGACAAAATTTCTACATTTTCGATTACATCCCTGGAGAAACCCTGGAAGCTTAGTTGCAGCGATTTACCACGCTCTCTACTGAGATGAATATAGCTGAGATCGTCTTGACCAAATCTGAGATAAACAAAAAGCTGCTGAATGCACTTCCGAAATCATGGGATATGGACGTGGCTGACATCAAAAAGACAAAAGATCTCAATCGTCTTAGTCTGGCTGATATAATTGAAGAACTTAACGCTTTAAATTGTCGAAAAACAATGAGTTCCACAAACCTCCCGGTCAATGAAGTTTCATGTTCTCAATCATATGAAGTTTCATGTACGTTATCTAGTGAAGATACGATTAAATTTCTTCGGGAACAAATTGATTTGCTAAAAAGGGAAGTTGAGGACCTGAGATATAAAGGATATCAACTCAGGAAAGGATAGAAACCCCTGAAGGCTGAATTAGAAGCAAAAACCAAGGACTTTAGGAAACTTCAGGAAGAGTATAGCAACAAGTGTGAAAATTATGATTATATTAAGAGACAACTTGCTGCTGTAACTGAAGAACTTGACGCATTGAAAATTAAGTGTGGAAAAACAGATGTCAGTTTCAAAAATTATACTGCGTCAAGTCAGACAGTCAAGTCCTTATATGAAACCCAATTAAAATTCAAAGAAAATCAAAACAAGGGTCTAGGGTATGATAGTGTACCTCCTCCTTATAATCATAACTACACATCCATCCCTATGACACAGGACGAAACTGACAGGGAGCCACATCTTCGATATGGCAAACGAGCTGGATTTGTGTCAGGAGGATTTATTCAGGTTGAAAATACTAATGTTTCTGCTTCATGTGCAGGTAAAGTAGCAGAAGATGAGAACAAGGAGAAAACCATTGAACAAACCAACATCTCCTTGAACTATGAATATGTTGCTTCGAACTTAGCTGCTTCCGATCAACCTGCCGTTGAGAGATACAAGCCACCAATTCCAACACAACAGAGTTCTTGTGGCAAGTGTGCATGTGGGAACAACAAGAGACAAGGCAAAGATACGCCACCAGGGGCAGGAAGAGACAACTTCACAGTGAAGAAAAAGACATGTTTTCACTGTGGAACACCTGGACACATTGCCCGAAACTGTCCAAATCGTGCATACGTTCTTTACTATGCACACGGCTGGCAGAATGTGCCAAGAGGGAGATTTTTCAAAAGAAACGCATCAAGTTCACGTTCAGACAATGCCGAATGGAATGCCATCAAGGCCAAGAATCAAAATCCCAAGGGCAAGAAAGGAATGTCGGCCAAGAAGCCAAATCCAAGAGATGATCCCGTAAAGTCAAAATCAAAGTCATCTCAACGGCCGACATCAAGTTCCAAAGCAACTACTGAGCCACCCATCAGATCGAAAAAGAAATGGGTTAAACCCAACTATAAATTGGTTCCAAAGGCTCACTCTCCCAAATCAACTAACGATTCTAGTATTTCATCGTCTTCTGTTTGTGATAAGCAGGATATGTCATGGGAGAGAGTACCGTGCAAGGATGACAAAGGTCGACCCAGTTTCAAAATGGATTGGGTTCCAAAGATCAATTGATTCTGCTCTGTGTCGGAGCAGCCATGGAGGCATATCATCAGACTTCGGTTTGTTGGTAGTGGCTATTTCTGGCACTTGATAGGGGACATCTCTCAACTGTACAACATTCAGACATTGTTTGGGAGTATGTGTCCTTTGCGGGAAAGGAAGAAAGGAAGAGATAACAAACGGGGTTAGTGCTTAATCAGATGAAGAATTTTCGGATCTATTCTGAGATTACACGTGCTGCTCTCAGACCTTCTAGATGCAAATTCAATCGGTGACTTACGGTTTGCGTTTTCTTCTCTATACTCCTGAGTTTTTCTTAAGCTGATTCGCTTTAAAGACAAATTTTTGTTTTAGGATAGTTTAAATTTGCGCATTTACTTTCGGTTCTCTCATATGCACAAATTTAGGGGGAGAAATAAAAACAAACAAAAAATTAGAAAATTTTAAAAAATCCATAAACATTAGAAAATCAGAAAATAAAAAAAATATGTTGGTTATGAAATGTGCTTGAGGGAGATGTTTTGGGAAGTGATATTATCTAGTGATAACAGGCAACCTGAGTCTGCATAACGTACCCAAAGTTGAAGGGTCTATGCTCTGGTTTGATGCGTCGGTAGGCACGAAAAATTTTAAATGGACATGTCTAGGCAGAATTGAACTTAGGAAATTTATAGACTTGACAAATCTTGACCTAGTTAGATCCGTTCAGCCTGACAATACGACGCTCGGATAGGTTGAGCAGGGAGATATATATGGGAATCTACTCGTCACATTAATTGAACCCGTACTTGGAACCATGGTTTAACTTTCCTCGATGTATGGATTCTGTCCTTAATTCCGGTTGGATGGGGCGACTGGTAAATTCCGATAAATTAGGTCTGTAGAATATCATTTTCTTTCTTTCCGTCTGTTAGTCATATGTTGTCTCCTTTGCGTGACTTCCAATCCGACCTGGTACACAACATATGCAACTCTATTTCTCTGCATTTTATATATGTGAAATTCCTCTTATCTGTTAGCCATATGTTGTCTCCTTTGCGTGACTTCTAATCCGACCTGGTACACAGCATATGCAACCTTCTACTTCTCAACCCCTCTGAAGTAATAAGTAATAGAATTCTGAATTTATCCTCTCTCTGAATGGTTGTCTGTTCACCCTGTGTAAGGAGTACTCTAGAAGTCCTTGATGGCTGGGGCATATCAGGAAGCGGGAAACATGTTCCAGTACACTTAATATTGAACTCATACAGATTGTCTATAGATCTCGCTGCTCAATTTAGGTGGACAACAATATCCCTGGTCGTCGTCAGATGAATGGACCTTAAGATATAGTATCTAAGGAATTAGGATCAGATATAAATTTTAGGATTTTAAGTTCACCCTGTCTTATAACAAATAGTATGTCCTAAATCTGTCATAATTTTTCATGTTTAAGTGGACCACAATACCGACGATCGACCAGACAAAGATGTGAATATGAAAGGTACCGATAAGTGGATAAAGGTTGTCTAAAAACTTTGATCCCAAATCATTCTTAAAGTTAGATATCATTTTTATTTTTGTTAAATTTGTCATAGTTTCTTCTAATTTAAATATTAGGGAGAATTAAAAATTAAAAATAATAAAAAAAAATCAGAAAAATTCAAAAATCAAAGAAAAATCAGAAAAATTAAAAATCCAAAAATAGTGTTATTTCTGTTTTATTTCTTGTTCAGAAAAATCAAAAATCCAAAAATATTTTTGTTTCTGTTTTAATTTGTGTGCTAAGTTTTCTTTTAGTTTTGTTTTGTCTTGAAAAGTGATTTCAGATATAGATAAGACTCATAGTGTTTGTGTTGAAGACTTCTGAGCCAAAGCCTCATCCGTGAGCATCGAAGAATTCGCATTCGAAGGAGCAAGAAATGAAGATTATTCTTTCAACATTCAATCCTTCAACCCCAGAAGCAAGGTGAAGCTGCAATTGAAGATTATGTAACGGATTGCATTGAAGCCTCCTCAATCAGTCTGTTGATATCTTTGTACCTGCTGAAGTGATCCAGAAGATTTGTTCTCTCTGATGTTCTCTCTTAAGATTCTCAAGCTGAAAGCGCTATCTTTCAAGAATCAGTACATCAAGCCTCCTCACCCGACGTGTGTTTAAGGCCAAACTCTGAAGAAATTCCCAACTGCTCAAGATGAAGTCATTCATTGAAGATAAATGTTGAAGCCAAGCCCTCGATGAAGATTAACAAGAAAAGCCAGCTACTTTTTAGGGGGAGCTTGTTGGGTCATTTAAGAAGAGAAAAGAAAGCTATAAATCGAGGGGGAGATTGTTGGGTCAATATTTTGGTTTATACTTTGCTTTTCTAGGAAATTGTGTTTTTATGTAATATCTTATGTGTTTACAGTCAAGTTTACCACCAAGGGGGTGTTTACGGTCGTAAACAGGTTTACGGCCATAAACCCTATTTACGGCCCATGTCCACCGGCCCATATTCTTGTGTATATATATATAGGGGTGAGGGGTGTGAGAAAATGAGTGATGAATGAGAGAAGAGAGAAACTGGAGCTTATGTGTGTGTGTGTGAATCTCATGTAAAGGAGCATCATTCCAATCAATTCAATACATTGAAGATTCATATTATTCTTCTTCTCCTTCTCTACTATTTGATCTGACATCATCCGTTTGATTGGGATTTTGCACCATCAAACGGATTTGATTGATACACAGGCAATTTTGGGGACTTACAGAGCCCGATACTCAAGAAAACTTCCCGGTTTAGTGAAAGAAGATCATCTTATAAAGCGAAGCGCTGTCCGAATCACCTGCTTATCAGGTGAGTGTATAGTCACTTTCATCTAACACATAGATATGAAGCATTTTATATAAATTACGTGCTATGTGTATATATTACATGTTTACTTGAGATCTATGTTGGATGACAGATTTGAACCTCTCTTTTCTCAGATATGAACTTTATCCTTCAGATCTGAACTTTTTCTTTCAGATCTAAACTTTTCTTCCATATCTGAACCTTTTCCTTCAGATCTAGACTTTCTCACTTCAGATCTGAATTTTTCAGATCTAAACCTAATATATGAATAATTTATGCTTGAGATCTATGTTGTATGAAAGATATAAACTTTGTTTTCATATATGAGTTGTATATGTATTTTATATCCATGAATATGTTGGGTAAAATATGGGTAGATGAAATAGTTGGTGTGTGATGAAATAAAATGATGAGAGGCCTCGATGTTGACGTTGATCCAGTCATCTAGTGGTGTATGGATGACGACCACATACTTTTCTAGGAAGTCCAGTGCAACGCTAGCATGCTCGCAACCAGTAGGAGTTTGTACACGATGTGTTCTCTGATATACTCAATCCCCCCATGGTTGCCTTACGAATCCTTATGGCTGAGAAATCCCCTTAGCGGTAGCGTCCATCCCGATGAAATTCCTTAGAATAGGTCCCTTAAAATAGATGCTTTAGGGACGTAAAGTGAGGATAACGGGAACAGATAATCGGGTTGAATGATTGTTGAAAATAATAAACTTATTTATTGTGGGTTGAAAACCCTATATGATCACCAGGCTACCCAGCCCGACCCACTCAGTTTCTTGTATAACAGGTAGTGGCAAAAGCATAGTTGGATGATCTGACGAGAGATTATGGATTTATAGGCCAGTATAAAATAAATAGAATGTTGTAATGCCTATATTGTTTTGAGGCCAATTTTGATTTATGGCCTATGATGATTTGTTTATGCTTTTGATATGTATTGACGATGACATCCCGGGTTTTGTAATGTAATGAAAATACATTTCTCTAAGAAATGCTTTGATAAATTTTTATCATATTTTTTTAGGAACAAATTCCACAACACTTTTCTTGGAAAGATTACTTTGATTTTATTATAAGAGTATAAACGAAATCGGTCTTTTCTGGCCATAAAAATGTGGATGTCACAGTTGGTATCAGAGCATTAGTTTGAGTAAACTAGGAGTTTGTAGGATTTCTAGACTTAAACATAGAATGCTGAGAGATGATCGTGAGATGAGTGTCTTCCATATTTTAGACACGCACACTATTTTATTTTAGGAAAGATGTCGAAAATGTTTTTATGTGCTAAATGCTTTACGCTTTCCTTTTGTGCTATTATTTGCTCGGATCTATGGTCTATTGCCGACCAGATCTGGAAACCTTATGTGTTCAGGATTCTTAGCGTTCGATTATGATATTAGAACTAGCATATAACGTTTCGGAGTGATAAGGAGACCTTGAACGTCTATCGTGAACAGAGATATAAATTCACTTAGTTTGGTGTATAATTGAAATGACAAGAACCCGAAGTCGAGCTGGAAATGCAAATGGAAACGGGAATCAGCGACCTCAACCCCAAGTGATTGAACAAGTGGCAATAGTAGAAGCTGCACCTGAGCCAATCACAATGGCTGGGGTTCAAGCCATGATTGGGGCTATGATGGATGAACAGAGGGAAGAAATGAGAAAACTGTTGCTGAGCAACAAGGATGAAGCTTCGACGCCTATTGAACAACCAGAACTGTATGACGGAGCATCAGAGGAAGGAAATTACAGTCGCACTGTTAGTCAAGTGGAACCACCAGTGGTGAGAAGGAATGATCCGGAGAAGGAAATCGATAGAGATAGACGTATGTATAAGAACTTCTTTGGTGCCAAATCCCCAAGACTTTCGGGAACCTCAAAGGCTGTGCAGATTATGGACTGGATCTCTGAAATGGAGATGGTATTTGAAAGCTGCAACTGTAGCGATAAGCAGAAAACCGTCATCGCGGTTCGACAATTGAAGACCGGAGTCTTGAGCTGGTGGAAATTGTTGGCGCATACGATGCCACGAGGAGAAGCTTTGAAGATGTATTGGGAAGCGTTCATGGAGCAGTTGAAGATGCGGTACTGCTCCGAGATAGATCTGATCGATCTAAACAATGAGTTCCAAAACTTTTAAAAGGGGGAAATGAGCATTGATGACTATGCTACTGCGTTTACTGAGAAGATGAAGCTATTTCCTTACTTGGTGCCGACTGAACTCGCCAAGATAGAGAAATTTGCTAACGGATGGCCATCAGACTTTGGCCCAACAATCAAAATGACAAGCACGTTGAAGGCAATCGTTAGAGCGGCCAAGAATGTTGAGACCCAGTTAAAAGAAAGGGATCTGGAGAGAACAGAGGTGGGTGAGAAGAGGAAGTTCGATGGATCTTCGATATCTAACAAGAAAAGTAAATCCTCGAAGTTTGGTTCGAGTGGAAGAAGAGGCGTGGTGCGAAAAGTGAAAAAAGAAGCACCATGGGAAATGTGACGGGGAGGTCACTTGTTTTAAGTGTGGAAGGCCAGGGCACTATGTCAATGAGTGCACCTTTAAGAAGAAAGTTTGTTATGGGTGTAATGAGGAAGGGCACATCTTAAGGGACTGCCTGAAGAAGAAGGAGGCAGCAAGGCTTAATCCTCCACCGAAGCCAAAAGCAAGAGCTTTCCAGGTGACACTCGAAGTCGCGAAGGAAGCAGCGAACGTTGCTTCAGGTACCTTTCTTGTAAATGGATTGCTCGGCAATATATTATTTGATTCTGGAGCAAATTACTCCTTTATATCACATAAATTTGTTGGAAGACTAGTATTGACTATAGAAAAACTTGATAATGGTCAACTTGTAGAAGTTACCATTGGCAAATTCATACTTGTTAGCGATTACATTAGGAATATCGTTATCGACTTGAACATAAAAGAATTCCACAAGGAGTTGTTACCTATTGAGCTGAATGGTTTCGACATCGTACTGGGAATGGATTGGCTTAGCGCGAATGATGCAAAGATATTGTGCAAAAAGAAGATAGTAAGGGTAAACCCGCCTGTAAAAGAGTCATTTGTGGTGTATGGGGACAAACGCAGAGTAAATTCTGGAATCATTCTCCTAATGAAATCCAAAAAAATTTTGTCCAAAGGATACACATCATACTTGGCATTTGTGAGCGATGCTAAAAAGGAGAAAAAGGAGATGAAAAATATACCAGTGGTGTGTGACTATTCGGAAGTCTTACCCGAAGATCTTCCTGGATTACCCCCTGATAGACAAGTAGAGGTTCAAATAGACTTGTTACCAGGAATGACACCAATAGCAAAAGCACCATACCGATTAGAACCGACTGAGATGAAAGAGCTTATGACACAAATTCAGGAGTTATTGGACAATGGTTTTATTAGACCTAGTTCATAACCCTACGGAGCTCCAGTGTTATTCGTAAAGAAGAAAGATGGAAGCATGAGGATGTGCATAGACTACAGGGAGCTAAATAAGGCAACAGTGAAGAACAAGTACCCATTTCCAAGGATTGATGACATGTTCGATCAGCTTCAAGGTTCGAGTTTTTTCTCCGAGAACGATCTTAGGTCAAGATATCATCAGTTAAAGGTGAGAGAGTAGGATATTGAGAAAACCGCATTTAGAACGAGGTACGGACAATATGGGTTCTTGGTTATGTCATTTGGACTCACCAATGCTCCAGCAACATTCATGGATTTGATGAACATGGTTTGTAAACCATTCCTTGTTAAATCCATAATAACGTTGATAGATGACATTATGGTTTACTCAAAGAGCCAGCAGGAGCATGGCAAGCATGTGCGAGAAGTGTTAGAAGTTCTAAAGAAGGAGAAGCTTTGCGCAAAGTTCTCCAAATGTGATTTTTGGATTCGAGAAGTCCAATTCTTGTGTCATGTGGTTAAACAAGAAGGAATAATGGTTGATCCAAGGCTTTTTGGGATTAGCTGGATATTACCAAAGGTATATCCAAGGCTTTTCATTGATAGCTGCTCCATTGACAGCCTTGACCCATAAAGGAGCTACATATACTTGGAGTGAGAAGCATGATGAAGCATTCGAGAATCTAAAAGAAAAAGTTGTGTGAAGCACCGATACTTTCTCTACTCGATGGAGTTGAAGACTTCGCAGTTTATAGCGATGCATCCGGTGTCGGGTTAGGTTGTGTTCTGACTCAAAGGGATAATGTGATAGCATATGCATCAAGACGACTGAAAGAGCATGAAAAGAACTACCCCACTCATAACTTGGAGTTGGCGGCGGTAGTATTCGCCCTAAAGATATGGATGCATTATCTTTATGGCACAAAGTGCAAACTCATCATTGATCATAAGCGTCTTTAGTATCTCTTTGATAAAAAAGAATTGGATATGAGGCAACGATGCTGGCTAGAGCTGCTTAAGGATTACGACTATGAGATACTTTACTACCCTAGTAAAGCAAATGTCATAGTTGATGCTTTAAGCCAAAAAGTGAGCCTTGAAAGGAAAAGGCCAAGAGCATTAAGAATTGAAGTTGTCTCAACAATTGTGGAAAGCATCAAGAAAGCTCAGGAAGAACCTTTAGAGAAAAATGACCGAACGGAAGAGCGTTTGGGCAAAATGTTGGTGTTCGGTACAAACAATCAAGGATTGAGGGTATTCCAAGATAGGATTTGGGTACCAAAAACGGGAGGAATAAGAGATCTTCTGATGGAAGAAACTCACAAGACCATGTACTCAATTCATCCCTGCAGCACGAAAATGTATAGGGATCTGAAACCTGGCCGACGATGAAGTTTGATGATGCAAAGTATGTGGCCGAGTGTGTAACTTGTGTGGGAATTAAGGTACAACATCAGAAACCATATGGGAGTTTAGAACCTTTACCTGTACCTATGGGTAAATGGGAAGGCATTACCATGGATTTTGTAACTAAACTGCCCATAACGAAGGACGGTCATGACATGATTCGGGTGGTCGTTGATTGATTCACTAAGAGTGCATACTTCATAGCAGCCAATGAAAGATTGTATCATATCATGATTTGGACGGTCATGGATAAGCTTGCTAATGCTTACGTGAAGGAAGTGGTAAGACTTCACGGTGTTCCTTTAACAATTGTATCAGATCGTGATAGTCGTTTCACATCAAGGTTTTAGAGGAGTCTACAAGAGGAATTGGATACGAAGTTATGTTTAAGTACATCTTACCATCCGCAGACCGATGGTCAGAGCAAAAGAATGATTCAAACACTTGAAGATATGCTGAGAGCATGTACCTTGGAATTCCAAGGGAACTGGGATGAGCATATACATCTGGTAGAATTTTCCTACAACAATAGTTTCCATTCGAGCATCAAGATGACACCTTATCAAACTTTGTATGGACAAAAGTGTCATACGCCGTCTTGCTGGCTTGAAGCTGGAGAAAATCATTTTGTGGGCCCCAAGATACTCCATCAGACTGCTGAAAAGCTGAAAGTAATTAGGGAAAGGCTTTTAGCAGCTTAGGATTGTCAAAAGAGCTATGCTGACAAGAAGAGACGACCGATGACATTCGAAGTTGGAGATTCAGTTTTGCTTAAAGTCTTACCATGGAAGGGACTTATAAGATTTGGGAAAAGAGGAAAGTTGAGTCCAATGATCATCATACCATTCAAAGTTCATCAGAGGATTGGGAACCAAGCTTACAAGCTAAAACTACCAGAAGAACTAGAGGGTATTCATAACACATTACATGTGTGTTATTTGAGGAAATTCACAGGAGAAGTTCCCGCCATAATTCCAATTTCAAAGTTGACAATTGATGAGAATAGGAGGCTAATCGAAGAGCCTGAGGCGATTTTTGACCGTAAGATGAAGAAGTTGCGACACAAGATGGTCGCTATCCGTATTTTTTTTTTGCTGATGCATGATTTCGGGACGGAATCCTCCTAAGGGGGAGAGAATTGTAACGCTTGTGTTTCGAGGCTAATCATTGATGCGATGATGTAATAGTCTAGGTCAACCGTTGTAAACTATTTTAAAGTAATAAAGATGAATTACTTGAATATTATGTGAATTATGTGCTTTTATGTGATTATATACTTGTTTGTAAAGATATAATAAAAATAAGTGACAAAATAAAATGTAAGATAAGCCCGATATCGATGAACAAAGTTGTAGTGGTCTTGACAAGGATTCCGGACATATAAAGAACGCCGAAATCCGATTTATAATGAAGAGCTTATGACATGTCGAAGTTTCGCGACAGAACCGACACGACACTACGTGACGTAATGGTGAATTTGCGATGTAGGACTTTTAAGCCTTAGCAGTCTAAAGGATAGTCGTAGTTTTCGTTAAACCGAGAGCGTGCATAAAAAGAACGCCCAAATCTAACTTCGTATGAGGAAGTTATGATTTTTCTAAGTTTCGGCTTAACAGTATGTTGCTTGGAGTACGAATAATAGATCGAGCGATTTCTAGCCGACACAACCTAAACGAGAATCAAAGATCTCGTTAATAGTAGCACAACGGTAAAAAGACAGATGAAAACGGACGTCGGATGAAGGAGTTATGAAATTTTAATGGACTTTTTCCTAGCCTAGCCTGTTAAAAACATAACTTTAAAAATCGAATAAAAATTAGCCTATAAAGTCTAAATGAAAGTTGTAGAGTACGGTCTCACCTACGCGTGGATATAAAGAACGTCTGAAACGGAGCTCTTATGCGAAAGCTACGAATTTTAGGAGTTGGAGGTGTAAGTTGTGAAGCTGGATGCGAGGCTACGCCCCGCGTCCGAGCACAGTATGCCCAACGAACTCCTTTCCCACGGTCTGAGATAAGCCACGTCGCCCCAGCAGTTTGTCGACACGCGTTGTATGAACTTTGGTGTACGTCTAACTTTGGAATTACGCCCAACGTAGTCCTCGGCCTCGGCCTATAAAAGGGTGCGAGGTGCAGCCCCATTTTTCACACTTTTTCAACTTTCTTTCTCTCTCTACTCTCTGTCTCTCTCTCTCTCTAGCCTTCCAAAACAACGTTGAAGCTTAGGAAACCTCCCTAGCATTAGAAGAAAGCCCCGGAGCGCCTGAAGGCTTCAAGAAAAAGAGTTTTTCAATTTGAAACAATTCCCGTGCAGAGCCCGGTTTTTGAGCAAACCTTCTGGTTTAGTGAAAGAAGATCATCTTAAGAAGTGAAGCGTTGTCTGAATTACCTCCTTATCAGGTGAGTGTATAGTCACTTTCATCTTACACATAGATATGAAGTATTTTATATCAATTACATGCTATGTGTATATATATTACCTGTTTACTTGAGATCTATACTGGATGAGAGATCTGAACCTCTTTCTGCTCAGATCTGAACTTTTTCCTTCAGATCTAAACTTTTTTTTTCAGATATAAACTTTTCATCCAGATCTAAACCTTTTCCTTCCGATGTAGATTTTCTCACTTCAGATCTTAACTTTTTAGATCTAAACCTGATATATGAATAATTTATACTTGAGATCTATGTTGTATGAAACATATAAACTTCGTTTTCATATTTGAGTTGTATATATATTTTATATCTACGAATATGTTGGGTAAAACATGGGTAGATAAAATAGTTGGTGTGTGATGACATAAAAGGATGAGAGGCCTCGATGATGACGTTGATCTAGTCATCTAGCGGAGTATGGATGACGACCAAAAACTTTTCTAGGATGTCCAGTGGAATGCGAGTAGGCTCGCAACTTGTAGGCGTTTGTGAGCGCTGTGTTCACCGGTGTACTTCATCCCCCCCATGGTTTCCTTACAGACCCTTATTTATGAGGAATCCCCTTAACAGTAGTGTCCATCCCGATGAAATTCCTTAGAATATGTCCCTTATAATAGATGCTTTAGGGACGTAAAGTGAGCATAACGGGAACGAGTAATCAGGTTGAATGATTGTATAAAATAATAAACTTATTTATTATGGGTTGAAAACCCTATATGCTCACCAGGCTCCCCATCCTGACCTGCTCAGTTTCTTGTGTTACAGGTAATTACAAAAGCATAGTTGGATGATCTGACGAGAGATTATGGATTTACAGGCCAATATAAAATAAATAGAATGTTGTAACGCCTATATTGTTTTGAGGCCAATTTTGTTTTGTGGCCTATGATGATTTTGTTATGCTTTTGATTTGTATTGACGATGATATCTTGAGTTTTGTAATGTAATGAAAATACATTTCTTTAAGAAATTCTTTGATAAATTTTTATCATTATTTTTTTGGGAACAAATTCCGCAACACTTTTCTTTGCAAGATTACTCTAATTTTATCATAAAAGTATAAACGAAATCGGTCTTTTCTAGCCGTAAAAATGGAGATCTCACAAATTCAAAGTCAATGGTCAAGGCAACAGTCCATGTTGACTCAACTCATCGAGTGCAGCTTATAGACTCATCGAGTTCCTTCAAAACTCAAAAAACCATGAAAACTAGAGTCAACTCGTCGAGTTCATGCAGTGTCCAGAAGATCGGGAAAACCCTAACCAACTCGTCGAGTTGGCTATGCAACTTGTCGATTTCCTTTAGCCCTTTTCTTATTCAGACGCTTTTAAGCGAAACCAAGGCTCCAAAATGTAGATCTAGCCTCATAGGGTGTAGTTACCACGTAAAGTTGCCAACTTTACGTGCATGCAAGGCATCAAGAGGCTATAACACCCAAAACTAGGCTTACGAATAGGTTTAGAGCATGGAGAAAGTCCAAGACTAGATAAAGTCGATAACTTTGTGGCTATAGTGGCCTAGAGGAGTCCAGATCTGAAGTTACAACTTCAAATTCAACTTCCAAAAATGGATCCAAAGTGGGCTAAAAAGACCCTAAACTCTTTAATGGAGAGATCTAACAAGAAAATGATGAAAGTAACAACTTTTTACCTTCAAAAGGTTGCTACAACTGAGTAGATGCCAAATCTATAAGCTCCTTCTTGTTCCAAGCTCCTAAACCTTCAAGTTTCTCCAAGAAATGCACCAAACACACAGTCTTTAGCCTTGTACACACTCAAAATGGAAGGTTAGCTCATTTAGGGTTTTCTTCTGGATGATAAGGTGGTCAGAGAGGCTGGAAAGAGGACTTAAGGTCCTTTAAATAGGATACAAACCCTAAAAATTAGAGTTTTCTTGCACAACCTCAACTCGTCGAGTTGGGTCCTCCAACTTGTCAAGTAGGCTTCCTAATCCCAGCAGTCGAATCCGTTTCTACATGACGAGTTGGGGCAGCCAAATCGTCGAGTAGGTCTAAAAATATGAATATAAAAGCTTCAAATTTATACCTGGTATTCAGGATGTTATAGATTTGTTTTCGCGTTCTTGATTCAATATTTGTTATCGTGTATATAATCACATGTGGTTATATGTATCTAACTACATATGATTTATATAGACAATATTTGTTTTTTTTTAAATAAAATCATATGTGATTAGAAACGTATAAGCATATCTGATTAAATTTATTTAATAACATATGATTAATATGGAAAAAAACAATTATTGAATCAAGAATGTAAAAATGAATCTTAGCCACATAAATCATATGTGATTAGGTACATATAATCATATATGATTATATGTATCTAATCACATATGATTTATGTGGACAATATTCACTTTCGTGTTATTGATTCGATAATTGTTATCGTGTATTAATCACATGTGATTATACGTATCCAAGCATATATGATTTATGTGAACAAGATTCAAATTCATGTTCTCAATTCAAAAGTTGTTATCATGCATTTAATCATATATAATTTTATGTATTTAATCACATACAATTAATATGGACAAAGAACAACTACTGAATCGAAAACGCAAAAATGAATCTTGTGCATATAATGCATATACGATTAGATCATATAATTATATGTAATTTAATACATGAGAACAACTACATTCTTCCTTTTCTTGTTCACTCTACCGGATTTGGGTATCCGTGAACAATAACATAAGACACGTAATGCCTACATAATAGGAGAGTCAGTGTAACTCGCCCCCTTGAACTTGAAAATTAGCTACCTTGAACTAGATGGATCATTTCCTTTCTAAGAACCTACACAACAATTGTAACACTATTTAGATTGTCCGTTGTTGTATTTCTCTTATAAAACTTATGTACATATTTCCTTATTTTATCTTTGATTGTAGTGCTCTGTTTGAGATGTATTTTGTTACCTTTTAACCCATTCTTAAATTTAGATAAATTAATATTGGTAAAGTTTTCCCCATTTATCTTTTCATAAATATAAAGATCTCGTTCTAACGATTTTTGGTTGATTTGATATTAAATTTACAAGTTAGTAACTTTAAGTTGTCACTTTATGGACCATTCAACACTCTTGGAATAAAATTTACCAATCTACTAAGAATTACATTAGTCCCTTTTTTTGTGGGAAGCTATACTTCTATATCTAACTATAGAATTTGGAATTTTGGCATTTGGAGTTCTGATGAATTTATTATTATTTTTTAAGACAATGCATGAAATTTGTGACAACATGGACCAGCCTGAGAAGATTGCCAATTTTACCCCTTAAGGAGTTGGAATTTTGAAATGCGATTCAAAGTTTGAAGAAACTAGACACATTAAGATTTCTAGAAAACTAAGTCTCATGAACACAAAACAGTAAATAAGACAAGTATGGATCAAAATATGTCGAATGATTAATTCAAACAATCCTCAGCAGAGCTCGACTAAGAACTTCCGCTGTAGAGGATTTAGGGTTACAAGAACGATAATAAAACTTCTGAATAATTCTCTGATCTATCGTTACTATCGTTCTTTTTAATCACTTTTCTAAGATGCATGCAAGCACCTATATTTATAATAAACCCTATTAAACTCACGGATGGACAGACCCATACCGGAGATACAAAAACGGACTAGCTAACGAGCCCAATAGACGCAACACTTAATACAAAACACGACCCAACACGTACAGAGAGAAAGAAGAGAAAGAATGTCTATAAAAATAAAATAATGTTCTAATTATGTTTGAATAAAATTAATTTTTTCAACATACCATTAAAATTTCAACATTTAAAAATTTGTTCTCAAATGTTCTCGCAATAGGAAATGTTCTCGATTGAATATATATATATATATATATATATATATATATATATATATATATATATATATATATATATATATATATATATATATTCAACATGTAATATGCATTAATTATTTTCTTAAAATAACTAAAATGATTGGTCCAGAATCAATCACACATGCACACAATAGATAGTTAGAACAAAATAACCTAACCCTATATATATATATATATATATATATATATATATATATATATATATATATATATATATATATATATATATATATATATATATATATATATATATATATAAAGTGTTGTGAATTTGGAAATTATTCTCCGCCAATCCTTTATTTTTGTTGCAAAACCCTACATAGTACCGGCGTAAATGGTAAATGAATACATGTGTGTTTTCCATCCAAACATGTTTCGTTAAACTATGCTAAACATTAAATTAATGTATACAAAACATAATTTTTTTCTTCAATTTTTAAGAAGTTATTTTTATCGAAAAACTATTTTAAGTATATCAAAATTCATACTTTTTGTTATCTATAAATAGACATCCATATTGATATAGTTTTAAAATAAAAGATTTTTTTTAATAGTTTCAGCTCTTATTATTCCTAAATGAATAAAAATGCATTGTATTTTTATTACAGTATATCCGTTAATCAGTTATGCATAAAAAACATGTTTAACATTTACACAGTTTAAGTATCATTTGTCTATAAATATAATATGTAACGAATGTATTGTAATAAAAAATTTAATGTATTTTTATTTTACTTATGAATAATGAGAGCTACAACTATAAAAAAAAAAATTTGATTTATCCTAAAACTATATCAATATGTATTTCTATTTACAAATAATAAAAAATTATGAATCTTGATATATTTAAAATAATTTTTTGATAAAAATAGTTCATTATAAAATAAAATAAAAAAAAAAGAAAACAAAAATAAACTATAGTTTTGTATATTATAAGATAATGATCAATATAATTTAAGAAAATATTTTTGTTTTGAACACACAAGTGTATTCTTTACCTTTTTTCACCCGTACACTCAAATGTTTTGCAGATAATGATTAACATAATTTAAGAAAACAGTTTTGTTATAAAATAACATTTTTGTTTTGAACACACAAGTGTATTCTGCAGCACCGGTACGCCGGAGGGTTAGAGCGAAAGTTGTGAAATACATGGCTGTGGTTGAATTTTAAGATCTGTATTTTATTTTTGATCTCAACGGAATATATATATATATATATATATATATATATATATATATATATATATATATATATATATATATATATACACACACACACACAGTAGATATGTGGCCACGCAAAACAGTGGCGATAAATAGTTTTTTTGGCGAATATTTTTTTCTTACGGGAAAATAATTATTAGATTTTGTTATTAGTTATTATAAGAAAAATTTTCATTTTTAAATAAAATATTTATTTTTATACATTTGATGTAGATTAATTACTATCTATATCTGGTTTAAGAAATGTAAATTAACTTATATTGAATAATTTAATATTTTAAAATTGTTATTTTGTTCCAAATTAATTTTTTAATAACCTTCCTTAATTTAAGTCATCAAAATTTTGGTAAGTAATAATGGTTTTGTTACGCATAATTGATTTGTACAAAAATCTTTATATCTTGTACCTCCTAAAATTCAAAATATGACTAATATGTTTTATACATAGTATAAGATACCCTATTTGGTTTAGACACCCTATTTGATTTTTAAGGTTTTTATTGGTTGTCAATTTAGCAACCAATATATATATATATATATATATATATATATATATATATATATATATATATATATATATATATATATATATATATATATATATATATATATATTCTCACATAGCAACACATCATATCAGCTTTGTATACAGGGTATTATAGGTAACTGAAATAAGATAGGTTCTATGAAATAAAGCCATTTAACTTTTCACAAGATCTTATCATGGATTTTTGTCATCGAAGATTGTCTTCTACTTTAAAGCTATTTAATTTAATGAACTTTGATCTTGAATATCTAGAAAGCACATGAATTAGACCGAGAGGTGCAGTCTCTCCTTAATTTTTTGGCTGTCATTAAGTGTTATGTTAGTTTTCTTTTAGTTTACTCACTATTGCCTCTAGAAAATTAGAAAATGACCACTGATTGCTAATTTTTACTTTTACAACTTTTTAATAAATAAAGTTTAATAGTAAATAAGTCAAAAATTAATATAATAGAAAATATTTCATTAATTCAAAGCAAATAATAAAAATTACATCATGAAAATTAAAAGAAAATTAAAACGTGACAATAATATAACAAAAGTAAATCATGTCAAACCCGCATCCGTTTTCTCGTCCATAACGTCACTTCAATCCTCGTCTAAGTGCGCATCCGATTCCTCATTCGAATCCTCGTTAACGTCACCTCAATCCTCGTCTAAGTGCGCATCCTATTCCTCATTCGAATCCTTGTATAATCTCCATCCATATCATCACCTCAATCCTCTTCCAAATACCCATCCAATTCCTCATTTGATTCCTCGTACAAATCTATGTCTATATTGTCGACACTTCGTAGCTAAGTTTTATAATATGTTCCTCCAAAAGAAGGATGAAGGTTGTGATGCAAATATTAGTTAAGCACTTAGATTATGTTTTCCATGTATTATACCATATCAATAACCGGTGATAGTGGCAGCTTACTTTTAGTTCATCTTTTGAAACCATAATATCTAATATATTACATTAAACTTTGTAATTTTTTTCGGTCTTATGAATGTGTCAGGTTTTTAAATATTTGTCAACGACTTAAAAAGATACACATCCGTCCTAACTGTTTCTTGGGTTGTCTTAAACTCCAATCGTCTTTACATGATTAGACAAATATAGCATACTCATGATATATCATGTCAACAATATGGTATTTTCACATGTATGGTACTGTATTTGTTGGTGATTTTAGTGTTACTAGACATTTTATGTAATAGGATCAAAGATGTGAGCTAGGTGGCATATTATTTGTATCCTATATTATATGTTCGGTGAAAGCGGAGTGCATGCATATATAAGATCGAATTATAAGTCGGTACGACAAAATGACGGGGGCCAAGAGGGTCGCGCCCTTTTGAAGGTCCTAGGGGATGCGCCCTTAGTGGGGTCCATTAGGCAGAGCCCTTCGAGGTGGATACAGGGTTTGGGGTAGCGCCCCAAATGGTCTTCGGATATTTGAATTAGTTTTATTATGGAAAAACCGAATTCTAATGGGTGATTATGGTAGGATTGACAAATCTTGTTACTTTTGGAAACTATTGAGTATGGCATTAATTTCAAGATTCTTCTAACTAATTTAGACTTAAACCCTAATTTGTCATGTATATATACGACCCCTTTTTTGAGTCGTAGGAGAATCATTCTCATCACTTCTTCTTTTTAAACGAACTCAGAATTCTCTGCCGATTTGACTTGTGTTTTTGTACCTAGATACACAAGCATGCTTTTAGATTATCCTAGACAGGATTTCCTGTAACCCAAACATAGGGTGGAAATATCAATTCTCAAAGTAAACTTACACGATCGATAAGGAATCCGATTCTCCACTATCACCCTACCTTTTACTCCCCAACACCAATCACATAAATTGAAAAGTCATACGTCTTTCCAAGGTAGATGTCATTGAATATCGACGACTAGTTAAGAATATTGAATGTATTTTGTAGCACCCACGAGATCTAAGAAATGAATGCCAAATCCAAATGTTGTAAAATGTTACTACTTTTAGGATTATGGAGTCTTTCCAATTAGTTTATGTTTGTTGATTGTGCCATGTATTATGGCATATTGCCAATGATGAATGGATACAATCAATGCTACCGATCATTATAGACTAATCTATAATTGCTTTCATATGTCATATATAATTTGTGGGTATCATTAAACATAGATTTCCTCATGTATTGTTCATTGTAAACCAAACCGATAGGTTTAGCAAATTTATAAACACTTTCATGTGTGGTCTATTCAGACTATCTT
Organism: Lactuca sativa; assembly: GCF_002870075.4. NCBI lineage: Eukaryota > Viridiplantae > Streptophyta > Magnoliopsida > Asterales > Asteraceae > Lactuca > Lactuca sativa. The sequence goes on from NC_056623.2 coordinate 108,455,279, forward strand.
AAATACTAATCACATGAGTTGGCTCAAAAGCCATATATTTATAGATGAATTGCCGCTATGCACTTTTATATTGAAGAAAATATTTTCACATCTCTTCGATCCCACTTCAATTGAAAATATGAAAAATTATTTTTCAATTAATCCATTATATGTAGTAATAATTCTTTCCATGTTCGGTATTGCCGTCAAACCTTTTCAACGCATACGAGATCATCGACAAAGTAGTATTCTATAAAATGACGGCATCACTGTAAAAATTGATTTCCTTTAACACCATGATATCCAAACGAAATATAAAAGATAATGAGTACATAATGAAATACTCATTATATCTTCAACATGTAATATGCATTAATTACTTTCTTAAAATAACTAAAATGATTGGTCCATAATTAATCATACATGCACACAATAGATAGTTAGAATAAAATAACTAAAATAATTGATCCAGAATCAAATCTTACATGCACACAATAGATAGTAGAAACATTTGAACCTAACTTTATATATATATATATATATATATATATATATATATACACAGAGAGAGAGAGAGAGAGAGAGAGAGAGAGAGAGAGAGAGAGAGAGAAAGAGGGTTTAATTATTTTGAGAACTAAAACTCGTGAGAACTTGCGAACTCTAAATACGTAGTTGATAACTATGTGTCTGTAGTCATATAACTGCAGATAATCATACGTCTGCAATCAACATGACTGTTGATATATATATATATATATATATATATATATATATATATATATATATATATATATATATATATATATATATATATATATATATATATATATAAGTTTGATAAAAAACTTATTTTATATCTATAAGAATAAAATGCATATGTTAGAATTTATATTTTTTGGTACTCTTAAATAGAAATTCAAATGGATTTGAAAAAAAAAATCAAAATTTTGAACTCAAGTTTAATGTGTGAATGTTAAATACTACATACATTTCAAACTTAAAGCGTGAATAATAGTAATTAGATTTACATTATGAATCTTTGAAAATTGAATTATATATAATTCAGATTCACATTATAAATAAGTTCACTTGTATTTTATAAAATTAATTTATGAGTAATTAAAACATTAAAATATTGTAAACTTATAAGGAAGTATGATTCGATTCACATTTAAATTCAATTCAATTAATTTGTGAGTGATGAAAAGTTTTGAAATAGTTAACATTGTCAATGTAAAAAACAAAATTATATACTCAATTTTCTTTATTATGTTTTCCATATTAATTTAAAAAGTACTACAGATTTTGAATTTTGATACATGTGTTTTGTTTTTTCGATAAAAAAAATATACGTAAATATTAAAAAAAATTACAAAATGAAGTGTGTTTTATAGGGTCATTAAATATCTCTTCTATTTTCCTTTCTTTTTTCATTCTCTCTCTCATGTTATATATATATATATATATATATATATATATATATATATATATATATATATATATATATATATATATATATATATATATATATATACTCCCTCCGTTTCAAATTGATAGTATACTTTTGACTTTTTAAATCTTTTTTCTTTAACTTTGACCTTATATATTTTTATTTGTGTTATATACTACTTAATAAAACTTATAACAATGAAAAAACATTTAAAATACAATCCATTCATATATTTTGCATCAAGTATTATCTATCAAAAACAAAAATATTTAAGGTCCAAATTAAAGAAAAAAGACTTCAAAATTCAAAAATGGACTATCAATTTGGGATGGAGGTAGTATATATATATATATATATATATATATATATATATATATATATATATATATATATATATATATATATATATATAGAGAGAGAGAGAGAGAGAGAGAGAGAGAGAGAGAGAGTGAGTGTGTGTGAGAGAGAGAGAGATTGATTGATATTTTTTTTTGGCACAAACAAAGGTTGTGAAATAGTAAGATGGTTGGTTTTTAGGTACATGGCTATTTAATACGTTAACATTGTTGTTTGTTGGGATTGAACAAGATGGTTGATGACATTCTTTGCTTGATGCTGTTATTGTGGTGGGTGTTGGAAAGTCATTATCACTCTTCACAAAAAGAAACAAACTTGACCGTGTGTTTCTTAGGAAAATTGTTTGTTTATTTACACTTCCTTTTTCCATTTACTAATAATATTATCCAAACATGCCTTTTTAAGATGAACAAATTTTACGATGCATATGCTTCAAAGTAATATAAGTGTCTTTGGTACACTTCAAGACATGTTAATGGTCGAGTTTTATTGTTGGTGTTCCTTGATCTGCCTCTCGTACATTGATTATGCGACATGAGATATCAATGGTACGTTTTGCCCCTTTTTATTGTATTTTTGGTAAATTTTATATTAGAATCCAAATCTTTTGATATTTGTAACTTGTAAGCTACAAATTCAAGGGGTTGTGAGGTTAGTGGAGGATGTAGAGGGGCGACTGTGGATGAAAGTACAGGTGAGTGGTGGTGGTGGCGAGGGTATGATTGGTGTTTTGTATCTTTTTGCAGAAGTTGAAAGAAAATTTTGTGACATTAAGAATTTAGAGGGTGTCATCATTTCATTTCAAGTCTCAACTGCTCCTTGGGCTTGGACAACATATTTTATGGACCCCTACCATTACTCATTGCACCTATGACCTTTCCCCATACACACCTCTTTCTTTATTAATTATATTACGTATAAAATGAAGTTATTTCCAAATAACATTAATGAAAATATAAATTATATTTTCATAACCAATATTTTATTATTATTTAAATTTTTTGTTTTTGAAACCATAAAATTTACTAAAAAAAACTAAGAAGTTATAAAAAATGATAATAAACAGGATTGTAAAACCACGAGCCCCAACCAAGCTTAGCTCTACCATGTCTATTGAAAATCCAGAAAACGTCTTATCTATCACATCATAAAAAGAAAGGATTTTCTAGGTATAGTCGTTCCAAAGATAAAGAATTTACCAAAATTCAAATGGCACAAAAATAAAAAGAAATGATTTTCTAGGTACAATCATTCCAAAGATAAAGAATTTACGAAAATTCAAAAGGCACAAAAACTTAGTCAGTACAATAACATTAAAAGCCTTGTGTTGACCTCCATTCAAATGGGCCATGTCAAACCACGAAACTAGAGATTACATAGACATTTTGATCACGGAGTTGTACATCCCACCAGATAGCAATACGCCCCAATAAATCGATCAGCTTGCTACAACTTGCAAAAAGATGATTAACAGACTCAACAACACGAGAACAAACAGGGCATATGATCGACTCTACCATGACACCTCTATACAAAATTCTCTCTCTAGTATGGATACTATGTATCCAAATCCTCCAAAGAAGAATATTGAGGTTGACCAGAAATTAATTGTTCCATCTAGTCTCTATCCCATCTGAAAATAACAACTCTTTGTCTGAAAACGCACGAGCAACAATAATGTGTTAGAACCTGAAAAGTGAACCTCTAACAATCCTGAACAATAAACTTTCGAAGTTAGTGGATGGTCCGAGATGTATTGAGGTCCGAGATAGAGATGGAGTACGAGATGGAGATCATTCCAAGATATAATGAAGATCCTGTTGGAATAGTGTCTAAGGTTGCAACTATATTAGGTAAGTATTTGACCCGGTTGTGCATGGTCCTTTTGGGTTGCCTTCACCTTAGCAACTTGACAGGATGATTTATTATGAGAGAAGAAATATTATTAATATATTATGAGAATAATATAAGGAATAATAATATTATTGTTTGATTAATATAAGTCATAAATTAATAGGAATTAATTTGGTGACTTAAAGAGATTAATTGAATAAAGGGGCATAAACTGTCAATTGTATGATAGTTGGACTTTGGGCTATAAATCCCTTAAGGATAAGGGGGGACGATTTCTAAGGCTTAGGATAGGCTTAGAATTCGTCCAAGGGCTTAACTATTAGGGTATTCGATTGCTTAGGGCCTAAGTTATCTAATTAGGGTTTAAGGATGAAACCCTAGGAGCCTTACAAGTATAAAAGGACCCCAAGGGTTAAGGAAATCGGCACTTGTGCTTTAGAAAGAAACCCTGGCCGATTTCTCTTCCCTCTCCTCTCTCTCAAATCATCCTCTTGCTAGTTGGTGTTTGTAAGCCATTAGAGGAGTGACAATTGTGACTCTAAAGCTCCAAGGACTAGAAGATCAAGCAAGTGATTCAAGGTATACTTCTAACTCTGATTTCATAATGTTATTATAGTCAATTAACCATTAGAAGTCTTGGATTGAATGCATGTTTAATTAGAGAAACCTAGATCCAAGCATTAAGGTTTGCATGTGCACATAGGAATGTTCATATGGCCAAAACCCATCAGCGGTATCAGAGCCAAGATTGGTTTCTATTGAATTGATGCATTGTTTGCTTGTTTGATGCTTGTTAAATTCGATTTTATGTTTCTGTCTGATGGACTCGGCGAGTCCCATAGTGGACTCGGCGAGTAGGCTCGACTCGGCGAGTCCATTGGGGTACTCGGCGAGTCCAAGCGTCAGAAAGAGCAATCTTCGGGATTTCTTGCTGTTTATCTTTGAGATACTTGCCTTAATCATATTAGATCAATATAAATCCGATTTTATGATATATACGAGTATATTTTTGATCTAATTGAAGATATTTATCAATTAATAAAATATTTATTTCCTTATGTGAAAATTGATTAATTATTTTAATTTAATTGGTAAATTGTTTTGCAAGAAATCATTAAATAAATCAAATATGGATAATTATGTGATTAATTGTTAATTTGGATTATTTGCAATTTGATCCTCTATGTTTTGAAAAGTTTAAAACTTTGCCCTCGAGTTTTGAAATTTATGTTTAGTGATTAAAAGTTTTAATTTAGACAATTTAAATTTCAAACCCTAGAATTTTACATGTTTAAAACTCAACCATATATTAATATAATATTACAAGATTAATATATATGTATATATATATATATATATATATATATATATATATATATATATATATATATATATATATGTCTGATTAAAAATGCTAGTCTTACCGTTAGTAGGCCTCATTCACGAAGCCGGTCTATAAGGTGGGTATAAGGTTGCTGCCTATAAAATGGCGCTTAATGGGTGTACACTCACACCCACCGCTTGCTTGATTGGTGGAGGGTCGTTAGCCGAACGGGTAGGATAGGGCAACCTCATCTCTTCATTAAAAGTATAATATGAAATACAAAGTAACTACGTCTTTTTTTTTAAAAAAAATTCCAAATCTTAGTTACTTTAGGAAAAGTGAATTGATGCAATCCCATGAAATTACACTTTGCACCCTTGCTAAGAACTTAGTGGAGCGTGTGTGGTTTACCGGCATACTAATTGGTTCTAAGCAAAGGTGGAAAAGGGTGATTCATTGATTATCATAGTTCGATGGAGCGTGTGTTGTGACAACCCGAAATTTCCATTCTATACAAACAATATCACTTCAATAGAAGTTATAACAGTCATAGTTAATTTTCAGACTTTTTCATATAAGTTTGAGTACTTCAGGGTTTACACTTCAGGAAATATCAGGAGAGTGGATGCACTAGGGTTTCGTGCAACACTGTTATTCCAACACTCTGTTATATTAGAAATCATTTCGGGAATAAAAATATTTTCTGCCAAAAATATCTCAGGACTATAAATAGAATTCTAAACCAAATTCATTCATTATTCGCATTTCCAACTAGAGAAAAACCATTTTCTCACTCACGGATCTTCGGGTTTTCGTCCCAAATCGTGAGTACACTTCTCTAGTTGTCTTATAACGCTTATTATGTGCTTAATAACATAGATTACATATCAAATCTGTGAGATTCGGGAGTTTACCGCCCAAGAACGTTCTTGGAGAGTAAACTCCAATATGAACCTCAAATGCTACCTAGTCTTTTCCCCATGATAAGTGATGGACTTAGGCTTATTTATAAGTGTATTTAAGACTAGAAAACAATAAAAAAAACACCAAGATCTAGGTGTTCACGGCCCAAGAAGTTCTTGGACCGTGAACTTCAAAATCAAGGGCCAAAGAGTGTGTTAATCACTCCTAAAGCCTTGGACATTAAACCCTATGTAATCATAGCTAATTTGTGGACTTTAAAACATCAAAGACACCTCCCCAAAGTGAGTTTACGTCCCTAGTAATGTTCTTGGGCCGTGAACATCAATAACGGGCACCAAAGTGTGCCTAGGGTCTTCATTTGCCTTAAACAATTGCCTAGAACATATCCTATGTGAGTATGAGACTTGAAAGCATCAAAAACATCATTCCAAGGGAGTTTACGGCCGTAAACTCCAAAGGAATTGGCCTTGGGGCCGTAAACTCCTCAAAGGAATGTTTCTATTCCTTAAACTACCCAAAGAACTAAACCACCAAATAGAACTTATTCTAGAAATCAAGTAACACTTCAAAACAAATTATGTCAACATGTTTGAGAGCTTACGGCTGTAAACTCAAGGGTTTACGACTGTAAAATCCTTATGTGGAGTTTATTGAAGAGTAAACACATATACAAGGTCCTTGAGAACTTTAAACCCCTTTAGCCTTGTCCCACAACAACTTAGATGCAACCCTTAAGACTTATAACACCTACACAAGGTGTTTACATGTTCAATAGTGTCCCAACTAAATTTATTAGTTATTATTTGGCTAATTAGTTATATACATGTTCATTATATGATAACTAGACTCGTGCGTGTGTACAAGTCTCCGTTTGCCACCTAAAACAGTATCCGACACTCCATCCAATCCACTCACCCCAAGTGAGTTCATACCCCTTAAATTAACCTTTGAAATACTTTTAAATGTTTTAAATGCTTTTATGGGGGGGCGGGGGGAAATACAAGTTGAATATTTATAGTTATTACATCAATCACATGTGATTAATAACTATAAACCAATGATTTTATTACTGTTCAAACTATTTATCAAACTATTTTTACTTCAAACTGTTTTACAAACTCTTTTATTTATCAAATACTTTTACTCAAACTTTGTTACACTTATTATAAATTGCATGCCCGTATATGTATAGTTATATAAGTAATGTTTAAAAGACTTAGGAAGGCTATCCACCTTGTTTCCTTTTCCTCAATTTGGATGTGGTCTGATAGGATATCGGGTACTCGTCCGAAGGTCGTTTAAATATTAATTATATATCATGTGTACATATATAAACATAAAAGTGCTTCCATATTCATGCGTACTAGTTACATCATTAATAGGCTACCATCGGGGTAGCACAAGATCATACTTATACTATTGCTAGATCAATGAGTCAGTTCATTCATGAGTCAATACTTATTACTATGAGAACATATACATTACATTACTATGAGTACATATACAACTATACTAGGAGAAGAACATATACAACTATACTAGAGAAGAACATATACAACTATACTAGGAAGAGAAGATATACAACAATACTAGAACAAGTAACATTACATTACATATACATGAATACGTTGACATAATTGTGATCCACTGTATCGGAGCATGCCTTCAATGTCATGACCCGAGTTGTCGCCAAAGTCTCTTGAAGGGAGAGCATGAGTTTGCGTATAGATCTATATTGGATTGACTATCCCACACCTTGCTGCTAGCTACAGCCGAACCTGCAGGTCTGCGGGTGCCAAACGTCATTTCTTTTTACGACCTACATTTGTCGTTGTTTATCTAGTCGATAGTATGGTACAATAAATCACATGATACCTTAATATAAATCCGGTTTAAGGTAGTTAGTACTGCAGTAGTTCCTATAATACAACATTACAGTACTACAATTATTTACCCCTTACATATATTTAGTGATTATTTCACTTAAACATTAATTTACAAACTATATTTTGTTAATGATAGTTACACTTGGGAAATTACACACTTTTACAACAAACGAACATACAAAACAGTTAAGCCTTGGTAGAAGGCTACTTTAATAGAAAATATAGGTTTTTCTGAGTGATTCAAGCTTTTACAAACACTTACAAACATTTACATACATTTTACAAACTTACACTTGCGACATGTTCAAACGTTTTGATAACAAACACCGACACTAAAATACTTATGAACTCACCAGCTTAATGCTGATAAACTCTTTCAAAATAACTTGTATTCTCAGGTCATCAGTAGACAGGTACCGAGGCCAGTTATTTGAGAAGATGGAGCACATCCAAGACTCATCTTATTATTTTGATTCACATTATTTTTGGTGTCTATAACTGTAAAGAACACGCTTATATTAAAATTATATATTTAATGCAATGGATGATGTTGTTTGCTTGTTTACTTTTACTGTGTTGTGATACTTTACATGACGTCCTCTGCCCCAGAATGTTTCCGCCGTTCTCGGTTTTGGGGTGTGACAGATTGGTATCTGAGCATTGTTTATAGTGAATTAAGTATATCCACCCATAAAAGATATACTAACTATAAACCCATTTGGGATTAAAAGCACTCTGACCAAGAGTCTATACTTAAAATATTAAAATATTTAATTAAGTATACTAGTCTGCATTCATACTAAAATTAGTGTCACAATGACAAGAACAAAAGTATTACGATTATTAAATATCACAAGTGAGCTCGGGGATGTATGGTCAGTCCTGGGAATGGCATAGCCTGATCAACTATGCTGGTCCTAGGAGTGATTAGCATATGCCCTAGAATGGTTGTGATGTGTTAGCAAGTCTAAAAACTTACCAACAATACCACAAGAAGATCAGTAGAACCTAAACTTAAAATACTATAGGAGTATTTTGTGCTACTACAAGCTACTTATATACTACATTCTTATACCTCTTTTCTCGCATAGATGTCGTAACTGGAATAGCTCAGTTGTTTAGTCCATGTGTTACTCTCACCCTACCTACAGTTGATTCTTACCATTTTGTTCATCTTTCTAAACTTATACCTGAAAGATGCCTCCTCGCAAATCTACCAGGAATAACCCTGCACCTCCTCCACCTCCTCCTCCTCCGGTCATCGATACCGCAGCCCTGAATGCTGTCGTAGCTGCAACAACGGCAACTGCCATGGCACAGTATCACTATACTGATGCCAGTAGAGGTGACACCCCTATTAACTCCATTCCGGTTGAAACCCCTGTGCACTCGAGAGAGTGCTCCTACAAGGATTTCACCAACTGTAAGCCGATGTCCTTCCATGGCACCGGCGGAGTCATTGCCCTCTTGCAATTGTTTGAGAAGAATGAATCAGTCTTCGAAATCTGTTCATTCCCTGTTGCGAGCAAAGTCAAATATGTTGCATGCACCTTTGAGGGAAAGTCCCTGACATGGTGGAACGGCCACGTTAAAGCGCTGACTCTCGTAGTGGCGAATGATATGGGCTGGGAAACCATGAAGGACCTCATGATTGAGGAATACTGCCCGAGGGGCGAAATCCAGAAATTGGAATAGGAGCTTTGGAGCCTAACCATGAAGGGCACCAACGTAGTCGCTTATACCGCCAGATTCAGCGAACTGGTGGCCCTCTGCCCCAATATGGTTCCCACTGAAGGGAAAAAGATTGAAAGGTATGTATGGGGGCTAGTGCCTCCGTACCAGGGGAATGTCCTATCATCAAACCCCGCTACCTTCGACAGTGCCAAGCGACTGGCACAGCGACTCATTGACCATGGAGTCAAAACCCCTGCAACAACAACCACCCTAGCCATCCCGGAACCCTCCAAACCCGCTGACACTAAGCGGAAGTTCTGGGAAGAGAAGAAGAGACAGCGAGCTACCAAAAAGCAGCAAGTTGTGGCTGTGCATGCCGCAATAACCCCTGCTGCTGCTACTGCTCCGGTGAGGCAGTATGCTGGAAGTTTGCCTAAGTGCAACAAATGCAACTTCCACCACAATGGCCCCTGTCGTGAAATGCAGTGCTCTAACTGCAACAGAAAAGGACACATCGTCCGTTTCTGTAACTCCCCGGCGAGGTCGATCACCCAAGTCCCCGACTCTGGCGCGAGCCCGACCTGCTATGGATGTGGTGAAGCAGACCACTATAAGAGGGACTGCCCCAAAGCGAAGAATGCTGGCGGAGCAGGGAGGGTACTGGAAATAGGCCATGGGGAAGCAGTTCCTGACCCGACGGTGGTAACTGGTACGTTCCTCCTCGATAACTCCTATGCATGCATTCTGTTCGATAGTGGAGCGGAGCGAAGCTGCGTGAACCATAAATTTGCTCGCATGCTTAAGCAACAACCACACACACTTAAGGAACAATTCACAGTAGAAATGGCTAATGGGAAAACTGAAAACACGAATAGTAAATACTTAGGTTGTACCCTAACTCTAGAAAACCATTCATTCCCAATCGACCTTATGCCGGTCTCAATAAAAAGCTTCAACGTTATCATTGGCATGGATTGGTTAAGTCTTCATCACGCCGACATCATGTGCTACGAGAAAGCAGTCCGTCTAAACCTCCCATCTAACGAAACTCTTATCATATACGGCGACAAACCCTTGAACTCTTTATTTAAGGTATGAACATGAGTATATGGCCCAAGCACATGCTTGGACCGTAAAAACCTATTCATGGGGAGTAAACTCATTTTAAGGTGTTGGTTTGCCCCTAAACACCTCCAACAAGTTTCCATGAGAGTGTAGAACCTTATGATCCTTCAAGAAATGCACCAAAACTTACACAAATGGGACAAACTTGAGATTACGGTCCCAGAACATTTTTAGACCTTAATCTCATCTCCTTAGACCTTAAACTCATCTCCTTAGACCTTAAACTTATCCAATGGGTGTTAAAGTGCCCTTAACACCTTGTATGGTTTAGAAATGGGTCTAGAGCTTAGTATGCTTAACTTTCAACCAATAAAACTCATGAATCGTGGACAACATGAGTTTAAGGTAGTAAACTCGTGTTTAAGGTAGTAAACTTCCGAAGAACATCTTCATAGACTATAAACTCAATGGGATATGGTCAATGGACCGTGAACTCCTCAAGGAGTTTACTCTTGAAGAGTAAACTCCATATCTAGGTCCTACACATCTATAGATGCCCCCCCCCCCCCCCCCCCCCCGCGGGTCACTCCAAACACTTGAATTGAAGTGTTTTCACGCCTCAAAGTGTATAATCATATCTAATTAGTGATTTAAAGTCGAATTAGATACATTTGTATCTCATTTCATATTTCATAGGAACCTCGCGCGTTATCAAGCCCTGAACCGACACTTAGCATCCTAGACGACACGTTCTTCGACTGGTGAGTTCACACCCCTACCCTTTTTCCGTGTTTTCAATGTTTTCAGGGGGGGGGGGGGGGGAATACAAGCAAACTATAAATGTTTTCAAAACCTAAAACTGATGTGTTTCTATAAATATCTGGCTAACTTTTAGTTATGTTTACCCCTTTATGTATTAAGCTGAGCATAAAGGATGTTTTATCGATTATAACTACATGAATTTCAGTAAGGAAACAATCAAATCAATCAAATTATTATGGGAATAATTTGGGATCTTTAGTTCTTATTTAACAAGCACAAATTTATGTAAAGTTATTAGATAAACTATGTCTAATTCAGTTTATCTCTGTTTTATTTAGAATATATTGCCAGATAATTCCATTGTATTTAACTGTTTTCACTGTATATTGTTTCTATACGATTAGTATGTTTGATAACGTCTGAGAACACCGTGAATAATTAAATACTAGCTTGTGATATTCGTCAATACCCTCTGGGTTATCAGTAAATCCTCCCCGGAAGTGTAACCAGAGTCTCCTGAAGGGAGAGCGTGGAATTTGTGAATAGATCTATTCGGGACTGACAATCCCACACCTAAACTGCTAGCTACAGTTAGGCGGGCACGCCTGGGGTGACAAATTCTGGAAATTGTCCGACGTCCGACGAACGTCAAGGAGATCTCGGTGTCACATCAGCATGGTTACCCGACTCATAATACATATTAATATAAGTTTATTCACGGATTTTATTTTCATATCTATCTTTGATCTATTGAAATTATATCTAGTACTGGATGGTGTTCCCAGTGGTTTTGAATCTATATCTTATCTAATATATGGTTTTACTGGATGGTATTCCCAGTGGTTTTGAATCTATATCTTATCTAACCTATGGTTTTACTGGATGGTATTCCTAGTGGTTGTGAATCTATACCTCATCTAATCTATGGTTCTATTAATCTATAGTTTTACTGGATGGTATTCCCGATGGATTTTTCAAATATATATATATATATATATATATATATATATATATGTATATATATACATATATATATATATATATATATATATATATATATATATATATATATATATATAGTTTTACGTATTAAACTATCTACTGTTGTATTGAATGGAAATATAGAACTTTAACTAAACTTTACTTTTAGGAAAATAAGGGTTTTTCCTAGGATAACTGAACTGTTCTAACTAGACCAAGTAACTAAACGGATAACTCAACTATACTTATAAGAAAATATGGGATTTTTTTTGGATAACAACTTTTTAGAAAAACCAAAGGAAAACATGATCTTTTTACATAAACAAACAACTTATGAACTCACCAGCTTTATGCTGATTTTTAAACTGCTTGTATTCTCAGGTTCTCCTTAAACAGGTATCTCGTGTCCTTTTGCAGAAGACGGAACAGAATGGAGTCACGTCTAACTTTTGTTTAAAACTTATGTATCTACGAAACTTGTATTACTATACTTTTCCACTTTCAAACTAATGTAATAAATTTATGTAATGTAATGTTTTGTGTATACTATGCTTACTATGTACATTGGTTGTGATATTTTACATGACGTCCTCCGCCCCGGAACGTTTCCGCCATCGGTTTCGGGGTGTGACAGATTGGTATCAGAGCCCTTGTTTATAGTGAACTAGTATACCAAACCTTACATGGTATAATACTATAAACATTAAGGGGCCTAAGTGCTCTGAACTAAAAGTATACTTTAAAATCTAAGTATTTTCAAAAGTATACAACTATACCTAACCGTCGAGATTCGTAACTACAAGTAGAACAAAACATAAGTAAATGGGTGTTGTACACTACGGTTAAACCTGTGCAGTTATGTAGTCGTGTCTAGGATCAATATAGCCTGATCAACTATATTCATTTGAGACACGGGCAACATGTGTCTGGGAGTGACTGTGGTGTTCAACATGCCTAAAACTTACCCAATCCCCAAACAACGAGCCATCGTTGTAACAAAGCGTGAAATACTATGGGAGTATTTCTAGATCCAACTTCATTGTAGAAAAACCCTCATTCAAGTGTTACCTCTCAATTAATCTTTTAGCAATAATATATATGTCTTGATAATTTATTCCTACTTTATTGCTTAATAGAATTTTATGTCTGTCATAAAGAGATATCCCTTGTTTCATATCTCTTGATTTAATTCAGAGGATTTACTATCCTCTTTTCCTAATCATTTTAGATCGAAATGTCTCCAAAGAAAGGACCCAACTCAAAGAACAACAACCCTCCGTCACCACCTCCTTCTCAATTCGACCCTATGATGTTTCAGTTGGTTGTTTCTGCCGCAGTGACGGCTACAATGAAGCTATTGTATCCTGACAGGTTCGATGGACCAAGATATAACCCCTACCCCCAAAACCATGAAAATGTTCAGGAGCATCAGAATGAGCGTAATGAGAGTAATAAGGTTATCTGGAAAAAGCGAAAGGGTCAGAGTTCACAAGGACCCTCCAAGAGGCATGAAACTGTGGCAGTTCAAGCTACCACTACTCCTGTTGTTGTGTCTACAGTTCAAGCGCCTACCACTAGGTATGCGGGTAACCTCCCTTGGTGCAACAAGTGCAAATATCACCATTATACCCCTGGCCCGTGCCTCGAGAAGATCTGCATCAACTGTGGCAAGAGAGGCCACCTTGCGCGAAAATGTAAAGCACTGACTCAACCAAACAATCAAGCTTCCGGATCGAGTGCCGAACAGGTCTGCTATGGCTGTGGAGAAGTCGGGCATTTCAAGAGGAACTGCCCAAAAACAGCAACCACCAACCACGCCAACAATGTTGGGATAACTCTAGCTATAAAGCCGGAAGAGGCAACCGCTGATTCCACCTTCGTCGCGGGTACGTTTCTTCTTGACAATTCTTATGCCTGCATCCTTTTCGAACCTAGTGTCAAGGAAGTTTTATTAGTCATTCATTCTAGTATCTTCGTAAACATAGTCCTCGTCTTATAACCGAAACATTTACCGTCGAGATGGTTAAGGTGAGAATGAGCGCACTAACGAATTATTCCTAAATTGTACCCTTTCCTTGAGTAATCATTCTTTCCTCGTTAACCTAATGTCAGTTTCAATAAAGAACTTTGATGTTATCATTGGCATGTATCGGTTGAATCCCAATCATGCTGATACCCTTAGTATTGAAAAAGCCATATGTCCCAATTTCCTCTCGGTCAAACCCTCATGATCTATGGCAATAAATTTAGTTCTAACCTTCGTATCATTTCGTGCATCTAAAACTCAAAAAGTTTTCCCGAAAGGAATGTCATGTATTCGCAGACTATGAAACCAATGAGAAACAGAAAGTCAAAAAACCTTGAAAGCATCCCCGAAGTCTGCAATTTTTCTTGATGTCTTTTTCGAAGAGCTCACGGGAATTCCCTTCAAACATCAAGTAGAGTTTTGCATCGACCCAATTCCCGGAGCAAACCCTATAACCAAATCCCTACATCGATAGGCTCCAAGAGAAATGCAGAAGTTACCCAGTCAACTTTGAGTTCATGAGAGTGATTTTTCCAAAACAACATTCAAAATTCAATATAGTCACTACAAAGATGTAGTGATACCTCTCGGTCTAACCATTTTCTTTGGCCATGTAGTAATCGAAGAAGGCATGTTACATTCTGAAAAATCGTATCCCGAGGTGCATAGAACTTTTCGAAATCCTCATTAGGATCCATCCTGTAGCATACAAACTCCGACTACCCTCAGAACATAGCAACATCCATCCGATATTTCACGTCTTTGTCCTTAAGAAGTGCCTACCCGATGAAATCATAGTAATCCCTTTAATGAGACCGAAATCAACAAAAATCTGAACTTCATGGTAGAACCAATCAAAAACATAGATCAAGAGGTTAAACGTATGAAACAAGCCGTATCCCGATAAGTGAAAGGTTCCCCGAAATGCCATGTGAGAATCCGAATTCACTTGGAAGCGTGATGATCCAATAGGACAGAAGTATCCATATTCTATTTTCAAATCTGCAAATCGCATCTAAAGTCTGAATTTCGGGACGAAATTCCCTATAACAGGGGGATAATGTGACAACCCGAAGTTCGTTCCGTCATCATAACCCGGTTCCATTAAGTAAAGCCGTTACGTTCCATAAATTTTCGTTAACTTTGTTTTAATTTAATTTATTTGCGACTTCTATTTAAATTTCATAAGTATCGGGATACGTTTTAAATCATTAAAATATTTTCTATTTTCATTTAGAAAATATTTAGTTTCATCTAAGTCATAATTACTGTAAATTAATCGGGTGCGACCAAAAGCCTCGCTTAATGTCAGTATCGGGTAGAATTCCACCGTGTCCCAAACTTTGAGCATATATAAAGTTGAGAGAGCCTCATTTGAAGCCTTTTCCACTCTCTCTCTACTCTCTCTCTCTCTACTTTTTCTCTCTAAAACTCGAAATCAAGCCAAAATCTTCCAAATCAAGCTCCAAATCATCAAGGTAACTATCCTAGCTCCTAGTATAACACCTTTCGACTTCAAATTCGTGAAAGATATGAGGAATAGGACCATAAACATGTGTTTACGGTCCTAGAACCTCCCTAGGCCGTGAACACATGTAATAAGGGGTTTTGAGCCTTAAAACCCTTCCAAACCTCATTTGGAGCTTAGATATGACTAAGGGACTTATTTGCATGGACTTAGAACACCTTGAACTCTTCATTTAAGGTATGAACATGAGTTTACAGCCCAAGCAGATGCTTGGACCGTAAACACCTATTCATGGGGAGTAAACTCATTTTAAGGTGTTGGTTTGCCCTTAAACACCTCCAACAAGCTTCCATGACAATGTAGAACCTTATGATCCTTCAAGAAATGCACCAAAACTTACACAAATGGGACAAACTTGAGTTTACGGTCCAAGAACATTCTTAGACCTTAAACTCATCTCCTTAGACCTTAAACTCATCTCCTTGGACCTTAAACTCATCCAATGGGTGTTAAAGTGCCCTTAACACCTTGTATGGTTTAGAAATGGGTGTAGAGCTTAGTATGCTTAACTTTCAACCACTAAAACTCATGAATCATGGACAAACATGAGTTTAAGGTAATAAACTCGTGTTTAAGGTAGTAAACTCATGTTTAAGGTAGTAAACTCGTGTTTAAGGTAGTAAACTTCCGAAGAAAATCTCCATAGACCATAAACTCAAGGGGATATGGTCAATGGACCATGAACTCCTCAAGGAGTTTACTCTTGAAGAGTAAACTCCATATCTAGGTCCTACACATCTATAGATGCCCCCCGGGAAACTCCGAACACTTGAATTGAAGTGTTTTCACGCCTCAAAGTGTATAATCATATCTAATTAGTGATTTAAAGTCTAATTAGATACATTTGTATCTCATTTCATATTTCATAGGAACCTCGCGCGTTATCAAGCCCCGAACCGACACTTAGCATCCCAGAAGACACATTCTTCGACAGATGAGTTCATACCCCTACCCTTTTTCCGTGTTTTCAATGTTTTCAGGGGGGAATACAAGCAAACTGTAAATATTTTCAAAACATAAAACTGATGTGTTTCTATAAATATCTGGCTAAATTTTAGATATCTTTACCCCTTTATGTATTAAGCTGAGCATAAAGGATGTTTTATCGATTATAACTACATGAATTTCAGTAAAGGAAACAATCAAATCAATCAAATTATTATGAGAATAATTTGGGATCTTTAGTTCTTATTTAACAAGCACAAATTTATGTAAAGTTATTAGATAAACTATGTCTGATTCAGTTTATCTCTGTTTAATTTAGAATATATTGCCAGATAATTCCATTGTATTTAACTGTTTTCACTGTATATTGTTTCTATACGATTAGTATGTTTGATAACGTCTGAGAACACCATGAATAATTAACTACTAGCTTGTGAGATTCGTCAATACCCTTTGGGTTATCAGTAAATCCTCCCCAGAAGTGTAACCAGAGTCTCCTGTAGGGAGAGCGTGGAATTTGTGAATAGATCTATTCGGGACTGACAATCCCACACCTAAACTGCTAGCTACAGTTAGGCGGGCACGGCTAGGGTGACAAATTTTGGAAATCGTCCGACATCTGACGAACGTCAAGGAGGTCTCAGTGTCGCATCAGCATGGTTACCCGACTCATAATACATATTAATATAAGTTTATTCACGGATTTTATTTTCATATCTATCTTTGATCTATTGAAATTATATCTAGTACTGGATGGTGTTCCCAGTGGTTTTGAATCTATATCTTATCTAATCTATGGTTTTACTGGATGGTATTCCTAGTGGTTTTGAATCTATATCTTATATAATCTATGGTTTTACTGGATGGTATTCCCAGTGGTTTTGAATCTATATCTTATCTAATCTATGGTTCTATTAATCTATAGTTTTACTGGATGGTATTCCCGGTAGATTTTTCAAATATATATATATATATATATATATATAGTTTTACGTATTAAACTATCTACTGTTGTATCGAATGAAAATATAGAACTTTAACTAAACTTTACTTTTAGGAAAATAAGGGTTTATCCTGGGATAACTGAATTGTTCTAACTAGACCAAGTAACTAACCGGATAACTCAACTATACTTATAAGAAAATATAGGATTTTCTTGGATAACAACTTTTTAGAAAAACCAAAGGAAAACATGATCTTTTTACATAAACAAACAACTTATGAACTCACCAGCTTTATGCTGATTTTTAAACTGCTTGTATTCTCAGGTTCTCCTTAGACAGGTATCTTGCGTCCTTTTGCAGAAGATGGAACAGATGGGAGTCACGTCTAACTTTTGTTTAAAACTTATGTATCTACGAAACGTGTATTACTTTACTTTTCCACTTTCAAACTAATGTAATAAATTTATGTAATATAATGTTTCGTGTTTACTATGCTTACTATGTACATTGGTTGTGATACTTTACATGACGTCCTCCGCCCCGGAACGTTTCCACCATCGGTTTTGGGGTGTGACATTCTTGAAGCAAATGAATGGATGACTCATAAATTTTGACATCCTTGGTCTAAAGCACCTGGTCTCGGAAGTGAGTTTTCGAAACCTATTGCTCTTCCCATGAAATAGTTATGAAATCTAACTTTTATGGGAGACATTCTAAACCGACATCATTTAGATACCCATGTCTCACCATTTTCACCCCTTCATAAGACTTCGGACAAATTTGCATCTCTGATTCTTGAGTTTCAATCCATTTTTGTCAAAATTCCTGATTCCACACCTCTTCCGCCTCTGATTCCATTAGACCTGAATCGGACTTCAGAATCTTTCCTAAGCATCACACCTACTGAAGTTCAAATTCCAAACTTTGGTACTCCTAATAATTGTGTTGTTGAAGAATTAATTCCTGAGACACCTGAATCTGACTCTGATAAATAAGATTTTGTTTGGGAATCTCTAGATAGTGACATTGATGATTCATCTGATTCTTGTGTTTCTAATTCTCAAGTGATTTCAAAAACAACCCTTGTGCCAATCAAGCCTACATTTAACAATGCATCTGCTGGCCAAACTTCCAAGTCATCATCTGACTCAAGAAAGAAACCTTCATTGATTAGGAAATATGTTGTCGATCCTAAGATAGAAACCAAAAACGCCCTCAAAAAGTAAATTAGGCCAAGAAAAAAATTCTATATTAATTGAGAATTCTAAAAAGAAATTATCTCGGACTGTTAGCCCATCCACTAGGATTCACAACACCTTTGTGCATGTTAAGATTCTTAAAGGCCATCCAATCATCCTAGTCCGATAGAACACAACAAGGTTGTCAGTCCCACTCCAAAAAAGCTTACTGTTGATACTTAATCTGTCATAACTAACTCTCCTCAGACTGTTTCATATGCTTTTATAGCTAAATCTGATGATATGATTTTCAAATCACAACAACTTTCAAAACCAAATGTACCATCAAAAATAGCATACAAAGTGCGAGTTGTTAACAAAACTATTACTCAAAAATATTCAAATGATTCAAAACAAAAATTTGATTGGAAAGTTAAAAATATCAAAAATGAAACTGCAACTCCAAGAGACACTATGATTCCCATTGTTCCAAAAATTGTTGGTCCGAGAAATCTTGTTCCGAAACAACCTGTTGTTGAATATGATTTCTGGATCAATGAAAAGACCATGGCTTTTTGTTTGTTTCCAAAAGGATCTCGGAACAAACCCTCCGAGACATCTGTTGCTTAAAAGTCACAACTAAAGTCCAAAGCTCGTGCCCATGTCCCAAAACCTAACTAGGAGCCTAAAAACTCTAGAATTCACTAATTTTTGTGGGCACTCTATGCTTCGAAACAAGAAACAATATGGTATATTGATAGTTCTTGTTCCATGTACACGAAGGGGCAGAAGGATTCTCTATGTGATCTCAAACTTTCACCAAATGCTTGTAACAACTCCAACTCTCAGATCTGAGGTTATAGCATCCTCTCCAATGGCAACTTTTTCATTTCAAACGTTGCATACGTAGCCAACCTGAAGCACAATCTGATAAGTGTAGCTCAACTCACTAATGCAAATCGTCGAGTTAAATTTTGCAAGAAACACAACTATGTCATGTCAGAAGACCGGAAAAAATGTCTAATCAAGTCTAATCGCAACAAGAACTTGTATCCACTTGACATTAACATGATCATTGGCTAGCCTCAACTCTGTCCACTTTTAAAGGTCGTTCCTGACAACAGTTGTTTATGACATCGAAGGTGTGCTCATGCAAACTTCTGTTATATGAATGATCTTGTTTCCGGTGAAACGTTGAGAGGTTTGCCACTCCTCAAGTTCGAAAATGATCAATTTTGTGATGCGTGCAAATGTGGGAAGCAGTCCAAGAAGGGTCATCTGGTCATTATTGAAAAATCTATTTCGGAACCGTTAGAACTTATGCATATTGATCTTTGTGGACCTTGTACTATAGAAAGTCTTCATCACAAAAAGTACATTCTTGTGATTGTAGATGATTTTACAAGAATCACTTGGGTTTTCTTCCTTAGGCTTAAATCTGAGACAGCCTCGAAACTTATCAATTTTATCAAAGGAATTGAAGTTCTCGTCAAACTACCTGCACGACGAATCCGAAGTGATAATGTTTCGCAATTTACCAAAGCCACTATTGACAAATTCCTCTCCGAGAAACGTATTTACCCTAATTTCTTAGCTCCCTACACTCCACAACAAAATGGTGTGGTTGAAAGACGAAATAGAACTCTAGTTGAAGCTGCTCGATCAATGCTCAACTTTGCAAATCTTCCACTTTATCTCTAGGCTGAAGCCGTGTCAACTGCCTTCTTCACTCAGACTCTGAGCATTATCATTCGACGCCTCAACATGACACCGTACAAAGCCATGAATGGTCGTATGTCGAGTATCTCTTTCTTACATGTCTTCGGCTGCCGGTGCTTTATCAAAAAAAACCCGTGATCAACTCACAAAGTTCCAACCCAAAACCGATGAAGCAATCTTTCATGGGTACTCAACAAAATAAAAAGCATATCGAGTTTTGAATTGTCGAGCTCGAGTTCTTGAAGAAAGCTTTGATGTCACATTTCATGAAAACTATGTACGACATTTTGGCGCAATCCCTATAACAAACCACATTATGGAGTCCGATGCTCCATCTCCAGGATGTCCGAATCCCCAAATTATCTATGAAGTTGACTTTGAAACCCTGTTTGGACCATTAGAAACAACTCTAGATTTGGAATCTCGAACAAGACAATCCTCATCAACTGTAGCTCCAATATCACAAAATGTTTTTGGTCCGACACCCACTTTTCATCCATTTTATTCTGATCCATTTTAACCTTCTCAGTTTGAGGGGGAGAATGGTCAACCTTCCCTTGAATCAAATGGCGATAGATTCTAAGATGCAACTGATCAATTTGTTGAATTTGATCCCACTCCAATCAACAACAACGATGATGCCAACTTCTTTGATTTTCCACCTGATGACGACGTTAACTTGTCGGGTTCAGAAGTTCAAGGGGAGCATCATCCTCAAGTTCAAACTATTCAAGGGTAGCAACACAACCCCATTGTTGATGTAAGATCTTCTGCTACACAAGATCCTTTGAGAGTACACATCTCGACTAAGGATCATCCTCCAAACCAAGTTTTTGGTAATCTAAATGTCGGTGTTCTAACTCGTTCTGCCACCAACATCCAAAACGAATTTCACTTCTCGGCATTCAACTTAATGGTTAAACCAAAATCCATCAAAGAAACACTAGAACATGCTGACTGGATTACAGCCATGCTAGAAGAGTTGGCTGAATTTGATCGAAATGAAATGTGGACTCTCACCCCATTCCTGGTACGAGATGGGTGTTCCAAAACAAGCTAGACGATGCTGGAGTTATCATTTGAAACAAAGCAAGACCAGTGGCCAAAGGATTCACACAGATTGAAGGATTGGATTACGAAGAAACCTTTGCCCCTATAGCCCCTCTTGAATCCATCAGAATCTTTCTTGCTTATGCAAATCATAAAGGCTTTATGGTTTACCAAATGGACGTCAAATGTGCTTTTCTTAATGGTGAACTGGATACTAAAGTGTACCTCCAACAACCTCCCATTTTTATCAATCCTTCTTATCCAAATTATTGCTACAAACACCAAAAAGTTGTTTATGGCCTCAAGAAAGCTCCTCGCGCATGGTACGAAACTCTCACCGACTTTCTCAAGCGTTCTAGATTTCAAAGAGGAATTCTCGATCCTACTCTGTTCCAAAGATCAAATGGAAAACGTCTCATGTTTGTCCAGATATATGTTGACGATATCATTTTTGGATCAACTAATTCATCAGTGGTTGCTGATTTTGCCAAACTAATGATTCGTCGATTCCAAATGAGTATGAATCGTGAAATAAAATTATTACTTGGACTCCAAATCAAACAAACCAACAGGGGGATCTTTATTCACCAATAAAAGTACATTTCCGAGATTCTCAAGAAATACTCAATGCACACATGTGCCTCTTCAAAGGTACCTAAGGGTTTCAGACATGTGTTCTTCTCGGACCCATCAGGTGTTGCTGTTGATGAAAAGAAGTATAGGGGAATGATTGGATCACCACTCTACCTAACAATAAGTCGTTCAGACATCATGTTCCTACATGTCTATGTGCTAGATTTCAGGTCATTCCAAAGATGTCTCCTCTCTTGGTTGTTAAGAAAATATTTCGATACCTCAAAGGTACAAAGAGTCTCAGAATCTGGTACCCAGCAAATGAGAGTTTCCTCCTATAAGCATACTCTGATTCGAACTATGGTGGTTTTCAATTTGATATTAAAAGCACATATGGTGGCTGTTAATTTGTGGGTGGAAGATTGGTTAGCTGGTCATCGAAGAAATAGAATTGCATTGCACCTCTCAAGAGATGAAATCACAGCTTTTAGACTATGGTTATCGGTTCCAAAAAATTCCAATCTATTGTGATTCTCAAAGTTCCATTTCGATCTCACATAATCAAATTTAACACTCCATGACGAATCACATCAATATACAATACCATTTCATTAAAGATCATGTTTTAAATGGAAACATCGAACTTACTTTTGTTTCGTCTAACGATGAAATTGTTGATGTCTTTACTAAGGCATTAAAAGAAACCAAATTCAATGGATTTCTAAACAAAATGGGTATGATGATGCCCGATCCTCAATTCTTTCAAGAGGCTTGCACTTTCTGATGGCAACATCATGAGTGAAACAATTCCGAAATCAAAACTCATTTTTATCTCAGAATTGTTTTCTCTCGAAATAAATAGGATCAGTTTACATGTCTTTTTGTCTAACCTCTTCTTATAGTATTAAGATTTTCATCTCACCTCATCTTTTGAAGTTCATGACCAATATAGCCGCATTGGTATTTTGTTTTGATCTCGCCTCAGAACCTATCTCCAAAGTGTGTTATGAAGTTCATCTCGGAATTCAAGTCTGAAAAGTTATTGAATTCTCAACTCTTACCTTATTCGATATCTGCTCCTTCATGTCTCGGAGTCCCAAAATCTGTTTAAAAATGTCCTCAAAGATCTTCTTACCTTTTACCTCTGATATTCAGTCTGATTCTATGCAATCTCGAAATCTATATCATGTACAAATGTTTTCATTCTCACCTCGTAAGTATCTTATGACAATCCATCTCGAAGATCTCTTTCTCTGAGATCTCTCCCTTGTGAAGAAGTTCAAATGTTTTTCATTATTTTTTTGAAATGGTTTTCTTAATAACTCAAATGGTTATTTTTTTAATGATGATTTTAATAGCCCAAATTTTTCCAATAAAATTTTTCGTTTTAAATAATCGAATCATTTCCAAAAGATATAAAATTTCCATTCGCATTTGTCTTCAAAATCCATAATATCAAACAAATTATTCATAAAATCAGAGTGTCCCAAATAAAACGCCAGAGAGTGCATGCCGCACAATCATGCCGGGCTCTTGCTCTTGGATCCTGAAGTACCCTAAACAACCAACAAATTATAAGCTAATGCTTAGTGAGTTCCTTAGAGTATACCCCCCCTACAACCCAAATAATCACATAACCCATATTAGCTATATCAGCTACATATACCACATAAGCCATGTATATAATCAAATAAGGATGCCATGGAAACCCTCCAAAGTCTTACACTTGGAGCCATGGGAACCCCCACATGGTCTTAGCCCATTGCCATGGGAACCCCCACATGGTCTTTCAAACATATAAGGATCCATTGGAAACCCTCCAAAGTCTTACACCGGTGCCATGGGAGCCCCCACATGGTCTTATCCTGGAATGCCATGGGACCCCCACATGGTCTGATATCCGAATGCCTCAGGAATCCCCGAGGTTTTCCATGAAAATATCACAAATACAACTAGCATATCACATAGCAATTAATAAACTAGCATATCACATAACAGTTAATGGTCCGACCTTGGTGCCTTCGACCCATTGGTATGGTGAGGAGACTCACCTCTCAAGGAATGTCGAGCTGGTAAGATCAAATCCCAACTCACAGCTCGAAACTTAACTACCTACAACCACCATGCAACTAACTTCATCAAAATCCCGAAGCACCAAAGATAACCTTAAGGTCAATCTTGGTCAACCATGGTCAAAGTCAAAGTAAACAATCAATGTCAACAGTCCATGTTGACCCAACTCATGGAATGCACTTGCTGACTTGTCGAGTTCCTTCATTTTTCAGAAAACCAGGAAAAACCCTAGCCAACTCACCAAGTTGATAGGACAACTCTTCGAGTTCAAATAATGTCTAGAGGATCGGAGAAACCAAAGTTAACTCGCTGAGTTGGCAGAGCAACTCGTCGATTTTTCCTAGTCTTAACACATTCAACCACTTTTCCAGTGAGTACAAAGCTCCAAACCATAGATCTGATCCCCTATGGTGAATATACCACGTAAAGTTGCTAAATTTATGTCCATACATGGCATTAAGGAGGGCTAAACACTTAATCATATATTATTAAGGGATTTAGGGCATTAAGGAAGGCCATGACTTGATAAAGATGGCAACTTTAAGTCAAAAGAGGCCCTGAGATGTCCAGATCAGAAGTCATAGCTTCATGACATGATCAAATCCAAGAATGGTCCCAAAATGAGCTAATAATGACCATAAACTGCTACATGAAAAGATCTAGAAAATAAATGACCAAGATATCAACTTTATACCTCAATATGGCTGCCACAACAGTGAAGAATCCAAATCTACAGCCTCTCCCTTCAGTTATGCACCTCCTACTTCAAGCCTTCTTCAAACAAACACCAAAAATGCACTCTTTAAGCTCTCATACACTCGAAATGGTAGGAAATGGACGAATTAGGGTTTCTATAGTCAAAGGGGCGATGATTGAGGTTAACAATGAGGCTTAAGGCCTTTAAATAGGGTATAAACCCTATAAGTTAGGGTTTTCCTTTCCAGCGTCTACTCGTCGAGTTGAGTCCTTAAACTCGCATCCAAATGAATTTCTACATGACGAGCTGGAGCTCCCCAACTCATCGAGTTCTAGCCCAAAACCCTAAAATATTTGAGAAGTAAGTAATATCTGGACCAAGCGTTACAATGATTATCCTTTAATACTAAATTATCACACATTTTGAACACGTCTCAATAAAGTAAACATCCTTTCAATTGAAATGACAGTTTCCATTTCGCTCGAATTGCCACCACACCTTTTGTACTTGTAGGTCAACTCATGCCAATTATGGCAACACATTCAATGCGATCTATTTACAAATCAGGTATAATAATTACCACTTTTTCACAACCTGAACTGGTTTTTTAACCTATAAAAGGATCTTCAAATCCCTCAGTTCCCCTTTTACACGCTCATCATCTTTTTCCCTTACTCTCTCTGCAAAAACATGTTCATCGAGCTCTCAAAACCAGCAACAATGGCTTCATCCTAAAATGTCCCTAAAATCTCAAAATCCACTCCCAAAAAGAAATCCTCCAATGGATCTACTTCATCCTCTTGAACCGAACTATTCCTTCATGACACCACACAAGTCTTCTCCCTTGATCCTATGGACTTTGACGAGTCCATAGAGTGATGTTCGATTTCATTTCTCGTCATCCTATTACGATTCCACTCACAAAAATCCTCAATCCCCCAATTCCACTTCATCTCCAAAAAAACGTTTCTTAAAGCTATAGGCATACCACAAAACCCTAAGGGTTTTACTGTTCAAGAACCAACGGCTCAAGAGTTTCAGACGTTTCTCAATGACATTGGGTATGTAAAGGAATTCAAAGCGAAGAAGTTCACGAGATTGGTAGTTAGTGGTTTATGGACGATACTTATGCACCTCATCCTTCGAGGAATCTCAGCAAAACATGGAGAAACAGACACCACAAGCAAAGATTGGCTGTATGTTGCGTACAACGTCTATTTTGGGAAGATGAATGTTTTTTTACCTAACCTAGATCTTGTGGCAGGACTTTCGGAAGTTTGCTGTGAAGAGAAAGCCTCAAGAGATTTCGAGTCCGAGGTTCTGGGCTCTTACCATTAATAGCTCTACAAATAAACGAAAGAAGAAATTCCTGTTGATACCATTCTGAAAGAGGTATTTCTCTCTTTTAATGCTATAAAAACTTACAGAATTCTGAACCAGTCATCTTTTAGACCTACACGTAGACTGCCTGAACACAGGTTGGGCACACTACCATCTGATTCCCTTTTCTTGAAGCACCACTTGGAGAATTCTTTTATGTACAACCCAACACAATCTACCCCACTATCCATTGATCCCACCTTAGATGTGGCCAAGCCAGTCTCGGTTAGTGGAAAGAAAAAGAATGAAGCCAAAAGAAAGACTTCTCCTTCTAAACCAAAAACCAAAAAGAGAGAGAAAGTGGATACTTCCTATCAAAAGGAATCTATCAAAGAGATTTTGAATAAATCTAGTCATCGGCTCACCCCACCAAGCCACTCTTCCGAAGTACCCTTCAGAGTTTCAAAACCAGCTGCACATACTCACAGGGAGTCTCCGTATAATCCTCCCTCACCTTCCTAAGAAGTTGATGTCGGTGCTAAACAGAGTTCCTTGCACCCCCTTCGAACACATTCACGAGTTTTTAGGATAAGCCTCCTTCTTCTTATACACTTGCACGAGTGAGACCCCCATCTCGGATCCCTAGCTTTCTGAAGTTGGGGTTGTCTCTCCAACTTCTGAAGCCACAAATGGTCTGATACCTGTTTTAGGTAAAGGACAACCGGGTTTTACTGATCAATATTGGAGTAATTTTATTGATAGGGCTCATTTAAGTCATCCAAAGCTCACTAGATCATAAGTTGAAGGAACCCAAAACTCCATGAGAAACAGGGCCATTAGAAGCAACTTGCCCTTCATTCTTCCTACTGACGAAATCATAAATTTGGAGTTTGCATCATAAGAAACTCATTAAGACACCATCCTCTCGAAAGATCCTCCGAAGTCTCCTCACCATGATGCCCTCCATCCGGATCTTAATGAAGAACACTCAGACGACTTCATGTTCGATGATGATAATGCCTCCATTTCATCTCCTCCCGTATTCTCTTCATTTTATGTTCCACAGAAGCCATCCTCATCAAGAACCATATATGACTTCAAACTTTCATCATTCTCCTCAGAGCCTATAGATGAAGAAATACACATCAATGACAAAGTCCAAGAAACCTTTGGTGGCGAAATAGAAGCAAATCCCCAAACAAAATGTAGCTGAATCTTATCCAACCCCTTCAAAACCTCCATTCAATCAAGAGAGTGATAAACCTAAGTCTAAGAATTACACTTTGGACATAGGATCATCAGCTGAAAGCTTTGTTGATCCATTTGCCCTGTTGGAACTCTGAGATAACCTTTCAACTTCAACTTCAAAGGTGGTGTCCTTAGACAAATTCGTGGCCAGTCTTGATTCCAAGATCGAAGCCAAAGTCTCCAGCCTTGACAAAATTTAGATGCCATCCTCCAATCTCTGTCCGAAGTCAAGCATACTGGGGCCTCGGATGCTGAAAGGGCAGAACAACTGGATCAACTCATCCCCCTCCGAATCAAGCACACCATTGAGGAGGGTGAGCAAAAATACAACTAAAGTCTAGACCATTACCTTGACACAATCACTAATATGGTCAAGGTTCATGATGATATGATCATCACCATAAATGATGTGATAAAGCAAATCCATGTCAGGAATGAAAAGCAAATTTAGAGGATGGAGAAAGAGATCAAGAAGAAAGATGAAATGAATCTCATCATGCAGCAAGTCCTCATCAAACTCCTCCGATCCCGTTGAAATATAGTGGATGTTTCGAACCATAAGTTTGATGAAATGCTTTCCATTCTTGCCACTCTATTCGACCTCTTAAAAGCTCAGTCTTCTATCACTGAAGCCTATGGTGCCCCTACACTGCAGATGAACAGCAGTTTCCAAAAGGTGTTTGATAGACTCTCATAATTCCAAGCATCAGCTATACTTTCCTCGGTTTCTGGGTCATCCGATACAAGAAGGGGAGAAAGCAGAAGAGGTCAAACTATCTCTTGGAAACCTATCTAGGAATTTTATAGCTCTAAACAGACCTCCAAGAAGTCCGAAGGTTGGTCACAAGCTCAGATAGATCAAGCCCTTGAAGAGACCATTCAGATCCAATACCTCAAAGACAACCCCAATCCAATGCTAGGGCAATCCCCACTTTGTCGTCAAGGAATAATTCATAATTTGGACACTGTGCCATTCATGTATTATGATCTACCAACCCAAGACTCAAACGAAATTGATCTTCCAATCTCTCCCTATGGAAAATTCTACATATAGTTTACTCCTCTCCACCCTGAAGATGATCCACAAATGATCATCAAAATCAAAATAAAAAGGTTGAAGACATTTTACTCTGTCAACGCACAACCGCAAAAGGAAGTGTGGTCTCGGAAGAGAATCACAAAGATTTATAGGTTCGGACGAAAAGTCTAGAGTAAATTCGATATGCACTACATGTTGTACCGTTACTTCATCTTTCGGAACAAATCATAGCAGCTCACCATATCGAACGCCGACTTCCCCTCCATAAATCCAAATGACATTTTGACTATTGTTGCTCACTTTTGAACTCGCTAAGTTGATCAAATGAGCATTTTTGCTTATAGAGTTGTGATGAACTATCTCAAGGATTATGTTGTTGAATTCTGCTGATGCGACTTCGAGCTTGCTCATCTTTATGGAACTGAGAAGTTTTTGGCCAAGATTGATTACAAGCTGTCTGAAGCAAAGATCCTTGCAGAAGGGCGAATTGATGAGCTAGTGTTGGGATACGTCTACTTGCAAAAGAAGACAAACAAGAACAATTTCTTCCTAATCCTAGATAAGCATTTCCTCCCCACTAAAATTCTTCAAAAGTTGATCACCAGTGTAGCCAAGTCAAAAGCTCCAAAATATGTGAAGAGAAAATTCACCAGTCAATTCCAATGGTACATAGCTTATGTGTTTAGTTGTGAAGAATCCAACTAAGCTGAATTGATTGCTAAGTTCACTTAACGGAGATTGTTGGAAACTGAAAAGTGAACCTCTAGCAATCACGAACAATAAACTTCCAAAGTCAGTTGAAGGTCTGAGATGTATTAAGGTCCGAAATCGAGGTGGAGTACGAGATGGAGATCATTCTGAGCTTAGTTGTCTGTTTAAACATTTAATGTTTCTTGTCTTATTATTGATGTAACATTTCATATGACTTTTCTTTATGTATCTTTTAGATAATTAGTTTTTCAGTGACTGATTATTATCCAGTCCTAGGAATGTTGCCTATTTTGTGTGATCTCCTCCTTAGTCTATAGAAGGAGTGAATGAATGATAAGAAATATGTGTGTTATTACTCCAAAGATAGCAAAAATTCTCTTTACTTCACTTTCACTTTTCTCTCACGTCAAGATCGTTCTCTACCTTCTTCTTGTTCATTAAATGTCTTTACATTGATTGTACTCCTAGTTTACTTTATTTTAAATTTGAGTACTTTGTTGAATATTTCATTCAAGTTTTGACTAGTATTACCAGACTCGACTGGAACCATTAATTTTCACACCCTAAAACCGGAACGGCGGAAACGTTCTGGGGTGGATGATGTCATGTCAAGTATCACAACACATGCATTATAGTAATCAAAGTACAACAAGACATTGCATTAATAGTAAAAATTTTACATGGTTACATTAATACATCAATTCAAAGTAATACAAGTAATAGAATAGATACAACATGATACTAAGCTATCTTCATCAACAGCTCCGAGATGTACCTGTCTAATGCTAACCTAAGAATACAAGTTATTTGAAAAGCGAGTATCAGCATTTTTACAAATGCTGGTGAGTTCATAAGTATTTAGTGACATTTCATTCAAATAACTTTATAAAGTAATAGTTTAAGTGTTTACAGTGTATTAGAGTTCTTTCTAGAAAATCGTATATTTTCTTTAATCAAAGCAGCCTTCTACCAAGACTGGTCAGTGTTATGTGGTAAAAAGTGGTTTTCCCTTAATTGCTATCATTATCAAAATACTGAATTTGATTATTAAAGAAAGCAAGAGACAACAGGGAAATAACATATGCCTCAGCAGTGAGGACTGCTGACTAAGGCAAAGGAATCATAGACTCCAGGAGAGTATCGAACGAACGACACACCTGGTTCAGTCTAACAAATAGAGACACAGACCCCAGAAGGTACCAAATGAAAGGTACAGCTGGTAAGGTCCAAAACAGTGAATACAGACCGCAGACAACATCAAATGAAAGATACGTCTAGCCGGGTCTAAAACAGTGAACACAGTGAATACAGACCGCAGACAATATCAAATGAAAGATATGTCTAGCAAGGTCTAAAACAGTGAATACAGTGGATACTGTGAATACAGTGGATACAGACCCCAGACAACATCAAATGAGAGATACGTCTTGTAAGGTCAAAACAGAGGAGACAGACCCCAAACAATATCAAATGAAAGATACGTGTTGTAAGGTCAAAACAGTGTGACTCTGAAATTGAATTACCAGCATACAGTGTAAATTGCTGGCGAAATACCGTTACCTTAAGGCCATGAATTATAAGGCAACCTGGGATACTCGTAACCATACTAACCAACACTAGAGTACCAGACGCCCTACAAGCGTCTAAAGAATATGACATTTGTCACCCCTTGGCTTGGTGGGCCGTGGACTGTAGCTAGCAGTCAGGGTGCGGGGGTGTCAATCCCGTATAGATCTATACACACAATGTCCGCTCTCCCTACAGGAGACTCTGGTTACCAACTAGACGACGGAGAAGGCCGTGTCCTGAAGATGCATCCCAAATAGTGGGTAGTGGGTTTCTAATGTAAGTGCTGAACTAGAGGTAGAGACTCATAACTGAACTGACTGAAGTAAACCCATGTCTATGCTTGTGTACATAGTATATAACTAATGAATCAAACGACCTTCGGATGGACATCCGATCCCACCAGACCACATCTCAACGAAGAAAAGGAAATAGGGCGGACAAGCCTTCCTAAGCTCTCAATCATTACTTATATGCATCTATACAAGCACAGACATACATCTAACTACGCTTGAGTGTGTGACAAGTGGATTCATATCGTGAAGTATAAGTGTACAGTGTGGAATAACCGAATCATGAAGTATAAGCGTGCCAAAAGTAAGTGTATCACAAAGTAGAAACGACAACAAATGAAGTAGGAGCATATCGAGTTTAAGTGAAGTAGAAGCGATATCAAGTATAAGTGAAGTAGAAGCGTATCACTAAGTAAGAGTGTGAACAAGTATAAGCGTCCAACAGGTATAAGTGTATCACGAAGTGGAAACGTTTTCAAGTATAAGTGTACCACGAAGTAGAAGCGATGACTGGTGAAGTAAGAGCGTCTATCAGGTATAAGTGACTACCAGTATAACTGAAATAGAGGCAATAACAGGTATAAGCGCTTCAATAAATGAAAGCGTTACCAAGTAGGAGTATAAAATAAGTAAAAGCGAAGCAGCAGTAACTAACAAGTAAAAGTATACGTCGTGAAAGAGAACTTCGATGAAAGCCTTGGGAAAGACCTTTATACTCAGGGAAAATCACATTTGGTATTCTTTGGTAAAATAAGTTTGAAAAACTTTATAAATTCTTTGGAAACTTTTCATAACCCAGTTTGAAATGAACTTTGATAAAAACAGTATAAGTAAGAGTTTTGAACAAGTGAAAACCTTTTTGAAAACCATTTATAGCATCCTACTCGGTAAAAATAGTGTACAGTGGTAAAACCTTGTGCATGCGGGTTATCAATCACATGTGATTGATATGATAACTGGCATGTTTAACTTGTATTCCCCCCTATAAAACATGTAAAAACATTGAAAGTTTCATTCAGGGGTATGAACTCACCTGGTGTAAGTGGATCCGACGGAGGCGCCGGTTGGGTGCTCGGTGTCAAGTAAAGACTTGGACACACTTAGTGACCTATTGAACATATGATAACATATGTTTACATACAATTAGTACATATAATACCAATTAAACAAGTATACGCACCCTAAAGAGCAGAAAACACCTTGGTTAAGCGTTTGGGTGTCCCGGGTAGCGTCTAAAGGTGTGTGTGGCTTAGGAATGGAGTTTACTCTCCGAGAGTAAACCCTTAATACTTAGTTTACGGCCCAGGGACTACTCACCATGAGTTTACGGCCGTAAACTCATGGTGAGGGTATCTAGTGTGCTAAAGTGTCTCATATCCATTGTAGATTTATGCTAGGCTCAAATATCAATTGTGTAAATGGGTTTAAGGCATGAAATGGCCCCTTTGAGGAGTTTACGGCCATAAGCAAGGGATCTTACGACCGTAAGCTCCTATACCCTCTTTCTTTTGGTGTTTTACGGGCTTAAGTGGTAGTGGGTAAATTCCTAAGCATTTTTCTAACTCAAATGGGGAGTTTAGGGCACCAAATAACCCCTTTGTGGGAGTTTACGGCCCAGGTACCCTTCCATGAGGGGTTTACCGCCGTAAACTCCTTATGGAGTTGTTTTAATTGCATTTAAGGTCCCTATCTTGTTGTTGGTCGATTCTAGAATTTAATCCAAGGCCATTGGTGTGTTTAAGGGCGTTTTTAACACACAAAAATGAGTTTACTCCCCATGAGGAGGAGTTTACGGCCCAAGCATGTTCTTGGGCAGTAAACTCTTGTTTACTCTTCCAAATGCTAGTTCAAGGTGTTCTAAGTCTGATTCCATAAGCCTACAAGTCATACCTAATCCTTAGGGACAATTTGGAGGGGTTTTGGGGCTTAAAAACCCCATTAATTGGTGTTCACGGCCCAAGAGTGTTCTTGGGCCATAAACTCATGATGTTGTCCCTATTTTATGTTTTAAACTCGAATTTGTACGCTAGATAAGTTATACAACGAGTTAGGATAGTTTACCTACTCGTTTGGGGCTCGAGACGGACGATTTTTGGCTCGCGAAAAAGTTGTAGAGAGAGAGTTTGGAGAGTGTAAAAAGTCTCCAATGGACTTCACTCACCCTTATATAGGGGTTGGAGTTGGGGCTCAGTGGGATTCTACCCGATACTGTCGTTATACGGGGCTTTTGGTCGCACCCGATTTAGTGGTCGTAATAATAAAAAACTAACTTTTCCAACTAAATGGAAATATGTGTTATGTGTTTTTATTTCCTTTCATCACGACTTAACGGTCTATTAAACATAAACAATTGTAATGTTTATTTAATTGACGACCTCCAATTAACGGAACTTTTATAAACTGGAATATTCCGTTAACGGTAACTGGGAAATGTAACGGGACAACTTGGGTTGTCACATCATCCACCCGTTATAGGGAATTTCGTCCCGAAATTCAGGTCTACGCAAGGAAGTAGGTATGAATGGCCAAGTAGAGGTAAGGGAGTACTTCCTATGCGGTTGTCCTCGCATTCCCAAGCAAACTCTAGTATGTGTTTGTCATTCCCACAGACCTTCACGTACGGGATGCGGATTTCGACTCGTGTAGCTAGCGGGTTCCGACTGGTGTATCTATGAAGTCAGGGTGTTCAATGGTTTCTATCAAGACGGGTGAGGCACGAAAAGTGTTGTCGGGAAATCACATATCAAGACTAAGGAGTGGATCGATCAGGTGTGAATCTTGTGGTATATCCGAAGGTAGTAGCGGCCTGAAAAGGGTTGGAGCAAATTTCCATAAGGATTCTCATATGGTCCTAAGCTCTCGGAATGGGTAGAGCTTTTCAGTACTAAGAACATAGTGTACTTCTATGGCAAGATCATCACTGGCGTGATTGCCATTCCGAAGTTCCTAACGTTCTCCCTCGTACTGGTAGTGTAGTCCTTCAAGTTGGTTCTTAGAAGTATCGAGTGGTCTTTGGTTTCGTGTTTTCTGTCAACTGGCTGATAGAGACTTTCTAGATCGTTGAGTGGGTTGCGTGACTATGGTTATCCGGATGCGATTGGATGCGAATTGAGGGGTTTGGATGCGATCGGGTGTGAATGGAGGTGTTTACATGCGATTGGATGTTAGTGGAGGTATTTGTGTGTGAAAAAGGAGTATTTGGATGTGATTAGATATGAATGGATGAGTTTGATTATGAAGAAGGAGTATCTGCATGCAATTGTATACAAACGAGGGTACTCGTTTCGATGTTAACACTTGTTCCGAAATAGGGAGCTAAACTGTGAGTACCTGGAGTATGCAGCACATAGAGCCGCAGTGTGCAACCCTAAATTTTAAGGTTTGGACCCTATAAAACCTCATTATCTCCCCTGAGGTTGGCCTTATCTTCAACCTACATCCTCTAAAGTAGTCCCCTCGAAACCCTATCCTCATTTGTGAGATTCTTGATCCCTTTGAGCGATTTGATGTGTTTTTGGTCCATATTGAAGAAGAACGAGCTCATTGGAGATGAATTAGTTATCTTACAACTTGTAGATCTAGATTTTACTCTTCTTTATCATCTTCTTGAAGGTATACATTATCAACCATTATGATTCATTGCCTAGATCTAGCTTAGCGTAGGTTTTGGCATGTTTTGGTCCCATACATTGATTCTTGTGAGTAAAGCTACTCCGTAAGCTTAGGTCAGCATTTCTTGATGTTTTTAAGGTCCTAGTGCATAAAAATCGTATCTTGATGGCTTTGGTTCAACTATGCATGAGTTGTTGTTCATACTATGAAGTTAGGAAGTTGGAGTTTGGTTTTGGGCATCTTTGGGCCATGCACAGGCATCAACTTGTGAAAATTTTCATTTTAAGACGTTCCTTTAGTTGAGATCTCTAAGTTGGATGAAAAATATTTAAGCATTAAGAGCTTAATAGCAATTTGTTGGTTGTTCATAAGTATGTTGGGCATATACTCTAGGTATGTACAACGTAACAGGTTATCCCGTGTCCCTTTTTGATGAGTGTTTAGTATGATAGGCGTGCTAGTCTTAACATTAGTAGATCTCATTCACGAAGCCGATCTATAAGGGGGGTATAAGGTAATGGCCTATAAAATGGCCGTTTAATGGGTATCCACTCTTACCCACCGCTTCCTTGATTGGTGGAGGGTCATTAGCCGAATAGGTAGGATAGGGCAATCATATCTTCACTAATAAGTATAATGAAACTATATAAAGTAACTAAATGTTTTCAAAAATTCCCAATCCTAGTTACTTTAGGCAAAAGTGAATTGATCCAATCCCATAAAATTACACTTTGTACCCTTGCTAAGAAGTTAGTGGTGCGTGTGTGGTTAACCGGCACACTAATTGGTTCTAAGCAAAGATGGCAAGGGGTGACTCATTGTTTGTCATAGTTCGATGGAGCGTGTGTGGTTAACCGACACATCAAATAAGTGACTGTAACAATTAGGGCACCATGTACATTTGCATGGTTATTCACACCCGCTTTGTGATCCTCGGCATCCCAGTCACAAACGAGAGGGGCATATCGAGATATAAACATGCCATTGAAAAGTTCAATGAATCTAAAAAATCTAGGAATTCTCAATACATTTAAAACCTAAGCCATTATGTTTTTCATGGTGAAGAATTAGTGAATCGTCATTCATTTACCTCCAAATTATTTGCATGTTGGATTACGGCATCCCTTTTCTAATGTGTAAATAATGTTGTTGGATCCTAGCCCTAATTTCTCATTTTGGGTGTTTAATTAGGGATTCAATTCTAATCAAACTTTGTTCCTTTCTACTTGCAGATGTCTAACGCAAACGCCAACAACGTTGCTGCTGGTTCATTCTCACTAATGAGCCTATGTCAAAAGGTGACACTCGACGGATCGAATTTCAACAAATGGATAAGACACATTCGCATGATTGCCCGCTACGAGGACATAGAATATATCCTCGACGAGAAGCTTGAAAAGATCAATCCGGAAATCGCTACTCCCGAAGAAATGGCCATCTTTGAGACCCATGAGCATGATGCAACGAAATTCCATTACATTATGATGGCCACTATGAATCTTGAGCTCCAAAAGTCCTATGAGGACATGTATCCCTATGAAATGCACCAAGATTTGCTGGAGAGGTACCACCAAAGCACAAGGCAAGAGCGCTACGAGATCATCACTAACATGATCATCGCTAAGATGGGAAATGGAGAATCCGTAACCTCGCATTTGCAAAAGATGCAAAGGTATGTTGATCGTCTTTGCAAGTTAAATGTTAACTTTGGGGAAGACTTGGCTATCGAAATCATTCTCCACTCCTTGCCCTCGTGCTACAACCAATTTAGGATGACCTACCACATGAACAAAGAAGAAGTCACCCTAAGAAAACTCCAAGGACTCCTAAGGACTGCTGAGAGCAACCTTAAGGACAAATATATTGCACCAACTCCCACTCCACCCGCTGCTCCTGTTTTGGCCATTGGGCATGGGAAGGGCAAAAAGAGGAAGGCTCCTCCAAAGAGCCACCACAAGGGAAATCCCCAAGATGGTTCCTAACCAAAGTTGGTCCTGCTAAGCCCAACTCAAACCCTAAGGAGGCAGAGTGTCACCACTGCCACAAAATTGGACACTAGAAGAGAAGCTACCCGGAATATTTGTAAGCCATCAAGGATGGGAAGATCAAGCCGTCATTCGCAGGTATTTACACAATTAAATCTAATGATTCATCACATACTATTTCTTGGGTTCTTGATACAGGATGTGGTTTTCACATATGTTCTGATTAGCAGGGACTAAGAAGAAATAGAGATGTGGAGCGTGGAAGAATAACTCTAGTCATGGGAAACAGAAGATCTTCGCCTGTCACCAAGATTGGAGTGTATTCTTTAGCTCTTAGTAATGGATTAGGTTTATATTTAGATAATTGTTGCTATTCGCCAGATATGACAAGATACATCATTTCATTTCATGGTTTGTTTAGAAAAGGATTTAGATATTCGTTTGATAATGAGAAAGGTTCAATTTATGCTTATCTAAATGGTGTTTTATATTTTGAAGCATTGCCTTGCAATGGAATTTATGAAACTGTTATGGTTGTAGATAACTTAGGAAAGGATGTGTTGTGTGTGGATTCTTCCAATGGTTTGGATAAAGCATACTTGTGGCATTGTCGTCTTGGACATGTCAACAAGAAACGCATAGCCCAACTCCAAAAGGATGGAGTGTTGGAGCCATTCAACCTTAGGGACGATGACGTGTGCGAGTCTTGTTTACTTGAAAAGATGACCAAGTCACCCTTCACTGGAACTTGTGAAAGGGGTGAGGGTTTATTGGATCACATACATACCGATGTCTGTGGGCCCTTTAGATCCACCACAAGGGACGCGGACCGCTTTTATGTGACTTTCACCGATGATTATAGTAGATATGGGTATATTTACTAAATCAAGCACAAGTCAGAAACCTTTGAAAAGTTCAAAGAGTTTAAATAAGAAGTGGAGAATCAATTGGGCAGGAAAATCAAGACGCTTCGATACGATCGAGGAGGAGAGTACCTAAGTCTTGAACTCCACGACTATCTCAAGGAATGCGGAATAGTTTCACAATTGACGCCACCTAGGACACTACAGTTGATTGGTGTAGTTGAGACGCGTAATCGAACCTTTTTTGACATGGTTCGTTCCATGATGAGTCATGCTTCACTACCTATCTCATTATGGGGGTATGCCTTAGAGACTACCGCCCATATACTTAATTTAGTCCCTACAAAGAAGGTTACCAAAACACCTTACGAGATGTGGACAGGGAAAGCTCTCTCGTTGGCACATATCAAGGTTTGGGTTTGCGAGGCTTTCGTAAGAAGAGAGACTCACGACAAGCTTGAACCTCGTAGTGAGCAATGTATTTTCATCGGCTACCCGCAAAAATCCCTTGGATATCTCTTCTATAGACCGTGTGACAATGTTGTCTTCGTTGCGAGGAGAGGGGTTTTCCGAGAGCGAGAACTCATAGACCAAGGAGACAGTGAAAGGCAGATCGATCTTGAACAGATTCAAGAGACGAGCGATGAAGGAACTCATAGACGGGACGAAATTTACTTCAACAGGGGAAGAATGTAACACTAGTCAAAATAGGTCAATAACAATCACATCTGATTATACCAATCATGTAATGTGATTTTGTTAAACTAGTAATGTAGTAAACTCACAATGTATTTCATGATAATTCTAATATATATATATGAACTTTCATACATACTTTATGGTATAAATCAAAGTATATGTCCATACAATTCCAAAAATATAGAGAACATGTAAATCTGACTTTGCATGAAGAAGTTATGATAAACCGAACACCATAAAATCTCTATAACATAAGGAATTTAAAATAGGCTTAGAATTAGCTATTTGAGTCTAAAAGAGAGTTGTATTTCTCATAAATACCTACGTGTGGATATAAATAACGTCAAAAATGGAGTTCGTATGCAAAAGTTACGACCTTCCGAAGTTTCAGCTGTCTGAGTGCACGACACATGTCAGAAACCCTAATCTGATTGGACTCACGACGTGAGCTTAAAAACTCACGACGTGAGGAGTCAAACCGCCTCATTTTGCATCTAGAAGTCTACAGAATGATAACCCAAAAGCTCACGACGTGAGCTAGGTTTTCTCACGACGTGAGGACGCTGCAGGACACTATTCGAGGCTAGAAAACACGCGTTAAAGCTACGGGATGATTCTTGCCATAACTCACGAAGTGAAAGTATCATTTCTCACATCGTGAGGGCCAAAAATCTTACTATAAATAGTAGGTTCGACCATGACACTTCCTTACACCATTTCCCTTTCTCCTCTCTCCTTTGCTGAAGCCGTTTCGCTTCACGAGCTGCGACGATCTCGTACCGCTAACCGTTTCTGCTTAGATTACATAAAATCACGCTGCTAAGGTGAGTTTCACGGCCCCACTTTCTAATATTTCGGGGGAAAATGCATGCTAAATATTATATACACGTTATTATTATGTCTATATGATAGTATATCAGTATCAACATAGATAGTTATAATAACTGGGATATAGTGATTTCATATCTGAAAGTATACAACTATCGTAAAGTTGTTACCATGTTATTTCTATATTAGTATACTAATTTAGATCTTGAGTTATACTTAGGATTCTATATATATGTTATGTGCGATATAGTTCTAGAGTTATACTCAGAAGTTCTATATGTTAATTGATAAGTATGTTGTTATTATTGGTTTTATGTCAAGATAAAACCAGGAATGTTATATTTTGTTGTTATTGGTTTTATGTCAAGATAAAATATGGTTTTAATTCTAAATATAACTATTGTACTACCGCAAGGTGTGATCGTTGTACTACCGCAAGGTGTAATCCTTATACTACCGCAATGTATCATGCTTGTAAGAATAATAAGAGGTATAAAACTAAGTCATACAGTCGCAGCTATAGACTCATGGTAGAATAACTTTAGAAGCATTATACTTTGTCGATATACAAGTATGAATGTTAAGTATAAGTTTCCCAAAGACTTAAAATCTAAGTATAAGAATCTAGTAGGTATATTACTTGTATATTAACTAGACCACTATACCTATCCTACTTACTCGTATAGAATTGAAATAGATTTATACATAGCGGTTTTACTCGTATAGAATTGAAATAAGATTTATACGTAGCAACTTAGTTTGTATGGAATTATGAACATTTATATTTATAATATATGAGACTTATAGGTATATACTTATTTTGTAAGTGAACCATTATACCTAGGATATATATACTAAATGTTGGAAACTCAAAATAATACTTTCAAAACTATACTTTTGAACTTGGAAAATGTATTATTTTTATATGGAGTCAAAACCTGTGGACTCACCAACTTTATGTTGACGTATTTTAAATTGCATGTGTTTTCAGGAAGTTGATAACTATGATACGAGAAATGACGTTACACTGCCCGGTGTTTCCGCCGACGGCCGGGGTGTGACATTACAAGTGCAGAACAAGGAGGAGATTTATACCCTAGATAAGTGGAGAGCAAGTTCAAATGGCAGGTTGAGGTTTGCACAAGAATGGGAGATTTTCGACATTTTGGCAAATGGGTGGCGTCTAAGTTGTGGCGAATGGCGGATATGTGATTAGATTCAAGTTGAAGGACCATGACCTGAACACCTATATGTGGTTTAGTCGGATGCGGTTTCGAATCATGATTGATTATGGCTTGGTTTGGTAGATGGAGGGAAGGACCATGGGTTGGGCCCATGGCTGTTATGGGAGTGTTAAAAGATTACAGGTAGCCATTGCTTACACAAGGTTGATAGGCTGTCAGGGTAGTGATTTAAATATGAGATGGAGTCGTAGCATTCTTCAAGATGATATAGGTCATAACAAGAGTAGTTGTTAGGATGTAAGAGGATCACAACATAGGCATGGGTCAAGTGAGACCATTTTAATTTTTGACCACTCCTTGTTTGGAATGAGGATTTTTGGATTTATGGCAATGTTGTTGGGATTGTATAGCCCTTGAGTGGTTGAAACTCATGGACAACGCCCATTCAATTATGTAGATTGGGTGAGACCCATGGCTGAGGCCCCTTTGGTTATGATATTAGGGGTAAAACCCAGTAGAAATTGGCTTGATTGTGTTGTAGGATCACATTTAGAATTGGATAACTTTGTGATCAACAGATGGAATCCATATGGTACTTAGGCTCAGGTGGCTGGTAGCAGTTCTACTTTTGATCGGAGTCACGTAGTGTGGTTTGTCTAAGTGGCTTTGAATTTCACCAACTGTTGGGTGTCCGATACTTTGATTAGTTAGTAGGTAAGTGTGAGGCCAATGAGACCTTGGTTGGATCGAAGACGCGAATGTTAGTCAACAGGATGAGACTGAGGTGTTGGTTTGGCATCAATGCTTGAGACTCTTGTTAGGAGTCTCCCCTATGTTCAGGTGCAAGGTTATCTACATCAAAAAAATGCCAAAGGGTTCTGTTTTCCAGTAATCAAAAAGACGAGTTGGGGTTGGAGGAGTTGTGGGTCTGGCTTGCGAAGTGAAGTCAATATGGTTGTGATTCAGAATGTTTCTTTATGTATGGAAGTCAAACATGATATTAGGTTGTTGGATTTTGGAAAAAGTAGTGATGGTTACTCTTAATTAGGTTTCAGCAATCCTTGTATAGACAGAGTAGTGTGGTAGAAGAATTAGTAAGGAATGATTTTGAGGATGAAATCTTCTTTATGTGGGGGAAAATTATAACACCCATTTTCCAAAGTTGGTTGATTTACGGTGTAAGGAGTCAAAAGTTTGATTTTTGGATAAGATAGGTGTTTGGATGTGATTGAATGCGAATAGAAGTGTTTGGATGCAATTAGATGCGAATGGAGATGTTTGGATGCGACTAGATATGAATGGAGGTTTTTTGGATGCGAATAGAGATGTTTGGATATGACCATATGTGAATAGAGGTGTTTCGATTCGATCAGATGTGAATGCAGGTGTTTAGATGCGATTGGATATGCGTAGAGGTGTTTAGATGCGAAAAACAAGTATTCATATGCAATCAGATGCGAATGTAGGAGTTTAGATGCGATCATGTGTGAACAAAGGAGTTTGGATGTGATTAGATGTGAGTGGAGGTGATTGGATGCGGAAAGGGATTATCCGAATGCAATCGGAGGAGTGTTGATGCGAAGAGGGAGTATCCGGATGCAATTAGATGTGGACAAGGGTACTCATTCCAATGGTGGTTCTCATGCGAACAGTTGTTCCAAAGTAAGGAGGTACCTGGAGTACGCATTGCTTAGAGCCGCAGTGTGCAACCCTAAATTTTAGGGTTTGGACCCTATAAAATGTAACACCAGGTTTGATTTGGAAAGGTTTTATGCATGGACTCGACAAGTTGGGCGATCAACCGGTCGAGTAGAGTCGTGATATCATGGAACGCGGGACGGGACCGACTCGGCGAGTCCGAGCTGTTTAAAGAAAACCCTAAATTTTGGGGTTTGCCCCCTTATATAAACGACATTATACGCCATTGTAGCCTCCCTTAAAATCATAAGAGATCATTTACGGTCGAAAACACTTGGGTGTGTGAAGTAAGAGCTTTGGGAGCTTAAAAATTGGGATTGTGGAAGGAATTCCAAGCTTGAAGAAGAAGTATCAAGCGGAAAACACTAGATCTAGCATCTAGTTCGTCTGGCGCATTGAATCGAGGTATGAATCGGTTACCTTAAGCCTAGATTCATTTTGAGAGTTATGACCAACTTTGAGGAAATGGAAGCAAGCTTAGATCTGGACCTATCACAAGGATATGGTTCCAGATCTGGACCTTCTTAGGTCCCAAATATCATAAAGTTGCACCCTTTATTAAGCTTATTCCCTCTCCATGCATGAAAACCTTGTTTGAAGGTTAGTTTTGATGTTATGGCCAAGTGAGACTTTGCATGCACGTAAAGTTTGCAACTTTACGTG
Organism: Lactuca sativa; assembly: GCF_002870075.4. Classification (NCBI taxonomy): domain Eukaryota; kingdom Viridiplantae; phylum Streptophyta; class Magnoliopsida; order Asterales; family Asteraceae; genus Lactuca; species Lactuca sativa. The sequence continues at coordinate 108,497,977 of NC_056623.2, forward strand.
TTATCCACACTAGTAGAGTATATATCTGAAGTTTGGGACTTTGAGTTCCACTGGAAAGGGTCATAAACATAAGGGACTAAGGGGACTCGGCGAGTCGTGCAAGTGACTCGCCGAGTCAAGAGGGTTTCCTCGTTCACGACCAAGGGTTCACGGTCAAGGGTGTTCGATTGGGAGTTTATGACCGTAAACATCAAGGAACTCGACGAGTCTTTTGGATGACTCGGCGAGTCGATGAGTTAAGTAAGGAACCTAATGAGTGGCTGATTACAGTCGTTGAGTCAAGGTCAATATGGATTGTTGACCTTGACTACAGACCTAAACTTTGTGCAGGTTTGACTCAGAGGAGCCTTAGGTGCTTAGTTAAAATTATTTATTTGTTGGTTATAAGCAGTTTGGGAAGAGCAGCGTAGTTCATACCTAAATTCAGTTGCCGATTCAGCTTTGTGAGGTGAGTTTTCTCACCATACCAATAGGTCTAAGGCACCAAGGTCAGCCCATTTTTTGTTGGTTTGTTTACTTACTATGTAGAGGTGTGATATGTATGTATACATGATATACAGTAGAGATAGCCTCTATGGCTAATGGTAGAGATAGCCTTATGGCTAAAGGTAGAGACAACCTTTATGGCTGATGGTAGAGATAGCCTTGTGGCTAACGGTACAGATAGCTTCATAGCTAATGGACATGTGATAGTGGTAGAGATAGCTTTTATAGCTAATGTGATATGTGGTTTGTGTGGGGTATGCTCTAGGGGACTCACTAAGCTTTCAGCTTACCATCTGCGGATTTGTTTCAGGTACATTAGAGCCCAAAGGCAAAGGCATGGCGTGATGATGCAGCATGCACTCTATCTCTCTTTTTCAATATGGGTTGGGGACACTCTGATGTTTTGAAAATAATAATGATGTAATGTTGGGTTTTGAAAACATTTATTGGGATTTTCATGTTTTATGAAATATGGTTGACTAATTAAAAATGAAAAATTTCTTTGTAAAGTTTGGGTCGTTACATAAAAACTCATTACCTCCTTTGAGGTCGGCCTTATCTTAAGCCTCCATCCTCTATAGCAGCCCCCTTGAAACCCTATCCCCTTTTATGATATTCAGCCTCGAAACCCTATCCCCCTTTATCAATAAATTAGTCTCTCTCTCTCTCTCTCTTTCTCTCTCTCTCTCTCTCCCTCTCTCTCTCTCTCTCTCTCTCTCTCTCTTTCTCTCTCTCTAAAAGTCATCCTATTCAATTACTAGGTTTGAGGGAAACCCAAATGGACTTTTTTAATAATTCAAGTATATACCAATTTAGCTACAGGCTTAGACATCTAATCTAATAGTCTCCTACTTGGATAAGTCTTTAAATATAATTTCCAGTACAAGTTCTAAATTATCAACAAAAGGTATCTCCAAAAGCTACTCCAGTCCCTGATCTGATCAGATATTAGTCCTAAGATAAGTGATCAAATATTCATTCATTCTACAAGATACCGTATAAACACGAGAGTTGGATTAGAATCAATCTCATTGTCCAAAATTTTGTTTTTTGATTTCCTGATTTGTGATGATGTCATAAGACTTCTAATTGGACATATCAATTTAGTCTTGGTTGGGCCCAATACTATACGTCAACAACAAATCACCAAGTGGACCAAAGATATCACTTTTTCCCTTTAGGGAAAAAGGAACAAATAAACTTTGACTCATATGCTTGTATCCTTTACTCACAAAATCATACATGACACTACGTTTTATAACACCAAGTTATTGATGCGTTTTCGCAAAACCAATGTACAACCGATTTGTAAATTAGAACTCATTTATCTCGCTTTTAAGAATATAAGATACTATCGTCCCAAAATTACTTGTGATAGAATCCATTAAGTAAGTATCTTATCGTGGGTTTTCCAATACCCAAATATCCATTTTCTAAATACTCATAAACGTTATAGCAGCACAATTGCTATTTCTAAACTCCTTAGACAATCTACAGTTCAATTGATGACAATCTTCATTCACTACTTACTTCCTAAAGTATGAACGGATGGGGAGTTTTGAATAATCAAATTATTCAGGAAGTAAAACATGCAAAACAAAACACAAGAATAAATAATTGATAAAGGCAGTATACAAACTTATAAATAAATTATATTATTCAATCACCAAAATCAATTACATTTATTTTGTTATAAGTTTCAAAATAATCATCTAACCACTAAAACTAATATCATCTCTCAAACCAAAGCCCTTAGCATGTTGACTAAGTTTAACCTTACTCAGAGCCTTTGTGAGAGGATCTGCAAGATTGTCTTCTGAAGACACTCTCTTTACTATGATATGACCTACTTCAACTCCATTTCTGATATAATGGAACTTTCTGTCGATATGTCTTAATTTACCATGATCTTGCGGATCTTAGGTCAAAGTAACAACTCCTTTATTATCGTAGAAAAGTTCCATTGGCTCCTGAATGGTCAGAACTACTATGAGATTGTCGACGAACTACTTTGAGATGTCCTACTTGTAACTTTTCCAAGTAATAGCTCCTTCATTTAACATAAACACGTAGCCAAATTGAGAACGACTATTGTCTCTATCTTTTTGAAAGATGGCATCACTATACCGACTTACTCTAAATGTATTAATACCACCAAGGACTAGGAACAAATCTTTTTCCTTCAAAGATCCTTAAGAATGTTTTTCACTTCTGTTTAATGAGTTCTGCTAGGATTTCCCTGAAAGCGATTGACCATGTTCAAAGCAAAAGACACATCAGGGTGAGTTCATGTCATATCGTACATGTTCGATCCCACAGCCAAAGCATATGGGACTCGACTCATCTCCGCTATCTCTTCATTTGTACCAGGGCTTTGAGTCTTACTCAACTTGGCATTACTCTGGATAGGTAGCTCTCATTTCTTGGAATTTTCCATAAATAACATTTTAGTACCTTATCCAAATATATACCTTGACTAAGATGAATTAGTCTTTTCTTTCTATCCATTAAGATTCTTATCCGAAGAATATAGACCGCCTCTCCCAGATTCTTTGTAGCAAAACACTTTCTAAGCCAAGAATTCACTTCTTGCAAATTTGTAATTCGTTTCCTATAAGAATTATGTCATCAACATACAATACTAGAAAGGTTAGGATACTCTCACTAGCCATGACATACACACAAGACTCATCTTCACTCCTAGAGAAACCAAATTCTTTGACTTTCTCATGTAAGTAAAGATTCCAGCTGCGAGATGCTTGTTTCAATCCATAAATAGATTTCTCAAGCATACACACTCTATTAGGAAACTTTGCATCTACAAAACCCTCTGGCTCACTCATGTTAACATCTTCAACCAACTTGCCACTAAGGAAAGCATTTGGACATCCATCTGCCATATTTTATAATCATGAAAGACAACTATGGCAAGCATTATGCTAATAGACTTTATCTTAGCCAATGGTGAGAAGGCGTATCACAGTCAATCCTTGGGGTTTGAGTAAAGCCATTTGCAACCAATCGTGCCTTGAAAGTGTGTACCTTTCCATCCATATTGATCTTCTTCTTGAAGAACCATTTGCAACCAACTGTATTTTGACCAAGTTCTTGATCAACCAAATACCAAACATGATTATCATACATGGATTTGATCTCGCTATCTATATCCTCTTTCCACTTGGTAGCTTCATTGCCTACTATCGATTCCTTGTAGTTAGCTGGTTCATCTAAATTTTCCAGTTGACCATCACAGATAAATGTGTCACCATCAGATGTTATATGAAAACCATAGAACGTTGGTGACATTATAACTCTACTAGATTGGAAAAGAGGTAACACATTATCAATGGGTTCAACATGAATCTCATCCTTTGGTTGAACGCTAGTATCTTCTAAGGTTCCTTCATTGGTTGTCTCTTGAATCTTTTCAAGGTTAATGGTACTCCCACTGTCCTCTTTGCATATGGTCTCTCTCTGTCTCTCTCTCTCTCAAAAGACTTCCCTTCGTGCTACAAATACCATGTTCTCACTAGGTCTATAGAACAAATATAAAAAACACTTATGTGGGTAGGCATTGAAAATACATCTCTCACTTCTAGGTTCTAGCTTGTACTGAATCTTTCGTCTAACAAAAGCTTCACAACCCCAGACCTAGATATGTACTAATGAGGGAATCTTCCCTGTCCATATCTCGTGAGGTGTTTTGACAACCTTCTTATTCGGGACAAGATTAAGGATATGGTCGGCTGTCTCTAAGGAATACCACAGAAATAAATGGGAAGAGAAGCTCGACTCATCAGGTCCAATTACACCTATCAACTACACAAGTAAGTTGTGGTGTCCTAGAAGGAGTCAATTGTGAAACAATTCCACATTCGTTAAGATAGTTGTGGAACTCGATACTAAGATACTCTCCGCGTCTATCAGATCGGAGCATCTTTATCTTCTAGATTAATTGATTCTCAACTTCATGTTTAAACTCTTTGAACTTTTCAAAGGTTTTTGATTTATGCTTGAATAAGTAGATATAACCATATCTTCTATAATCATATGTAAATGTCACATAAAATCGATTAACGTCCCTTATGGTGGATCTGAAGGGTCCACACACATCTGTATCTATGAGATCCAACAAACCTTCACCTCTGTGACAAGATCCAGTGAAAGATGATTTTTTAGTCTTCCTAAAGACAAGATCCGCATTCATGATCTGGCATTAAGTCAAATGATTCCAACACTCCATCCTTTTGGAGTTGGGCGATGCGTTTCTTGTTAGTGTGCCAAAGATAACAATGCCACAAGCATGCATTTTCTAAACCATTAGACGAATATCTATGGAAAAAACTATTACCTATGCTATCAACATAAATCACAATTTCATACACACCATCACAAGGTAAAGCTTCAAACAAAAACTGTCATTTTAATAAACCAAAATCGATCCATTTATATCATTAAACGACTATCAAAAACCTTGTCTAAACAGCACACGAAAAGAAATAATGTTTCACGTCATTTCTAATGAATAACAATAGTTAACTAAATCTAATCTAACTTCACTACTAAGCATAAGACTATAAGTTCCAATCATGGTAACAGAAGAAAATCGCCCACTTGATTAGATTCATCCTTCCATGCCCCACCTCTTTACTTTCTCTTAGTCCCTTTAAATCAGAATAAACCACATCCTGTATCAAGGACTTAATAACAAGTAGGTTGTGAGCTATTAGTTTGAAGAGTGTAAATATCTACCGACTATGGCTTTACTTTTCCATCCTTGATGTCCGGCAAGTACTTAGGGCCGCTTCGTTCCAATGGCCCTTGTCTTTACAATACAATCAAATGGCCTCCATGGGATCACTATCAGAAGGAATATCATAACTGGGCTTTGCTTTTTGGCCAATGCTAGACGACCCAACATGGGCTTTGCCCTTCTAGTTCTTCTTAGAAGCACTTTTCCTTTTTTTCCATTGTTTTGCCCAATGGCAAGTACAACAACATTTGTAAATGTAAGGATCATGTCTATATCCAACTCCTCGTCAAAATTTACATTTAGTCTTTCAAAGCGCTCTACATATCTTTGCATTCTTTTCAAATAGTTTTAGACATACTCTCCTTCCTTCAATTTGCAATCCATTAATGCTTTTATGACCTCATACTTATCTTGACATGCTCTCTTGTGAAACTTTTCCATAAGATCCAAGTTCATCTCATATGGCCAGTAGTCCTCATAGAACTTTTGTAACATAGGAATCATGGTGGCAACCATGATGCAAGCAACTTTAGTAACATTTTCATAGTGTTTCTTGTAGGAGACTATTTCTTCAGGAGTAGAAGCGGTCTTATCAATCTCAACGAGTTGTTTCTGAAGGATATTTTTTTGCCCTCCTATCGAAGAGCCATCTTGATGTTGTGTATCAAATCATTTTAGTTAATTCCATGCAATATCACCTTGGACACAATCGAGAGTAGCGAGAAATTGTGGGTAGAGTTTTGAGAAACATAAGTAGTACCAGAAGTACAAATCTATAGAGAAAAGAAACTTGTTTTAGTTAGATGAAAATAATCCTTAATATTTCAACCCACAAATAATATTTAAGTCTAGGATCCAAAATAACAATTCATATACTAGAAGAGAGATGGTGTAATCTTATCGTGAATTTATGAAGGTAGGTAAATTCACTTTACCAATTTCAAACTATGAAATTCCTAAATCATTTGAGATTCATTGAATCATGTCAATGAAATGTTTAATCTCCAATTACGCTCTTTTATTTGTGACTGGGATGTCGAGGATCACAAACAAGATGTGAATAACCATACAAATATGCTTGGCACTCTCGATGTCATTTATCATCTCTATTTAATGTGCCGATTAACTACACATGCCCCATTAACAATGATAATTTTCGAGATGTCCATTATTACTCTTTATAGTTAATATTAGTGTGCCAGTTAACCACACGTGCTCCACTAACTACATATAAAGTATAACGTGCAATGAGATTATGTCCTATCAAATCTGTTCAGATAACGATCCTCCACTATACAAGAGAGCAGTGTGTAAGAGTGGATACCCAATGGTAGTCATTTTATAGGCCACTTCCTTAAGCTTCCCTTATAGTATGGATTTGTAAGTGAGACGTACTAGCGATTTGAGTAACTTGTCTTTTACGTATAATATATTAAAACTTTTAAATATACATATAGTATAAGGTGTATTTTAATTTTTTCTAAAATACTAGGTTAAATTTAAAATTTTGAAATTAATGTAAAAAATCAATTTAATTTAAAATAAACCAATTTTTGGTTTAATCTTTTTGTTTTAATTATATAATTAATTAAATTAATTAAATCTTAAGGATAATTCACAAATTCAAGATATAGGATATCTGATTACAAAGATAAATATTCAGTTTTACACAATTTAAACATTATCTAAAGTAATTATCCTAATAAATTTTGAATTAAGCAAAAACAATTTCACTTATCAGAGGGTTCACTACGTCGTGGTATAGGACTACGACGACGTAACAGAACAAAGAAAAATGCGGATCTGAAGATCCCTATGTCGTGATAGAAGCGTACCACAACGTGGCGCTACGATAGAATGACGATTCTGCCAAATCTCCAAGTCAGGTTTTATTCAAGTTCAAACAATGTACTATGTCACACCCCGCTAAAGCAGAAACATGGGGCGCAGCAGTACAAAGGGTCTCATAGCAAAAGTTAAAAGACAACACCAACCATAGTATTAAAAGCTTTATAATTTACAATAAGTTTGAACAAGATTTAAAAATAATTACAACGTATAAAAAGAAGCGCACATGCGAATGCTCCTACAAGTGATATGTTTCTATGTGCCACTTAGTCGATGATTCCTGAAAAAGCATGTAAAATGAGCGTCAACAATAAAAATAGTTGGTGAGCTCACAAGTTTACAAAAATACTGGTTTCATGAATCGTAATCAAAGTTTTGATAGAAGTTTCCATTAATAAAAGCACGTTGCTAAAATGAGTAAATAAGTTGCATAAACAAAGTTCGTTGTTATCATGAGAAATAAAGTATGTTGCCAAAAAGAGGTGGAAAGTTCATATTTTCATGGGAAATAATGTTCAATGCTAAAATGAGTAAACAATTTTCATTGCTAAAATGAGTATACAAGTTACACTGCTAGAATGAGTATAAAAGTTTCGTTTCTAAAATGAGTATACATGTTTCATTGGTAAGATGCATATACAAGTTTCTTTGCTAAAATGAGTATACAAGTTTCATTGCTAAAATGCGATGTATGATTCATATGTGCATCAAGTATCCAATCAGGAGTTCAGAACCAAAGACTAAAGACCGAATCATGCCCTATTGACTACTATGTATATCGCAAACATAATGTATAAAATGGTAAAATGCACTTTGCGAATCATGCGAACGAGGAGTTGTCTACCTCCTAACAACGCTATCCATAATGACCATGGGATCAAATAGTTAATGGGTCGTCTCAAAGGATTCTAGGAACATAACCGTGATACAGGCCTCATGAATTAAAGTAAGATACACATACATGAAAAATATAACAACCAAGTTTATATGAGTCAAAATAAATACGACGAACATAAATAATTTAGGACATACTTTTCCACCCTAAAACATTTAAATACCGAAAATAGGGGAGTTGTGAATACTGACAATGATATGTGAAGGTATTTGTGATGCCTTGAGGTAACTTCCCTCACGTCCTACTACCGATTCCCTATGATATGGTTACACACTAGTAAGTCTCTATTCGAAAATCTAACAGTAGTATACTTAACTTCTACAATAGAATTATGCCAATATTATGCCAATATGGTTACACACTAGTAAGTCTCTAGTAGTATACTTAATCTAACAGTAGCAAAGTTAGTAGTTTCCTAGTGATCATTGGAATCCTTTAGTCTTTTGGCAGGATCCTCGATCGCTGGGATTAAGATGTGGATTATTAGGATCCTGGTTTCTGGCAGGATCCTAAGAGAAGATCCTAGATTGTCAAAAGCATCTTCATCCGCATTGTCTTCTCTAGGAATTTGGTTTAGGCTAAATGCTTAGAGTTATAAGGCTAAGTTTTTGAGGATCTAGAGATATTGTGCTAGTCTTTCTCCTTTTACTGCATAAGATCCATTAAAATGGTTTGTAAATAATAAAGAATTGATGAATACCTGAAGATTCTTGATTTGAAGATCCTTGGCTAACTTTAATTCCATGATTAGTGCCTCATATTTTGCTTCATTGTTCGTTGTATTGAACTCATAGCTGATTGCTTGGGGTAGGATGTCCCCCTGTGGCGATTTTAGTATGATCCCTATGCCAGTTCCTCTTTGTTTCAATGATCCATCTGTGAATAGTGTCCATCTTCCCATGTTTTCTTCTTTTAGAAGTTTTTTCTCTTCTAATACTACTTCATTTTATAGATCTTCACTAAAGTCAGCCACAAAGTATGCCAATGCTTGAGACTTTATAGCAAATATTGGCTCATACTTTATGTCATATGTGCTTAATTTCACAGACCACTTTGCCATCGTTCCTGACATTTCTAGTTTTCTCATAACATTGTTAATGGGATAATTAGTTCTTAGATTTATATGATGTGTTTCAAAATAGTGTCTTAGTTTAGTAGAAGCAGTTACTAATGCAAGTATAATTTTTCAAAGTGGGAGTATCTGGTCTCAGGATCCAAGAGACTTTTACTTACATAGAAGATGGGATGTTGGTCCCCATTATGATCCTTAGCCAAGACTGTGCTCACCGTGTTTGAGGATAATGAAAGTTAGAGGATATATGATTCCCCATCCAATGATTTTACCAATAGGGGTGATAGACTTAAATATTTTTCAATTCCTGGAAATCATCTTCATGTTCCTTGTTCCACTTGAATCTTTTGTTCTTCTTCAAGATGTCGTAGAAAGGCTTGCATCTTTCTGAGGATCTCGAGATGAACCTATTTAGGGTTGCCACTCTTCCTGTTAGTCTTTGAATATCTTTTCTCAAGAATGGTCTTCATTTGCTCCGGGCTTCCTTCAATTCTTCTTTTGGTCACCATGTATCCATCTAATTTGCGTGATTTCATTCCAAAGTGACGCTTGGAGGGATTTCGCTTCATATTATATTCAGACAGTATGTCAAAGGCTTCTTCAAGATCCTTGAGGTGATCTTCAGCTTTTTGGACTTGACCACCATGTCATCGTTGTAGACTTCCATGGTGTCCCCTAGTTTCTCATTAAACATCTTGTTGACTAGCCTTTGGTATGATGCACCTGCATTTTAAAGACCAAATGGCATTGAAGTATAACAATAGATCGTTGTTGAAGTTATGAATGTTGTATCCTCTTGGTCAGATGGTTCCATTTGGATCTGTTGGAATCCTGCGGATGCATCCATGATTGTTAATAATTCATGGTCTGCTGTCGTGTTTGTCATGGAGACTATGTGTGGTAGAGGAAAAGGATCCTTTTGACAAGCCTTGTTAAGATCTATGTAATCTACACACACTCTCTGCTTACCATCCTTATTTTGTACCACGGCCACATTAGATAGCCACCTTAGGAATTTCACCTCCTTAATCGTCCTTGTTTTGAGAAGTCTTTCTACTTCTTCTTGTATAACTTGGTTTCTCTCCGGAGCAAACATCCATCTCTTTTGGTGTATTGTTCTGAAAGATGGATCAATGTTAAGTTTATGGGTTATTATATTTTTCTCTATACGTGCCATGTCCTCATGCTTCCATGCAAACGTCTTGCTTTTAGCTTTGAGGAACTTTATTAGATCATGTTCGATTTGTTCAGGCATTGAGGATCCTATGAGAGTTTTGGCTTTAGGATCCTCAAGTTTCAGGGGCACTTCTTTTATATCTTGTTCTCTTGTTTCCAGTATGTCTTGTGCTCCTCTGCTTTAATTGCTATGCTTGTCGTGGTATCATCGAGGCTTTCATCGAAGTCTTGTAGGATTCTTTGGATTCTCATTAATCTCTTATGATCTTCACTGTCCCCCATGGGGTAGGCATCTTCACATACTAATGATATGTTGATGAAACGACCTTCATTTTGTGGATCCATGGTCTACCTAGTATAACATTATAAGACAATATTGTATCAATTACAAAAAAAACGTTGTATTGAGTTTACCCCATCTTTTTAGACAGGTAGCTTTATCACGCCGACAGTGTGTTTGGTTTTGCCACTGAATCTGATTAGCATTGAGGGTCTTCTAACTATTTCAGACTCTGGGATGTTCATTCTTTTAATGCGTCTAGGAGTATAGTGTTGACTGAGGATCCTCCATCGACAAGGATCCTCTGAAGAAATGGTTGGCAATGTAAAGAGTGATCACCAAACCATCATGGTGAGGATCCTGGATGTCTTTTCTATCGACTTCGTCGAATGTGATCTCCTTTTCGTTTGTGATTGACTTTTTCTTCCGTGGTACTTTTTTCTTTCTCTGTTTTTGACACATTGGCGTGCCTCTTTGCTGCAGAATAAGAGGAACCACAAATGTCAGATCCTCCAGAGATCACATTCATTACCATGGCATCAACAGGAGGGGATCCTGGTATGTCGAGGATCTTCTAAGGATTCTGGTCTTTCTCTTTTGATCTCTCCTTTCTTCTTCCAAGGATTTGTTTGAGGTATCCTTTTCCTAAGAGGTAGCTGATTTCCTTCCTGAGAGCTATGCAATCCTTTGTGATATGACCAAAGTCTTCATGGTATACACACAATTTGGACTTGTCCTTCCAAGCGATGGATTTTACTCCTTTTCTTGGACAACTTTCTTTGTCTACAAGATCATGCAAACTATGTGATTGAATAAATCCTCCTCTATCTGTTGCTAGCATATATTACACCTGAAATATCCATAGAAAAACAATAGTAAGTAATTTCAGAAAAGTCTTCTTCCTCTACCTCATCTTCAAGGGCATTAACCATATGATAGTCAGGTTTGGAATACGGTTTTGAATTATAGGATCTTTAGGCCGAGGAGTTGGCCTTTCTATAAGGGTGATCGTAAGAGCTTGGTGGGTTACTCCTCTTTTGGATCTCCTTGTATTCTTTGAGCCTTATGAACCTTCATGCTCTGCTCCTAACTTCGTCCATCCTTTTGCATGGAGTCATTATGAGATCTTCTTAGAAAGGAGAGTCGTTCTTTAAGCCTATTTTAAAGGCTTCAACTACAGTCGCCATGTCGATACTGGGGTTAATCAGAACTTCTCTGCCTAACCTGCTCATAAAAGTCCTATGGGATTCCTTAGGATCCTGGACCACCCGATAGAGATCACTAGTAATCTTTTCAAAGGTTTTGCTACAAGAAAATTGATTGTTAAATAAATTAACTAAATGAGAAAACGATGTAATAGAGTAAGGAGAAATGTTAAGAAGCCATTTTAAAGATGATCCTATGAGGGTTCAAACAAAACCCTTGCATAAGCAAGCTTCTTTCAAGTGAGTGGGTATGAGAATGATTTCCATCCTTTCCCTGTATTGTGCCACACGCTCCTCAGGATCTATAGTCCCGTCATAAGGCTTCATGTTGGGGGTTTGGAAGTGCTTTGGGACTTCAGCATCGGCTATTGCTAGAACAAATATGGAGATCATGTGGGTTATGGGGGATACTTCTGGTTGCTCTCTTGGAGTTGCGCTCAGGTGGGAACAGAGGCTAATATTGAGGATTCTATCTCGTTGCGAATCATTGTGGATCTCATGTTATCAAAGTTCGGGATCTTGGGTTGCAAGATCGAGGGTGCTGCTTCTTGAGGATTGTGGATTTCAGTCCTTATTCTCTCCACTTTCTTGAGAATTGTCTTGTTATCCTCCTGTTGTTGAGTGACTTGAAGTTCTAGTCTCTTTATCATATCGAAGATTTCATTGTTGGAAATCAGCACAGGAGGATCCTGGAGTCCTTTGGTAATGACCGGAGAGGTGTTTTTCTTTGGTGCTTCTAAGGCTTTCTTGGGAGCTCCAGCTAGAGGTGGTGGATGGTTTTTGGAGGAAATGGGAGGAATTGAGGAAGAGGATAGTGTCGATTGTGTAGACATGCTTTCTCGAAAGATTTTGAGCACCACGGCCCCACGGTAGGCACCAAATTGTTTTGGTTAAAAATTACACAAGTGAAACTCAACCAAATTCTATGAGAGGTTGTGATGTTCAGAATAAAACAAGTACAAAATGATGATCAAAGAGACACAAATGTTTTACAAGGACTTCCCTTGATCCTTGCTAGGATCTTCAACATAAAACCTTGGAAGGTGATAATGATCACCTGCCTTGATGATTTTATTGATTGCAAATGTTGATTACAGAGATGAATGTAAAAATGGAAGTACAAGTATCGTAGATAAGCTAAGTGTGTTCACATTGTGTGTGTAATACAAGTGTTACTTATAGTCTAAAGCAAATAACAACAAGTCCGATAATTCCAGGATGCTCCGAGATCATCTTATAGACATTATTTGACTTGGTACTCCAGGCCTTTTGCATGGTCAAGATGATTCTTCGCCGATAATAAGTCTTCAGCTAACTATTTCTGCACATTTGAGAAAAATAAAGAATCATATAACCGTTATATATGTTTGGAAAATAAAGGATAATAATCAGGATCCTAAAGTATGTTTACGGATCTTGAAGTTTGAGGATCCTGAATGTAATTTTGGGATCCTGGCCCTAACACCCATCAATAGTATTATGCAAAACACAGAGATGCCAGGTAGGATGGCAAAGTGGTCCATGAAAGTAGGTACATATGACATCAAATATGAACCAAGATCAACAATAAAGTAGAAAGCACTAGCAGACTTTGTGGTTGATTTCAGTGATGATCTACAACCTGAACTAGAGTTAGAAAGCAGCAACTCCAGAAAGAAGAAAGCATGGGAAGATGGACATTCTTCACTAAAGGATCCTCAAACTTTAGAGGAACTAGCCTAGGGATTATACTAAAATTGCCACAGGGTGACATCGTACCCCAAGCGGTAAGCTGTGAATTTGATGCAACCAATTACAAAGTTAAATACGAAGCATTGATCATGGGATTGTAGCTGGCCAAGGATCTTTAAATCAAGGATCTTCAGGTTTTCTTTGACTCCTTATTATTTACTAATCATTTTAATGGATCCTATGCAGTAAAGGAGAAAGACTAGCAGTATACCTCCAAATCCTCAAAAATATGGACTTTGAATACGAAGCTTTTAGCATAAGCCAAGTTCCCAGAGAAGAAAATGTTGTGTCTGACGTGCTAGCCAACCTAGGATCTTCCTTAAGGTACCCGCCAAAAATCAGGATCTCTATATCCCATATACTGATCCTAGTGATAGAAGATCCCTCCAATAAACCAGGTGATCATAATTACCATGACAAACAACTAACGTAGCAATAATCTAGGATCCTGACCCTCAACCACTTACTTAGGATCCTAACTGCTAGGATCCTAACATTAAGGATCCTCCACAACACTCCAAATCTTGGATCCAACCTATTATGGAGTCTCTCCAAAATGGCACAATCCGAAGAGAAGGAAAAAGTGATATAGCATTCAATATGAGGGTCTCACGATTTGTGATGATATAAGGAAAACTATACATGAAATCCATGGCATGTCCATACCTTAGATGCTTAGAACATAATGAAGTTACAGAAGTCCTAAAATATATACACGAAGGAGAGTGTAGAAACCACATTAGGGCCATATCCTTATGCTCCAAAACATTAAGGACTGGCTACTACTGGCCAACAAAGACAAATGATGCTTTCTTGCATGCCCAAAAATGTGATGCTTGTTAAAGACATAGCAACATCATACATCAACCAACAATAGCGTTCTATCCTATCATTTCCCCTTAATCATTCATGAAATGAGGAGTGGATATAGTTGGAAAGCTACCAAAGGCCCCTGGGGGAAAGGTGTTCATGCTAGTGATAATGGAATACATCTCAAAATGGATGGAGGTTGAAGCCTTTGTTCAAATACGAGACAAGGAAGTAGTATCGTTTATCAAACGAAATATCCTGACTTGGTTTGGGATCCTTGCTGAGATCATATGCGATAATGGATCCCAGTTCATAAGCAAAAGGACTAGAGACTTTTTCACAAGTTGGGGGATTAAAATGATAATGCTGACTCATGTCCACCCTCAAGCTAATGGTCAAGCTGAATCTGGCAATAAGATCATATTAAAAAATCTAAAGAAGAGGTTAGATGAGAAGAAAGGAAGATGGGAAGAAGAACTTCCTCTCATCTTATGGGCAGATAGGACCACTTCAAAGGCAACCACAGGTAAAACTCCATACTCTTTGGTGTTTGGAACCGAATCCATGATCCCGATTGATGTAGTAATCCCAACAACAAGATATCAATTGCAGGATCAGGAGAGTAAAAGTAGGATTCTAGCTCAAGATCTTAACACTACTGATCAGGAGAGTAACGGTAGGATTCTAGCCGTGATCCCTAGAAGGTAACATCCTACCAAGACCCTGGAATGTCATCCACCTAAAATCATACCTCATGTAAGTTATGTCGATCATTTTTGAACAAAATCAAGGTACACTGTCTACCTTCTACTCTTATCTGATTCTTTTTATTATTATTAATGCCAATACTAAATTAAGCATCAGAGGGGTGTTGGCCGAGCTAACACCCACCCCAGGCTAACATTTTCTATGGGTAGGAAATCAAATACCTTAACACATAAGGATCCTAGCATTCAAGGATCCTAACATGTATGGATCCCAACGTTTAATGATCCTAGGATTCAAGGATCCCAATAGAAACATGGTTCTGTAATTCCAAAGATTGCATTAGGTACTTATCGAGATAACTACGAATAGAGACTTATCATCTCTTCTAAGACTAACAGTACTTAATCCCCTCTAAGGTTTAAAGAGTTCATTAACTCTTTCATATGAGTTAAGGTTTCTACACCTCGCTTGGATGCAAGAACCTTTACTATGGAATGTAAATAAGGGGATCACTTCACGCTTTAGTGACTTGGCAACCCTCTTATTTCTTAATATATGTCAATATCCAAATGTTTAAACATAAGGTCCATAACACTTATGTGTTATCCTAAGTTGAGATCTTCCTAGTAATTTGTTAATGTTAATAATGCTTACGTGTTATTCTAAGTTGGGATCTTCACCAGAAAAAAATGAGGTTTATAACATTTTCATGCTATCATCTTATTTCAGATTTTCCCAGTGATTTACTAATGCTTGTAACACTAATGTGTTACTCTGAAATTGGGATTTTACTCAGTGATCTGGTAAGAACTATAACATTAACATGTTGTCTGAAGTTGGGATACTCCCCAAAAAATACGCAAGGCTTGTGACGTTACCATAAAAAAACAAGAGCCTTCCTGGTTCTTTCCCCAAGTTGGCGTTATTTACAATTGATTCTTAAATTGGGGTCCTTCCCATTTCACTAAGATAAGGATCCCCCTCACGAACTCCTAAAGCAAAGATCCTTTCCACACAGAAGATTCAAAACTTTTCATGAGTCAAATGATTGCAAATCCTAATGATTACCAGATTTTACTTATCTTTAAGTTATTTTTCCTATGCAATTATAAGGAGTTTTATTCTTCTAAAGATCTTAAGTGCTTTAAGATCCTAAACTAATTACTAGTTGTTCCCCTGAAATGCTATAATCATATAAAGAAAATTAACAATATAGCATAAAAGGTTTGCTCACTAACCTAACAAAAGAAAGAGTGAAATATGGTTTTACAGACCCAAATTTATTCAAAAATTTTTTAAACTAAATCAATCTTAAGTTTCAGATTGATCACCACCAGCCGGAGCCACCTCTATCTTCTCTCATCCTTCCTTTGGATCTGATGCATGATCCTGAATGGCACCTGCAGGATAGCTAGTCAATTTGCTATTGGCCTCACTCCATGCTGCTATGTTCTAGGATCCCGCATTCCCAAGATCCTCTGGAAGCTTAACTTTTTCCTCCCAGAAAACAACAACATCACTTATCCTCACTTTAGTAATCACGTCATCCATCTCAGCCACATGCTCCTTTTCTATTTCAGCTTTCTCTCTAGACAGCTTCTCTAACCTTTGCAGGAGCTCCTTGTTGACTCAATCCTGCTCCCTCAAGGCATGCTCTTTTTGAGCGAGCTTGGCTTTGAGATCCTTATCAAAGCAAGAGACATTATCAACAACCTAAGACGAATAATGATGAATAGATAGTAAAAATAAATGCAACTTCTTAAGATCCCATGCATCAGATGGTTTCCTCCTGCGAGATGTGGGGGTCTTCATAGTGAGTTCAAGTCGAGTCTTCTTAGGAGGAAGAGAATGAGGGACCTTTTCCTTGTTTACTATGAGAAAACCGCTAGACATGTCATCTTCAACTTCAGACAAAACAAATTGAGTACTAGAACGAGTGTTTTTGGATCCTATACAATAAGAAGGACCCCCATAAAATTAGGATCTTGATGATAAAATAGAAAAAAATACTGAGGAGGATCCTTACCAATGGCCATCGAAGCTGATGTAGATGAACCTTCTTGAAGACTAGGAGACTCAAGCTTGAATGATCTAATGTATGCAGGTACAACATGAAAATGCTTCACTTTATCCTTAGTTTCCTAAACATCAGGGAAAGCTTCACCAAACATGTAACCTTCATCAAAATGAACAAAAAATGAAGAGTAAATCCTTGGATCCTCAAGATCAATAAATAAGATCCAACCTTTCTCAACCCAAGATTCAGGCAAGAGATCCCCACAGTCAATAGAGTCTCACCTCACAAAATGAACTTTTCCATCTAGGCTCCATCATTATGTTTGCTTTTCAAAATAACAGGGGGTTTGTTGGTTTTAACCCTGAGTAGAAAACAAAAACTCCCAAAAGTAGAAAGATCATAAACAAAAGCTAACTCAGTAAGACCAATGTCTAGATTGTAGGAAAGATTCACTCACTTGATCCAGTACAAAATTCTCCAAATAATGGGTATAACATGGATATAGGAAAGCTTAGTGGGTTAAAAGAAATTAGAATCAATACCCGAAAAATTATATTTGAAGACCAAAGAAAAGGGATGTTCATGGAAGCATACCCAAGAAGGAGAAACAAAGTCAAGCTGAATAGAAGGATCAAAGGACCTGAAAATTCTATCAGAGGGAAAAGCTCCATTGGCCTTAAGGGATTTCATGTCCTCGTCCTTGAAGGAGCATACCTCATCATGGTCCAAAATCCCCTGATCAACAAAGTCATTCTCTGGAGGAGTAGTAATGGTGGCGCAAGAACAGGTCATCTTCTTACCCATGATCGGAGAAAAGAAGAGTACAAAAGAAAAACAAGGGGAAGAAATTACCTATGAAGATGACCAGAGACATGTTGGGAAAGATAAAAAAAGTTAAGAGGATTACCCTATTTAACCCAATGGCAGAAGATAGAAGGTACGATTTGACTGTGTGATGATTAACATTGGGTGACTAAAACCCTATCCGATTAGGGCTTAAATTAAAATCTTTTATATATTTCATTTATTATTTTTAAATTATACCTTTAAATATGGTAAAACTAATCTTAATATTTTGCAGGTATAATTTGGGGGTTGTTGTTATGGGCATGATCCTTAACTCATATTCAGGATCCTTAAATATTTCTAAAGCCTCATGATCCTTTAACATATCCCAGGAACCTGACTACTACCACTAATATTTCTAACACATGTAATGGCTATATTTTTTTCTCATATGTGCAGAACTAGTCAATACAAGACTCATTCTCAACGAAGAGTCATCTTAATCAAGAAAAATGTCCAAAATACCAAATCAAAAAACGTTCATATGTTGATTCCGGAGGATCCCGAAATTATTGGACTTCCTGTTACTTACACTAAGCTATAAATAGAGCATGTATCTAGCACATAACATATACGATTATCCCTAGCATTACTCTTGTACTTGTATTACATTAATAATCTTTGTAACCTCAGATTAAAATCAATAAAACACATCAAGGTAGGTGATTATTATCACATCCCAAGGTTTTATGCCAAAGATCTTACAAAGGATCAAGGGATTTCCTTGTAGCTTATTTTTCTTGCTTTAAATACCATTTGATACTTATATTACACTAACACCACAACTTCTCATACAATTTGGTCGAATTACACTTGATAAATTTTTAACCAAAAACAATTATCAGGTTTCAATTTTCTTATATTATTTTGAATATCATCTTTATGTAAAAAGGGAAGCAAAGATGTTTAGAAATTAAAAAAAACGAAAAATAAATTGAAATGTAAATTTTATCAACTAAGTGGATTTAATAAAAAAAGATCCAAAAACAAATTTGTTTTGGTTTCTTTTTATTATTAGTACCTGCAATCAAGTTCAACTAGAGAAAGAAAGAAAGTATAAGAGAAAATTTGTGTTAATTTGTTTGTGTTTGGTTATTAATTAGTTTTGATAACTTCGATATTTAGAATCGTCTAGAGGTGAACCCATTTATTGTAGGGTGGTGTTGCAGAATTTAACAGTTTAATCAAAGATTAAAAACCAATGTCTGATTGTGTTAGTTATAACCAGTTATGCTTATAAACATTGTTGTTCGTATGATTAGAAGACATCGATAATAGTCATTTATTATTATAACTATTGACAACATAAGTGATGAGATTACCATTTATAATCATTTATGATTATGACACCATATGATTTTGTTACTAATCATTTATTTTAATATTTTATTGATCTTTTATTGTATTTTCATGTTATTTTCATTTTGTAGATATTGATCAAAGAAAAATGAATGTTAGATTTTTTTTAGGTATCACTACTGCTTGTTACACAAACTCTCGAGCCGTTTGATTAAAAATAGAAGAATGATGTTGGAACCGATTCAAGAAAATGGTTGACATAGGGATGAATTTTGTAATTTTTTGTTCATTGCGGTGGTTTAATCATTGTTGAATATAATCATGTATAAATATAAGAAATTAATCTTGACATATTCATTTATGAATATAAATGTAAAAATATATAAACTCAATATTTGGAAAATTATTTATGAATATAATTGTGTTTGATAATGAATTATTAATGTATTGATTTTTTTTATTTGTTATTATATTCATGTATGATTAGTAATTTAGTTTTTTATTTTTTTATAAATGAAATTTTTTATCTCTAAATTTTATTTTATTTAGTAAGGATTACAATCATATATATTCTTATAACTATAAATGTGTTTTATTAATATATGATTAAAAACATGTTGATGAATTATAAACTAAAATATAATCATTTTTTAACGAAAAAATGAATACAAATTATTTTTATTATCCAATAATTTAAAAAAAATCGGTTGAACTTTTATTTTAGGTAAATGTGGTCCGTATGTCTAAATTTTAGAAAATTAAGATATGAATTTTATTTTTTTAAATTTAAATTAAATATACAATTAGTAATATACCCTTGCAATATATATATATATATATATATATATATATATATATATATATATATATATATATATATATATATATATATATATATACACACACACACACACACAGAGGGAGAGAGAGAGAAAGAGAGAGTGAGTGTGTGTGTGTGTGTGCGGGTGTGTGTGTGTGTGTGTGTGAAAGAGAGAGAGAGAAATAAGTAAAGAAATAAAATTTAACCTAAATTTTTTATGAGAGGGCGTTCGAGAAATATTAGGTGGTAGAGACTTATATAATGCAAAAAAAGTAGTACTTTTTGTGCTTAGTTATTTATAAATCCTTATTTTTTTAAACCCAACCAAGGAGTTCATGGAACTTTAATTTAAAATCCTTTTAGATTCATCCAAAGCACCAACCAAACACCCTAAAGAAGATCATTGGACCAAGGTCTATAGGAATAACTACTAAATAAACTTCTTATTATTCCTTCCATGTAAGTTCGAATTATATATGCAACCTTCAAGGGGAGTAGAGGGAATTCCCAATTGTAATCGAGGAAGAACAAGTAATCAAGACAATACTGGCTCCTTGAACAACTTCCACCAAAACATAGACAACAAGGAATCACCGAGATGCTCTACATTCAAGGAGGAGCAAGCTTCAGAATTAAAAATTTTCGGGGGGAGATAGAGAAATTTTATGTTTTATCCCCATATAACATTTGATCATCTCACACCAAGGCGACATATCTAGACTCGTGATCATAAGCCCAATGAAGTGATAGGATATCCTAATGTCGTTGTTCAAATCATATCTACTAAAAAGGTAGAATATGAATGTCACTATCTAGCTTTTATCTCATTTGTTGAGCCAAAGACTATAAAACGAGGCCTCGGAACATTGATATTGGATTATATCCATACAAGAGGAATTAACAGAAATTAACAATAATCATGTGTATAAATTTGTACATTCATTGATGGGTCACATCGTAGTTGGAACATAATGACTATTTAGGAATAAAATTGATGAATTCATGGTTGTCATCTGAAACAAATTCATGCTGGATTGAAAGGATATTGTAACACCTAAATCTCAATGTGTTCCTCTTTTGACCTTACATTATTAAAGTGTCCCATTTTGACTCTTAACAGTCGTGGATTGTTGACTTTGCATCGGCAAGTCTAGGTTCTTTACTGCGATGGAGTGCGTCAGACCTTGATGGAGGAGGCCCACAAGTCACGATTCTCCATTCATCCTGGGGCGACGAAGATGTATATGGATCTTCGTCTGGATTATTGGTGGCCCTGTATGAAGCGAGATATGGTCTGGTACGTGGAGCGGTGCTTGACTTGTAGGAATGTCAAGGCCGAGCATTAGTGACCTCATGAAAAAATGCATCCGTTGGAGATTCCCGTATGGAAATGGGAAGAAATCACTATAGATTTCATCACGAAGCTTCCTAGGACTTCGCACATAGTGGATTATTCAGACCCTCGAGGATATGTTGTGTGTATGTGTGTTGGATTTTGGTGGGAGTTGGGATACGTATCTTCCATTAGCAGAATTTTCATATAACAAAAGTTATCACACTATAATTGATCGACCTCCTTTCGAGATGCTCTACGGGAGGATGCAAGAGCCGAATTTGTTGGGGCGAGGTCAGTTAGCGGGTCATAGGGAGTACCGAGTTGGGGCTCAAGACCATTGAATTGATTCAGCAGGTTCAGAGCAGGCTCCGGACAGCTCAGAGCTCGCAAAAGATTTATGCTGACTGGCGCCGGTCGGACTTGGAATTCCAGGTGGGAGATATGGTTCTCCTGAAGGTGTCACATTGGGAAGGTTTCATATACTTCAGGAAGCGGGGCAAGCTGGGGCCCCAAGTATATTGGTCCCTTCAGGGTTTTGGCTCGAGTGAGCCGGGTTGCTTATCGTCTAGATCTTCCAGTCGTTCTCAGTTAGATTCATACATTTCATGTCTCTCATTTGTGGAAGTGTTTAGTGGATGATTCTTCAGTTTTACCATTGGAGGATATCCAGGTGGATGACTGCCTGGATTATATCGAGAGAATGGTAGTAATTTTGGATCGGTAGACAAAGACCTTGAGGAACAAGATTGTAGAGTTGGTGAAGGTGAAGTGTCATTAATGCAAGGGGTCAGAGTGGACGTGGGAGCCCAAAGGGTAAATGAAAGAGATTTATCCATAATTGTTCGGGGTAGTGGACTTCGAGGACGAAGTCTGATTTAAGTGGGGGAGAGTTGTAACACTTGAATCTCAATGAGTTCTTCTTTTGACCTTACACTATTAAATTTTCCCATTTTGACCCTTGAGTTGTACGCGGGGCATACAACAAGGTACGCGGGGCGTACAAGTGATGAAGTGAGTACATAGGGCAATACCTAGTGGTACGCTTAGCTTACTCATGCGAGGGTAATGATCGGGGTTCCAAATGAGTACGTTGGGCGAACAACTTGGTACGCGGGACGTATGCAAGGTTAATGAAAACCCTAATTTTAGGGGTTAGCCACTATTTAGACATCCTTAAGGACTTGAACCTTAATTTTTATCAGCCTCCTTACCCTACACTCGAACCCTTTTCCCATCTTGTGTGATTTTGGAGCTTAGAAGGCCATTTGGAAGAGTATTTTGGTGCTTGAAGGGAAGTGTCCAACCTTGAAGCTTCATTGAAGGAGTGAAGGCTTATAGATCCAGAACTTTATCATCTTTGTGCACTCATTTGAGGTATAAAAGTCTCATACTTGATGCTTATTAGCTTAGATCTCTTTTGGTTTGGGTTTATGGACCCTTTTGGTCCTTTTGATGAGATGCTATGAGTCCACATCGTTTTTGGAGCTTAGAGTTGCCACTCATGGTGTTATTGGGTCCTTGAGTCATAAAGTTGTCATTTTTCAGGTTGAAATCTATCCATGCATGAGTTAGGGTGATTTTCATAAAAGTAGAATGCTATATTTTGGGTTTGGATTCAATTGGGGCATGCAGACATTGTTTGAGACTTAGATCTGTGGTTTAGACCTTTAAACTAAGCATTAAGTGCTTAATAAGAAATGATGGCTTAATAGAGGAGTACGCTAGGCATACAAGTCAGTACGCACAACGTACAAGCCAACAAGCGAGTACGCATTGCGTACAACTAAGTATGCCATGTGTACTCAGTTAGAAGGGACTTTGTACAATTGGGCCTCGGCTTGGGCCATTTCTTGGACTTGGCTGCTTTGGGCCTTACAAGGCCATCTGAAAACAAACTTTTGTGCTAAGTAAATTGTTGGCTTTAAAGTAAGGCCCATTGGGGGGGGGGGGGGTAGGGTTGGACCCAATTTAGAAAATTTGGCCATAAGTGGGCCACTAGTGGGCTTTGGTGGATTGCTTAGGGTTGGGCCTTTTATATTGTGGATTGGGCTTTAGTCATGGATCAAATTAGGTTAGGGATGAAATGGTCATTTTACCTCAAGTATGGAGTATTGGATATTGATGGGTGTTACTTGTACTGACAGCTCGATGAGTCGTCAGGGCAATAGCTATGAATTTCTTTATGTGAGATTCATCATTTGAGGTGAGTTTCCTCACTGGGTTTAGGGGGTTTAAGGCACCATGTCGGCTCTTATTGATTGTGTTAGGATGCTAGGAGTATTCGTGACCCTAGCATGTGTTATAGACTACTATGTATACCAGGCGGGGATCGATGCCAAGCGATGCCTAAGGACTGGAACAAAAACTATGGTTGTGACAATTATTTGTGTTCACATGATTGTGTGATATTGTTTGTATGTATATAGCAGGTGAGGCCCAATGACAGGCAAGGCCTTATGATAACAAATATGTATATCGGGCAGGACTCGATGCCGGGAGGGGCCCGTTGCTGGGCGAGACCCGATGGAGGACGGGGGCCCAGTATGTGATTTATGTATGTGTGGTATGTGGTAGTTTGGGGAACTCACTAAACTTTGTGCTTACGGTTTTCAGTTTATGTTTCAGGTACTTTCCGTGGCAAGGGGAAGAGTTCGGGGTGACTACATTGCACACACTATTAGGATTCCACATATGATACTTTACTCTGATTTTTATGACATTAGATACTTTGGTTTTGGTTGAGATGTATGGATGATGTTTGAAATACTATTTTATCTATTTTAAAAATAAAATTTTTGGGACCATATTTTTGGATGTTACATATATCATCAACAAAAATGCATTAACTATGACGAGACCTCCATTTTGGTTGAGAGGCTAGAGGTTATATATATTTTCCTTACATATACATGAAAGATGAATAGCAACGCACATCAAATGGATGTCATAAATACCTTCCTCGATCACGGGTTGAAGGAAGAAGGTTGTATATGGCTTACAACTAGCTCCAAGGTTGTGATATGAAACCTTAACTAAGTTTCTTAAACGGTTCGTCAGATGAGTTGTTGATCCTCTTATTTTGGAGATCAAATAAAAAGTTCCTAAGACCGGTAGGAATGTATGTTGATGATATTATTTTTGGGTCTACGGAAAATACAATGGTTGATAACTTCACTAGACACATGATTAGAAATCGTTAAAAACCCAGTTATAGCGTCTAATTCCTTGTAACTATTCATGTTCTCTAACTTCTGTTAGAGGTCTGTTTTTTTTTTTTGGTATGTGAATTACAAAGAAAGTTGATTGTGTTCGTTAAACCAGTCAGTCATACCATATAAAGGGAACTATGACTTCGACTCTTGATCCAAAAAAGGGCATGAAACTCAAGATAAAAATAATCTTAGAAAATAAAATTTTAATATTTATACATTTACAATTTCACAGTAATAAAAATATATTAATAGGCTATCTATTTAGTTAAGTACTATATTTATGTTGTATTGCAATTGTATATTTATACCGAAATCAAAATCAGAACAAAATATATCAACGTAGATGGTCTTAAACATCAAACGAGAAAATGAGCATTGAAGATAAGAATAATCTTATTCGTCAACATTCCATTCCATTCAACTCCATCTAGTGTTTACATGTTGACCCATGGAACATGTTTTTCATAGTCCCCCGATCGATGGCCCCGACTCCCACATGTATAGAAATATAGCACTACGTAACCCTCCCCCCCCACCCCCCACCCCCCCCCCCCCCCCCCCCCCAACCACATCGATAACATCCCAGAGACACATTCACAATCGCTTGTACGGACACATGCACTACAAATACAAACCCCACTAAGAAGAAAACACAAGTTCAAGTTTGTAGTGGCATAGTAGTAGAAAAAAGGAAAGTAGTACAATTTTAGGGAATTCAAGGGTTATGGAAGGGTCTGAAAGAGGGCTAGCCAACTTTGATCTTCAAGTCTCTTCCTTCCAAAACCCCATCCATGATCATATTGGTTTTGCCCATTTTCAAGATCACCACCATAATCATGATCCTCATCAGACCCAAGTTTTGAGGTTTCTGCCTCCAACTCTCTCTCTTCCTCAATTATCTCAACCACCACACCACACCACCACCACCACCTCCGCAGAAGCTGCTGATTTCCACAGGGAAGCTCCCTCGGTTCATAGAGATTCTTGGCATAAAGAACAGGTAAAGTCCTGTCAGGTGGCTGTTTGTTATGATACTTTGATCATCCATGTCTTGATCTATGATATTTTTAATAAAACTCTCTCTCTCTCTCTCTCTCTCTCTCTCTCTCAAATTAAGTTAAATTATTCTTTTTTACATATTATAGGTGGGAAGCTTGGATCCAAAGTCTGTTAACGAAGAAAAATGCGCAGATGATAACACCTCATGGTTTGGATCTATCTCTTCTCCTACTCTCGTTTACTTTTCCTAATTACAACCTTTCGTATTAGGATCGTATAGGGTTCGAAATTCAAAAAAGGGTTTCAAGAAGTTGCATCAGTTACTCATTTAGGGTTTGTGACTTTGGAACGTTACATGAGCTAATTAAAAACTTGAAATTTTTCAAGATTGGCTTTGAACATCAAGTTATGAATTAAGTAGCTTACGATAGGCGTGGATCATAATTGCTTAGTAGGTGTTAGTTTTCAATTAGTATATATGCTTGGGAAACGTTCAAAAAGCTTGAGTTTTTGAGCTTGAATGCATGTTTTCATCTTACTTCGTAAATTACTTTGTGTGCGTTAATAAATAAACAACCTCTGAGGTATGGATTTCACTTGCTCTTTCTAATAGGAATTATAGGACTCTGGAGTCAGGTGGTTTCGTTTTTCTCTTTACTCTGTGTTTTCGTGTGTGTGTGTGTGTGTGTGTGAGAGAGAGAGAGAGAGAGAGAGAGAGAGAGAGAGAGAGAGAGAGAGAGAGAGAGAGAGAGAGAAGCTTCTCTTTCTCTTTGTGCTTCCCAGTCAGATTCTAACAAGATCTAATTATATATATATGGAAGAGATTTCTACATAAAGCAAATTGCAAAGCATCTCTCAATCTCTCTGTATGTTGTCAGTACTTGGGAAAGAACAGGAATCTTGAGACCTAATGATCACATAAATCCATATATGCATTCATGAATCATGCCCACCAAACCATCCATTATAGACCACCTATACATCCACACTACTGTACGCTCTTAAAATAAAAATAAATGTTTAACTTTTTCCATTGATATATAATTGGAAGGTGGAGGAGTTCATCAAACCCTGAAAAGGGGAGAACGAAAATGAGAAGAAAACTTAGAGAACCAAGATTCTGCTTTCAAACAAGGAGTGATGTTGATGTTCTTGACGATGGTTACAAATGGAGGAAATATGGTCAGAAAGTTGTAAAAAATAGCCTTCATCCCAGGTACTAAATTTGATCTCTATGCTACTTTAATATTTTCGTACTTCATAAAATTAATCTCGTGTAGATCTACACTCACTCGTCCTAAATGTTTTTTCCTAGTTATGAGTCGTCTTTCTAATTTAAATTTTAAATTAATCGTTCATCTAATTATACTTACCATAAAATATTAGATTTTTTTATGTGTATCCAGTATTCATTGGTTCATGATTATATATATTTAATACTTTTGAGTGTGGTATTTCAAGTATTATTGAATTATTGAAATAGCAATAATGAATATCCATTATTTATAAATAGACTTGTAGCAAAATGATCGCATTATTAATTTCAAGGTGGTTCGAGTTCTTCCACTCTTGTATACTAGCAAGTACAACAACTGTCAAACGAATATGAAAGAGCAAACGGACACACAGAATACGATATCTAATCATGAAGAGAATATTGATAACACTCCTGCTATAACAGTATGACCTATGAATAAAGTTTATAGACCAAGACTTGATTTTGTTTGTACGTGTATACGTATCTTAACTTCTCTGGGTTATGTATCCCCTATTACGAGCTTCATTGTCATACAAAAGGTTAAATGTCTAAAAGAGCTTATAAAATTTTGCATTCCATCTACTAGTAATTATATACCCCTATATTATGACTTATGCACTCGATTGAACCTAGTATGATAGGGAAGAAAACTTCTCTGTCCACTCACCATATGTAGTGTACTTATACTGTGCATTTTTATGAAGTACGAATCATGTGTGCGTGTGCGTATGACCATCTTTTAGGCAGACAATTATTTTTCCTCGTTAATTAATCTATAATCATCTTAATTATTATTGTTGTTAAATCAAAGGGTTTCACTTCCTTTATTCAATTTTCCTTCGTTGATAGCCATACCCCAAGTCCCGTTTTCGAATATTGATATGTCATTTTACATGCGTGAGATTAAATATTGCACTTAGCTATTAATTTGTCTTGTTGGTATGCATACTCCTCTTTAATTAGAGCATGTATGGATATCATGTTATGGTTACTAGGTGATTTGTGGAATGCATCTAGTGTCCCAACTAAATCGCGACTTACTGAGATTCATTCTAATGTGAATGAAACTTGTGTACAATAATCCCACGTTACTGAGATTAAGTAATGTAGAATCATTAGAGGTGACTAATGGAACACATCTCAGCGTAGTTTTATCCGTAATGTGCTTCACTCGTAGCATCTATATATATATTCTAATTAAGTACATGCTATATTATAATTTGTTTTCATTATCTCATGAAATTGGTATTATATATATATATATATATATATATATATATATATATATATATATATATATATATATATATATATATATATATATATATATATATATATATATATATATATATATATATATATATATATATATATATATATATATATATATATATATATATATATATTAAGTTGACTACAGGGTGTATTACTGATCTTTCGTGGGTTCAAATCTATCTATTTTATTTAACCAAGGTTAGGTGCGTTAACTAGAAACGAAAATTCTGTAATGTACTCATTAAATCTTGATTTAACTATACTAAGGAAACCAAATATTTTAGTTGATTGGTAAAACTTAAAAATGTAGCAATTTCAAAAGCTTTCTTCACTTGAAAATATCTAATGATGTTATGCCTTTATATATATATTGGTATGAGAAAGTTAAAAAGTTCTCTTTTTAGGTTATGAAAAAGGGTTCAAATCTAACCTTCTTTTGCCTCAATAACAATATCATGATTACATCTGTGATCACTTCTTTTTCAAGATACAGGTTGTTACATGTCATATTTGTGGCAAAAAGGCGACTTTAATTAGAGTGTTCCTTATACCCATCTATATCCAAGAATTGGGATGATTATTTCTCTATGAAATCATATATAACTTTATTGGGTGACCTAACAAAATCGACTTTTTACACATTTAAGAAGCAAAATTTCTTTTTTTTTTTTTTTTTTTTTTTTTTTTTTTTTTTTTAAATTATGTAATCAAGCAGATCTCATAAATTTGATATGTATCAATTTGTCAAATTTCTACCAACAAGTTGAAACATAACTACACATTGATATCCAATTCACTTTGTTGGATATTTAGGAAACGAATGATTTCGTTCTATAAACAGCACATTAATCCTACAATAACTATAGCCATTTTATGCAAGATTTTGTACAATGGTGTGAAAAGAAAGCCAAAATACATTGTACATAACTTGTAATTTGTAAAACATAAGCACTTATAATAATCGTACTTGATTTTATTTTAGACAAACTA
The DNA here is from genome assembly GCF_002870075.4 of Lactuca sativa. Taxonomy (NCBI): domain Eukaryota; kingdom Viridiplantae; phylum Streptophyta; class Magnoliopsida; order Asterales; family Asteraceae; genus Lactuca; species Lactuca sativa. The sequence continues at coordinate 108,526,993 of NC_056623.2, forward strand.
TATATTTAACAAAATTTGGGCATTATTCTTTGTCTTTGGCAATGCATGTATTTGTCTTGAAATTTTTCTAAACAAGATTGTCGTCCATATTAAAAAGTCAATAACACTCTAGCTAGTCTTACACATAAAAAAGATACTTTTAAGATTCATTAAATATCATCAATTGCCCTTCGTAAAATTAAATTTAGTCTGTTTATATATTTTCAGCGGCAAATATATATACATGCAATGATTGTTCATATCTTACTGATTGTTTTGTTTTTTCATGAACTAGCAGAAGTTACTATCGTTGTACACATAGTAATTGTCGTGTCAAGAAAAGGGTAGAGAGATTATCAGAAGATTGTAGAATGGTAATCACAACATACGAAGGTCGACACAACCACTCTCCTTGTGATGACTCCAATTCATCCGAACATGAATGCTTTACTTCTTTTTAAAACCTAAGTAAGAATTTTGTACCTACAACATATATAGTTCATGCTTAGGGCATCTATCCATGATCTAGCTACAGTCCATGTTCATGTACAAGTTACGTATGCTACAATCTTCATATTCATGGTTACGTAAGATTGAGTTTATTTATCTACTAGCTAGGTAAGTTTAAAAGGTTGATCGACTTTTCAGGAACACCACAAAATATTCGGCTATACATTTCATGTATATAAAACAAATAGAATGCAATTTTCTTATGGATATCTATTTGTAAGATAGAGTGATCAACATCCTCAACTAGATTAAACTTATTTCGCAAACGACACTCTTATTTTAAGAAAAAAGTACATTAATTTGAAAGATTCACTACATGTCGTCGGTAGGTGGAATGTTTCGATAACACTGATGTCGGGACAGGTTTCATTTGGCGATAGTGGCGTAGTCGGGGGACATATACTTTTGATCACTACATGCTGCTGTTGGTGGGACACGTCGTAGGAAATCCACTAAACATTTTCTTTTACTGTTATTTTTAGTCATATGTTCTTTTTCCAGGTTTTTTGTTAAAACATAAACTTTGTAAAATACTTATATCTTATACAAAAACTTTCGATTTTCATAAAAAGAACATTCAAATCTAATATAATTTACCAATCAATGTTATAATACCAAAAAGTTCGTAGTTTCATTAAAGTACCAAACTAATACCTTTTTCTAGAACCTTGATCCTCATCACTCCCATCATTTCCTTGATGAACATGATTGAATTGGACTTGGAACCAACA